>NC_054755.1:3727500-4055000 GCF_018143015.1 Lytechinus variegatus | reverse complement strand
GTTCTCAATGTATTTTTGATTGATAACACAGACTGGATAGGCCGAGCCAGAGTACTCTGTTACGATATCATCAGGGAAAACCTACCCAATGGCTACCATCTGCTACTGGCCATAGCTGCAGTCTGGCCAAGCATTCTCAAGAAGAAGGTATGGTGTGGTGATGATGAGGATGATGGTGGTGGTGCTGGTAGTGGTAGCTGTGATAGTGATGGTGGCAGTAGTGGTGGTGGTCGTAATGATACTAGTGGTGGTAGTTGTGGTGGTAGGTGTGGTGGTAGTGGTGGTTGTGATGATGTTTGTGGTGGTACTTGTGATGATGATGGTGGCAGTAGTGGTGGTGGTTGCAATTGTTGTTGGTAGTTGTGATGGTGGTGATGTGGTAATGGTTGTGATGATGTTTGTGGTGGTAGTTGTGATGGTGATTATTGCAGTAGTGGTGGTGGTTGAAATCATAGTAGTGGTGGTAGTTGTGATGGTGATGATGAAGATGGTGGTGGTGATGGTGATTATCGTTGAAGTAATGGTGATGATCGTGGTTGTAGTCCTTGTGTTGATGGCAGTGATAAGATGATGTCTGAAGTAATAGTGGTAGTGGTGATGGTGATGTTAATGGTGGTATTATTGATGATGGTGATGATGATGATGGTGATGATGATGATGGTGATGATGATGATAATGATGATGATGATGATGGTGATGATGATGATGATGATGATGATGGTGATGATGATGATAATGATGGTGATGATGGTGATGATGATGATGATGATGATGGTGATGATGATAATGATGATGATGGTGATGATGATGATGATGATGATGATGATGATGATGATGATGATGATGATGATGGTGATGATGATGATGATGTGAAGAAAACTTTAATAATGGCATTTTAATAACATCCAGAATTTACCTATGCATAGCTGCGATTCTGCAATCTCTACTGCTCCATACCTCTCATGGACTGTGAAAAATGAGAAAAGGCCTTTTTAAAGAGTTTTCATAGGGCAATGACTTTCATTATTCTTTTTTTTGTAGGATGGTGTTGTTCAGCCTCTCATGTCCACATTGGAAATCATTGTAATGCACCAACTTCATTCTGACCTGAAGGGAACCACTTCCTTCATAAGGGAAACTGCTGAGAAGGTATGTCAAATAATTACAGTGAAACTTGTCTATAACCACAGCCAAAGGGAAATAGAAAATTAAAGTGAAACCTATCTGTAATGACCACTTCGGGGAAACATAAAATGTGGCCTGTAAAGACAGGTGACACTTTTAGACAATTTATTTGGCTCCATCGGAATCGACTTTATATTAGGCAGGTGGTTTCAAACACAGGTTTTACTGTGTTTGTTTCCTTGGCATGCAATACATGTATGAGGTAGATTGCATGTCTTGAGTTGTAGAGGGGGTTCAAAAAAAGATGTACAATCAATTGCAGAATTCAGTTGAAAATTCACAAGAAATTGATCAACTGTAGCTAAAGAAAATTAAAGGACAAGTCCACCCCAACAAAAACTTGATTTGAATAAAACGAGAAAAATTCAACAAGCGTAACACTGAAAATTTCATCAAAATCGGATGTAAAATAAGAAAGTTATGACATTTTCAAAATTTCGCTTCATTTCACAAAAACAGTTACATGAACGAGCCAGCTACATCCAAATGAGAGAGTCGATGATGTCATTCACTCACTATTTCTTTTGTTTTTTATTGTTTGAAATATGAAATATTTTGATTTTCTCATCATTGTCACATGAAATGAAGTTTCATTCCTCCCTGAACACGTGGAATTCCAATTTTTTAACAATTTGTGCTTCAGGCAAGGAGGTCTTAATCGTCAAATTCGTAAAAATTGAAATATTGTATAATTCAAACAATAAAAAAACAAAAGAAATAGTGAGTGAGTGACATCATCAAATCTTATCATTTAGATGTAACTGGCTCGTTCATATAACTTTTTTGTTAAAAATAAGCGAAACTTTGAAATGTCATAACTTATTTACATCCGATTTTGATGAAATCTTCAGCATTGTGCTTGTCTGATTTTTCTCTATTGATTCAAATCAACATTATTCTGAGGTGGACTTGACCTTTAAGGTATACATGATGGTGCAACAGCAAGAAGCAGTCCTTTGATCAACTGCAAATTTACAATTATCAAGATTTTTGATTGATTTTAGGACCTAAATTGCAATCAGTTGTTTCTTGAAATGCTCCATTAGATGATACAAGCATAAATATTGATAATGTTTCTCTCTTGGGGGCTGTTTTATAAAGGTCTGTATGTAAAGTAGCATGAGACTTAACAAGCAACTGCAATATGAAATGCCAAGATGTCAGCCCAAAAGATTTCATGACACTTAAATCAATTCTGAGCACACACATGTAGTGCATTTTAGGGTTTTAGTGAGAGAAAATTATGGCCTGAATTAATGAAGAACTAGTAAATATACCAATATTATTATCATTACAGTCCGAACTCTCTTATCCGGCCTCCCCTTATCCGGATCTCTCTATTATCCGGACGCACACTTGCCGAGATTTTTTTTTTTTTAATCTAGTACAGGTACGTGAGGAAATGAGATTTCAATCTAAACTCAATCCTATACATAAACCCACTCTGATTACATATATTTCCCAACATAGTCACCCTACACCAAACATATTTTTCATGAAAATATCTCACCCAAATCACCAAAAGAACTTTAGGAATGATAATTTCCAGTAAATCAGGGTGCAGCGCAAACATTTCATCACGTTTCTCTTTTTGATTCGCGGGAAAAACAACACATGTCTTGCTAGCTAACTTTAGGCCTCAATACGGACAGCGCCATCTATCATGTTTGAGCCTACAGTCAGTGGAACAATGGCTGACATTGCGAAGCTGCGATACCCGCCGCGATGATCTCATTTTAAAACTTGGTTTCATCGAGTCATTCACTTTCTTTCGAAGTATGCTCGATGTATACCTCAGTCATTTTAGCAGGTAAATTATCCAAGAGTTTTGGCCATCGATCGATTTCATTTCAATAAAAAACACTGCCTATAATTTGCACTGACTCTGCAGTGAATATTGTCTTTACCGTACGCCCACTACAATAGTGCAGTGTAGCTACCGCCGGTGGCCTGGGGAGGCAGCTGCGTGTATTTAATATTGGGTCTCCCAGATCCGGATAAATCCCTTATCCGGATTGGTGCTGGTCCCAACGTGTCCGGATAAGAGAGGTCGGACTGTATTACATTGATTTTCAAGATTTACAATTTTTTTGTCTTGAGTATCTAATAAAGCATTTTATAATTGTTTTTACCCATCCCTATCTTTAATTGTCATTTTAATTTTTCCCTGTGCTATATTTTTGCCCATATTCCCAGTGCATTGGTTGGTTGGGTGGAGGGACCATCAGGTCACAGTGATTAAGTTTGCTCTCCTCTTCTCTGGCCACCAACTGATGCATTGGGCAAACTCCTAGCAAATACTGTGTGACGCCATTTTATGGATTGATATTGATGTTGATTCTAAACTCATTTGAATGTTAAAGGCGAAAAATAAAAAAATGAATGTTCTTGAAGTGCTGAATAAATAAAATGAATTGATGTAATGACTAAATTTGTATTCGATTTTCCCACAGATTATTAAGTGTTTCTCTCATCTGTGCAAGTGGAACCCTATGGCCTGGGAGTCAAAGGGAGATGCTCATGCTGCTTGGCTAATAGGATTGCTAAAGGA
The DNA here is from genome assembly GCF_018143015.1 of Lytechinus variegatus. Classification (NCBI taxonomy): domain Eukaryota; kingdom Metazoa; phylum Echinodermata; class Echinoidea; order Temnopleuroida; family Toxopneustidae; genus Lytechinus; species Lytechinus variegatus. Next base: position 4,051,264 of record NC_054755.1, on the reverse strand, counting down.
TCCCAACATAGCAACATTCCAAAGAAGTAAGTTTTTTTTATTATTTTTTTTTTATTTATTTATTTTTATTTATTTATTTTTTTATTTTTTTATTTATTTGTTTTTTTTTAATTTGTTTATTTTTTGTTTATTTTTTTATTTATTTATTTATTTTTTAAAAACCCAAGTACAAACCATAAACAGAACACAGTGCGCTTAGAAACAACAGTAGTAAGCACCTTATAAATGTCATGTATTATTATTATTAAGTTCAATACTGAATACTACTTGAATGCTTGCACCATTAATAAATACTGAATCGAATTAAATCCAATTTTTGTCTCACCTGCGAAGCAAAGTGAGACTATAGGCGCCGCTTTTCCGACGGTGGCGGCGGCGTCAACATCAAATCTTAACCTGAGGTTAAGTTTTTGAAATTACATCATAACTTAGAAAGTATATGGACCTAGTTAATAAAACTTGGCCATAAGGTTAATCAAGTATTACTGAACATCCTATTAGAGTTTCATGTCACATGACCAAGGTCAAAGGTCATTTAGGGTCAATGAACTTAGACCATGTTGGAGGAATCAACATCGAAATCTTAACCTGAGGTTAAGTTTTTGAAATGTCATCATAACTTAGAAAATATATGGACCTAGTTCATGAAACTTGGACATTAGGTTAATCAAGTATCACTGAACATCCTACATGAGTTTCACGTCACATGACCAAGGTCAAAGGTCATTTAGGGTCAATGAACTTTGGCCGAATTGGGGATATCTGTTGAATTCCCATCATAACTTTGAAAGTTTATGGATCTGATTCATGAAACTTGGACACAATAGTAATCAAGCATCACTGAAAATGTTGTGCAAGTTTCAGGTCTCATGATTAAGGTCAAAGGTCATTTAGGGTCAATGAACTTTTGCCGAATCGGGGTATCTGTTGAATTACCATCATAACTTTGAAAGTTTATTGGTCTAGTTCATTAAACTTGGACATTAGAGTAATCAAGTATCACTGAACATCCTGTGCGCGTTTCAGGTCACATGACCAAGGTCAAAGGTCAATGAACTTTGGCCAAATTGGGTGTATCTGTTGAATTACCATCATAACTTTGAAAGTTTATGGATCTGATTCATGAAACTTGTACATAAGAGTAATCAAGTATCACTGAACATCCTGTTCGAGTTTCAGGTCACATGATCAAGGTCAAAGGTCATGTAAGGTCAATGAACTTTGGCCATGTTGGGGTTTTTGTTGAATAACCATCATATCTCTGTAAGTTTATTGGTCTAGTTCATAAAAAGTGGACATAAGAGTAACCATGTATCACTGAACATCTTGTGCGAGTTAGAGTAGTATTCAAAGTCAGCACTGCTGCTATATTGAACCGCGTGATGCAGGTGAGACGGCCAGAGGCATTCCACTTGTTTTAAACATTACTGTCTCATTTACATATCATTTTTATTTCATTATTTATTTAAATACGGTAGAGATCAAAAACATGCGATCAGCTAACAAGCTGTTTTTCAGCATGTCCGTATATAACAATTCAAAATTACATACAAATAAACAAACAAGTACACCACCAGTCAGCCCTCTGCAACCCACTGCTGCACTTTAAAAGCAGAGAACAACAGATCTAGTGGGCCCCAACTAATGTTCCCTGCTTTCACAGTGCAGCAGTGAGCCAAAGACGGCGACTGGTAGTGTATAATACAAATCAAAGTATCATACAAATCAGCCAACAATAAACACAAAATTATTTACAAAGTATGAGAACATAAAAAAAATGTAATCATAAATACATTAAAACAGGTACCTGCTCAGATGTTAACTGTTATTGAAGTATTGGTATCCTTCATGCTAATTCTGTATTAAAAACATTAAACATATATGCTTATTGCTATTGTTTGATGTATATGGCAAGATCCCCTAAGTCTGTGCAGGGCGCCTTGTCTGAGCATACGCGTATCTGCGCGATTCTAGCAAAATGATATGCAACGACCACAGACTTTAGATGTGCAATACATAGAAAGATATTCATTGAAAATTCTGACTCAAAATGGTGATTTTCGGGCATTTCATGTGACAGCCTCAAAATGCAGCCTTTTTCATAGAAATTCCAGAATTGTGTGTAAAGTGAATGGGTGTGCAGACATGGGGCACCATTGTCATGTTTAATCTGAAAATGATTGGACACAGTTTTTTTTCAAGAAAATCATATATTTTTCTCAAATTTTTATGAGATATTTGGCACACATACTCATAAGAATAGAAGGAACATTATCAACTGAAAATTTTCTGGAAAAGAAAAATCATGATGAATATTATTCTAAATTGTTAGGTGCGCAGACATGGGGTCCCCTTATATGGATTCTTCATTGTTATTGTTACTTATAATTTTAAACAATATCTGTTCTATGATCATGCTGCTTTATTTCACACTGACATGTAAACATTTTAAATTTTTGTTTGATGGGGAATTGATAAATACTTATACTTAATACAGATTGACAAGATCATTATCACTATTCATTAAACAATGCATCTATTTATTTTTCTATAAGGAAAAGTGTAAACACCTTTGATCCAAGTTCATTAAAATAGATAAAGTTTTTCAAAAAATGGTTTGCATTTAGCTAACATACATACTGCCTCTGTGTACACTTCACAAGTTTTTTCTCTAACTTGTATTGTTCTCAATATGCAGATAACACAAAGATCCTTCTAGGAAACAAGTGCTTTGAAACGATTAAGGCCGTCGAGCTCCTAGCCTCTTGTCAAGGCTGGGAGTGGACAAACAACAAGCTCATCATTGAAAAACTTTGGCCTGTTCTAAAAGACTGGAGCAAGAGTCTATCCAAGGGCAGTGCTGAGAAGAAAGAGGATGGAACACCTGGTGAAGGGAGTCTAGCAGGGCAATCAATGACTTCTTTGGCCAGTGCTTGTGCTGTAATGAAAGTTATTGGTAAGTTTATAGCAATGGAATTCTTGTATTTCTCATTCTCTAAGATGCATGCATGTGTTTGATATTCATCCACCACATATTGGATGAAGATGTTTTCCTCCAACAAATGTTTCTTTGCTTAGTCATTCTTAAACATGAATGATTATGTTGAAAATGTCTCTATTGTATTACATCTTTTCTGTTCAGTCGTTTGTTTACAATGAATAAAAGAATTGATAAATAATGTACATATTATAGATTATTGAATAAAAATGATACAGTACATGCACATGTAAGTTAAATTTTGCCTATGAATTCAAAGCTGTTTCATCCGGCTGATCAAAAGCAACTTTGGCAAATTTGTCTGTATATGATATAATTGTTATTTTGGAAATTCTTGAACTTAAAAATTGTTACTTTTGTATGTACACTAGTCAATGTTGGTAGAATTTACTATTTCAAATAAATAATACATGTATGAAAAGTGCACACTTATGAAGTCACTCATTCATGTCATCCCAGAGATTAGTCGACAACAGCATACTCAACACCATACATAAATCACAGCGGTTCTCCTTCAAAGTGATTACAATTATCAAGTTAACACTAAATTTTCCTGGGATCCTGGGATCTTACTCTTAGTCCTACTGATTAATTCACCCCCCCCCCCTCTATGCCCTGAATCCATTTTTTTTTCAGTTAAAAATATCTTTGTATTGTGGATTGTTAAGTTTTCATTCACAGCCCATACTATCTTGTTGGTCTTAGGAATTATTAATAATAATAATGATAATAATAATAATAACAATAATAATAACAATAATAATCTGCTTTTATATAGCACTTAATACATTGGAACGACGTGTCTAAGTGCTTTACAGATATATTATTACCCCGGTCATCCGATTCAATCAGTCATTCCCGCACACAATGTGTGCACATCCTGCACTCCCTGGGGAGTATTGGTGGTTGACCTACAAGCTTCTCATGAATAATGAACATTGATGTTGCTGTATTCATTGTAAAATCATGAGTAATAAAATCTTGATTTACCACCCCCCTCCCCAATTTCTTGTATTCCAGGCAATGTTGGTCAGATTGGTCTATCAATCAACACCCAGTCTGTTGAACAGCTTCTCAAGATGTTGATAGCCGTGTTAAAGCAGCCATCGGAAACCAGTAAGTCAAGTTGTAGCTCACATTTTATTATAATAATAATAATAACGCTATATTTTCCCAGGTAGCCACTTCAGTTCTGCAAACTGTTCTCCCAGCAGATCCTGCTATTATTATTACCTGGCGAAGCTAGGCTACCTAATCAGGTGCACACAGCTTTTTTGAGGAATTACTTCCTGCGGGTAGCCATTTACCTCACCTGGGTCGATTATCAATCATGGACCTAAGATATTATGGTGGATATGATGGGAATGGTATTTGCCTAAACTTTGATGCTTTCCCTCAACCTTGGTATGAAGGGGGGGGGGGCACAATATGGAATTTCGATTTGCATACATATTTACTAGTGAACATGACTACGTCATAATATCTGGCTTTAGTGACCACCTGTATAGAAGGACTACCCATCTATATAGGCAACAAATTTGCTATCCTTTGAATAGAATTCTCTGATGAAATGTGTAGTAAAGGAATCTGTGGGAAAGACCACTTGCGCATAGAGACCACTCTTCTTATCTACATTTATGTGGGGTTTATCTTCAGGTTTCAGTGTTTATTCTTTTTCTGATTTGGTTGTAATCTTGTTCTCGTGATTATTTAGTCCCGTGGCCTATGCAGCTCTACACAGCTCAGTCTATCTATGACCTATCACCAAGTCAGCAGGAGGTTGCATCCCAGGTGCTTCGTCAGTGGGTCGCCAAGGCCGTCAACGCTGTCCCAGAGAAACTAGCAGATCGCATCAACAACCTCGGTAGAAAACTACAGAGTCCAGACAACGAAGGTCAACGTAACGTTGATGAAGGTCAAGAAGACAAAGAGTCGGTCAGTGAAGAGATGAAATGAAAATGATTGAATCTTCATGACAAATTGAGAATGAAATCTGCAAACTTGGTGGAAAACGGACGAGTTCAGATGACTTGGATCAACCATGGTCCGGCACGAAATGAAGAGAAAGGTTCACTTCATGAAGAGGTTAAATGAAATTGGATGAACATGGCAAAATCAGTATTACCAACCCTTGTAGAAAACTACAGAGTTGAGATGATGTTGGTTGACGAGAGGTATTAGAAAGGTCAAGAAGAGGATTAGGTGGTGAAGAAATATTAAGTATCTTCTATAACATCCTGGGTCCCTTAACACAAAGCTTAGTAGTCATCGTAGGTTGTAAGATTGCATTGACTACTTTGTGTAATTAGTCGCAAAAAGCAAGCCAACGATTAATTGCCAACCTTTGTGTTGCATGCCCCTGGTGAGATTCAAGAAGTCCAGGTAGTCATTAATGAATGATACTGGGCTGTATTGGTGCTATATATAAATGTTTCATATTACTTTTGCAGTTGAAAAGATTGATGGTGTCTCGCAAATACGAATTATGGATGTGCCAAGAAAGAAAAAAAAATATGTAGAAATATTACCGAATTGATGGTGAGTGGATTTGTGAAAAAAAAATCATGTGATTTTCAGAAAATAAACTTCTTTGTAGTAGTGGCATAAATAAAAGATTTATACTTAGACATCTTTTTTTTTTAGCATTCACAACACCATGCCAACATGCAATTTTTGTATTACATTTTGACATACATGCAGGACAGATCATTCATTGTAATTGTGTTAAAAGAACTTCAGACCAGGGTCTACATGTTGCAGGTGATTCATGAATGACACTTTGATTTCCCTTTTTAGAGAAAATATCTGATTCTCTGGCTGTCTTATTTTCTAATTTCTTATGACTAAATACTTTATGGATCGTTATTAAAAGCTTAGCATTTACAAGTAAATTTTAGGTCCTTAGATCAATGTTAATGCATGCAATTGATTTGCTGGTGTTCTTGTCGTAGGAGGTATTCATTGATTTTCTTCATATAGAACTGATCTGCCAATTGTAAAGTTGTAATCAAATACAAATAAGTTTCTAGCAATGTCCTGTAAGGTATTGTTTTGTTCGCATACTTAAAAATACATATATTTTATCAAGACACTGATGAATAATCTAAAGCACATCATTTATTGGTATAACATGTTCAGATATGAATGGATTGGATTATGATGATGGTTTATTGTTGGTGTTGTAGTTCGATTAATTTAGGTGTGTGTTGATGTTGAAGCAAAGATATCCAATTTTCGCAAATTTGAATGCATTTTACAGTTAAAACTTTTAGGCCTAAATTGGGGTAGGCGTGGTCATATTGACTCCAAATGAAACTCGTTCTCAATTAGCCCACTTGAAATCGGATTGATCAACTTCTTATAGTGCATGCTTGGTTTTCTACATCAGTTTACTGCAAGCAAAAAAGATTATTTATTTATTTATTAATTAATTTATTTATTTAATTTTTATTAATTCTTTTATTTTTTTATTTTACTATTATTCTTTTTTTTTTTTTTTGGGGGGGGGTGTCACAGCTTACTACCTTTAACATTGTGATGAATGGGGATTTCTAGTGTTCCCCTTTTTTTTTAGTTTCCAGGGCTCTTCTGAGAATTCTGGGGGCTAAATCGTCCTGCCCCCATTTAATTTTTTTCCCTGGCTTACTGGTGGTTTTATTCATAAATGATGTTTTTTTCAACCATTGGCCATCAGTGTAATTATTGTTTCAATAGGTGATTCCACAGAATATGTATGTCCCATCTTTTCCATTCATTAATGTGTGCCAAAGAACTTTTACACACTAACCAAACACCCATTTAATCGTTTATAAAATGTAATGATATTGTCTTTTTATGATGTGAGTTGTAATTGTTCATTTATGTGTACAAGTAAAATATTGAAACATCATTTTCCGGAAAGAAAGTAATTTGATGACAGCTATTAACAAATTTACATACTGATGAAGTATGTATGTTGAAGTTTTTCATAAAATGAGGAAATCTGTCAAATTTTAAAGTTTTTGTGACAAGTATTTAATTCAGAAGGATCCTGTTTGTTTGTGAGTGCCTTGCTCAAAGTGGTTAGTATTTCAAAATCAAGATATACTTGGCAACAGTGATTGCTTGCCAAAGTTGCACAAAAATTGATATAAAGTGTATTTTTATATAAATCATGGAAACTGATGTTCTTATTTATTTATGGTGATTGATTGATTGATTTAATAATGATGGTATTTGATAAGGTTACAAAACCCTGATATGCATTATTTGATTTTTTTTATTGGAAGAAAAGCAGAAGGATAAAGTGATATCTCTTTCAAAGTTTTTTTCTCTAATGTAAAAAGTAGATTGAACAATTTACAGAGCACTTCATCACTGTTAACATTTTGGCAGTTAAACTGTGATTTTGTAGAAGTCATATTATGAAAAAGCCTCAACTTTTTGGTAACGGAGAACGTAAAAGAGCTGTGATGTGGTCGTTTTGACTCTCGCCTTGTAATCGAGTGGGTCGTTTGTTTAAATCCCACTACGGCCTAAGATCCTTTTGTAATCCGTTAAACCACACACCATGTAGGGGCTAATTGGGCAAATGGAAGGATGTGAGAGTAATTGGAGCTTGTCCAGTATTGTGTGGACCTTAATGGCGACTGGCTGGAATACTCCCCAGGGAGTGGAAGATGGGTATGCTTTGTAATATGCAAGAAAGACTTGTTGAATCTGATATTACCAAGGACTGCTTTAATAATAAATCTGTATTATGCTTAGATAAGTACAATTTTATCATTAATCACCTTAGAAATAACCAGATTATTTTTATTATGAAGGATCATTAAAGGTCAAGTCCACCCCAGAAAAATGTTGATTTGAATAGAAAGAGAAAGATTCAATAACTTAAGCACAACGCTGAAAATTTCCTCAAAATCGGATGTAAAATTAGAAAGTTATGAGATTTTAAATTTTTGCTTATTTTTCACGAAACAGTTTGATGCTCGACTTGGTAATATGCAAATGAAAGAGTCATTGATGACCCCCACTCACTTTTTCTTTTGTATTTTATTGTTTGAATTATACAATATTTCAATTTTTACAGATTTGACATGAATGGCCGACTTGACTGAACCGTCTGAACGACAAAATGTTAAAACAATCAATTCCCATGGGAAAATAAAACTTTGTTTCACATGACAATGAGGAGAAAATTAAAATATTTTATTTATTGAAAATCAAAATAAATAGTGGATGATGTCATCAGTTCCCTCATTTGCATACCAACCGTGATGTGCAAATAACTTATGTGAAAATAAGCGAAACTTTAAATTGCATAACTTCCTTATATTTTGACATCCGACTTTCATGAAATTTACAGTGTTATGCTTGTTGGATTTTTCTCCTTTTATTCGAATCAACTTTTTGCTGGGGTGGACTTGTCCTTTAAAAATGAGAAAATAATAGATTCTGATGTTATATGGGATGAAGAGTGACCCTATACATTTATATGGGACAATGTGTAATTATATAGTTGAACTAATTTACCACATAATGTGGGCTATTATATTACTTAGCCACTCACTTAACCACATATTTTATGTGTGTATTGTTTTTGTTGTTCTTTGGGGAAAAGAGAGAAAAATAAGAATAATGAAAAGAAAAAAGAACTTATTCTTTGTTGATATATATACAAATGATTGAAGGAAAGAAAAACAAATCTTCAAAGGAATGAATGCCTATTTTCATTGTTTCGTTGGAATAACCTGCTGAAGCTGTTCATGCATTTCACATCATTATTTTGATGAAACTTGTTCTTTGTAGATTATTTTTTATGTTTTCTGTGATTTCCACTTCGTTAATTTCATATTAAGGGAGATTTAAATTTCCCCACTATGTCTCACAAATTGTTGAGAATAAGATTGTCATACAGTACATGTAATATGTTTTTTTTTTTTAATTAAGCTATTTTACCGTACTTGTATACTTTTACAATGCTTATTCATTGTGTTGCTGACTGCACTAGCGTTGATTGGAATATTGAAACTATTGTTCTTTATTGACTGTATATTGTAAAGGAGTTTACAAAATTCCTCTACAAAAGCTGTTATATATTTTGCAAGGGCATATCGTCATTAAAACATTGTGCAATTAAAGACATTGCTGATAAAGGGAACCATTTCTGTGCGCTGGTTTATGTATGGTATGGTGTGTGTTTATCGAGTAAAAGTGAAAATGTTGTAGGTATCCTGTAGTTTGCAAGCACAGACCCTTATTTGACACTTCAACCAATAACAGGTCTAGAATGAAGACTAGATGCCAAAGGCTCTGACTGTGTTAGCCACAGTACATTGTGAATCTAGTCTCACTACTTCAGACGCTGCATTATACACTATACAAATTGCGAAAAGCCATGGGTCTGTGCCCAAAGTCTAAGCAGACGCTGTAGCTATTGTCTGTGCATTTACGAGTCTGATACAGCAAGACTATTGTCATTCCTATTCGGCATAAAGGGGAAGTTAACCCTGATTAAAAGTTTATTGAAAAATAGCAGAAAAGATAACAAAAAATATTGCTGAAGGTTTGAGAAAAATCCAAAGAATAAGAGATATTAACATTTTATATTATTTGATTTGTGACGTCATATGCAAACAGTTTTTCTGCATTATTGTATGGTAAAAAATCAATGAAATGTCATTTTCTCAGAAAATTGAAAATGGTTTTTACTGTACTTTTAGTATATTAATAGATAAATCATTTTACACCGTTTCTAAAACGAAAACAATAATAAGTCGTCATGAACCAACTAAAAATATAAATGTATGCATTTTATATTACATGATATAATTATGTGGCAGTTGCTCGTTAATGACGTAGCAAATTCAAAATTTAAATTCTAATAAATTACTCAATCTTTTTTTTTTCTCAAACCTCCAATATTTTTAAATTATTTTTTGTGCTTATTTTACAACAAATTTTTCTTCAGTTTGAACTTTCCCTTAAAGAAGTGCCACAGTCATACTGCCCAAACTGAGTGCAAATCATCAAAAGATCTTTTTTACACTATTCATTGACATTTGCTTTGAGTTCAAGTAAACTGGTATGTCTACAGCATAAAGCGATGCGTCTGTTTTGGCGAGACTACCAAAAGTGACATTTTAAAACATGAAAAAAATATGCTGCTGTTTATAAAAAGAACAGATATTCACATTTGTGGTGTACGTAGTTATTATGAAAGTTTAGTTTTATCCCCGCTGATCCTTTCCTCACAAATTTTGATATCTAAGAGTGCTCTAAATTCTCGCACCATCCTATGTCAAAATGTTTTGTCTTCTGTTCATTTGTTGACATGGTTTCGGGGATTTCTGACTTCTCCCGACATAGCCAGTCTATTCAAAATCATCATAGAAGTAAAACACTGAAATTCACGATCCCTGTCATTCCTCCAATCACAAAACATTTTCCAAAGTTTTACGCGCACTGACTTACGTAACAATGCCCTCCAGCAATATTGCGCAACAACACAAACTTTTGACCAATGAAGGGACGCGATAATAACACTACTTTTTTAACATCATACGTAACAAAGAAACTGGCAAGTTTACGTTGACATTAGCAACCTAAACGGTTCATTCTTTAAGAATTCTCCTTGCGATCAAGACGTTTGCTTTGCTCCTGTCTTTAGATCTCTCAAAGAGAATGGCTAACCGATCTTCACGTATGCGAAGATATTTCTCCCGACTTCGAAAGAGACTGGGAAAGAATTTGACAAAATTGTGCTGTTTCCTCCAAGGTATGGATAATATTATTCATCAGGATCCCATCCCAAACGCACATGACATGGAAACAAAAATTATTGTTAGCTCAATTTAAAGATAATTCTAAAAATATATATATGTCATAAAATTCAGATTTCGAAACGAAGTGCAATTTTTCTGCTATTGCTCGAAATAATGTACCAATGTCTGAGCTTAATATAAATATTAGTGCTATAAATTAACTTTTATTCAAGTTTAACAAAAATCTACCTTTGTTTACAGATACCGAGGATGACAGCGATGGCTTTCGAAAGAATGCTTTGACAACAGAGGCCCTCAAAATGGTAAGCCATGCACTGTTGCCAAAATAACTATTTCAATTCTATTCTCTGTAACAAAAGACAACCTTCTTCTTCTGTTGATTTCCTCCAGTCCTGGAGAACCGCGAGATCCAGTGGATACGCAAAAAAAGTGGTTTGATAATTATGTGATTAACCAGACTATGAGAATATTATGAAAATTACTTTTTCTTAAAAAGTATAGACCTAAATTTGACTCTGGGAATTTCAATTTCCTCCTTAATTATCTCTCCTTGATTTTCAAAGTACTCTTTCATAAATTTGATATATATTTTTTAATGTTTTTGATTGCTACACAGTTCCACTCTACAAATATCAGTGATGATTACAGCGACACGACATCCGTGTGGAGCTCGGAAGATGGCTTACAAAGTACCTTGTACTATCCGGTGAACACCAAGCAAATCGATAACGACGACGACAGCGTCGACGGCTTTTATCAGTCCAACCATGAAGTATCGATTGAGGGTGATAACGAATCGCTGCTATCAGATACCACATCGAGTCTTCTAAGATTCATGGATGAAATGGACAACGATAGCATTACAGATGTATCCAGCATCGCCAGCGATGACGATGAGGACACGTTCACAACTGTCAGCGATTTAACAGACTATTATACTGATGATCACTCCGATGACGACAACAGTGACGTCATGCCTGAAATATCACTGTCAAAAGTCGAATTCGGGGTTATGGACAATACTTTATCCGCTGCAACTATCTTCCTCAATGAAATAATTGCTGAGGTCGCTTCCCAACTGAACTTGAAGTACTGAACTTCAAACCACTCAATCCCTTTATTCTTTCAAATAAAACCATCCGGGAATTCTATTATATAGGTTTTATTTTCTTATCGACTATTTATGTTATTGCTGTGAACACTTGAGTAACAATGAAAACAAGAGAAAGTGATAGGCTTAACGCTTGGGAGGTGTTGACTATTTTATCAATTTCCTTTGAAAATTATTGGCAGAACTGTATGTAAGAAAATAGGAAGGGGACTGCAAAAGAGTTAGATAGAGAGGGACGAAGATAGAAAGTGAATTCAAAGAAGAGCCGGGGAGGGGAAAAGAAAGAGAGAACGACAGAGAGGGGGGAGATAGGGGTACACACACAAAGAGAAAAGGAGTGAAAGAGGGATATAACGGATAGTTAGGAGATGGGTAGTAATTATATCATCAGAGGCATTAAGATAAGATATAATGCTACACTTTTCCCCTCGAACTATCCGGGGGGGGGGGACGCGTCCCCCTACCATTTCGAAGGGTGGGGGACACAATATCAAATGCCCCTACTATTTGTGGTCTTTTTGGATGGAAAAAATTACCTCATTAAAAAATGACGAAAGTACCTTCCATTTTGGGTGATGACCTTTTTTTCTTTTTCTTTCTTTCTTTTTTTTTTTTGCTTGTCAAATTTATTTTGGAAGAACGAATTGACGTTATATTTTGGGTGATAATTTTTTTGCTTAGTTTTCGCTGATCAATTATTTTTCAGAGGGAAATCTTGGATCCGCTCCTGGTCCCCCTACCTTTGTGGATAAATTTCTGCCCATGGGGTTCACTTTAGAACGAACTATAAATAACGCCCTCTCAAAATTTGTAAGCCTCCTTCCAAAATGAATGGTCCCTCGTCTCAATCTGGGAGGAATGTGGTTTGGGACCAGATTAGCTGGTGTGTCTACAACATTAAGCGATGCGTCTGTTTCGGCGAGACTACCAAAAGTGGCTGTTATTGCTGCTGTTCATAAAATGTCAAAGAGAACAGATCTTTACATTTGTGGTGTACGTAGTTATTATGAATGTCTAGTTTTATCCCCGCTGATCCTTTCCTCACAAATTTTGATATCTAAGGGTGCTCTAAATTCTCGCACCATCCTATGTCAAAATGTTTTGTCTTCTGTTCATTTGTTGACATGGTTTCGGGGATTTCTTACTTCTCCCGACGACATAGCCAGTCTATTCAAAATCATCAAAGAAGTAAAATACTGAAATTCACGATCCCTGTCATTCCTCCAATCACAAAACATTTTCCAAAGTTTTACGCGCACTGACTTACGTAACAATGCCCTCCAGCAATATTGCGCAACAACACAAACTTTTGACCAATGAAGGGACGCGATAATAACACTACTTTTTTAACATCATACGTAACAAAGAAACTGGCAAGTTTCCGTTGACATTAGCAACCTAAACGATTCATTCTTTAAGAATTCTCCTTGCGATCAAGACGTTTGCTTTGCTCCTGTCTTTAGATCTCTCAAAGAGAATGGCTAACCGATCTTCACGTATGCGAAGATATTTCTCCCGACTTCGAAAGAGACTGGGAAAGAATTTGACAAAATTGTGCTGTTTCCTCCAAGGTATGGATAATATTATTCATCAGGATCCCATCCCAAACGCACATGACATGGAAACAAAAATTATTGTTAGCTCAATTTAAAGATAATTCTAAAAATATATATATGTCATAAAATTCAGATTTCGAAAACGAAGTGCAATTTTTCTGCTATTGCTCGAAATAAAGTACCAATGTCTGAGTTTAATATAAATATTAGTGCTATAAATTAACTTTTATTCAAGTTTAACAAAAATCTACCTTTGTTTACAGATACCGAGGATGACAGCGATGGCTTTCGAAAGAATGCTTTGACAACAGAGGCCCTCAAAATGGTAAGCCATGCACTGTTGCCAAAATAACTATTTCAATTCTATTCTCTGTAACAAAAGACAACCTTCTTCTTCTGTTGATTTCCTCCAGTCCTGGAGAACCGCGAGATCCAGTGGATACGCAAAAAAAGTGGTTTGATAATTATGTGATAAACCAGACTATGAGAATATTATGAAAATTACTTTTTCTTAAAAAGTATAGACCTAAATTTGACTCTGGGAATTTCCTCCTTAATTATCTCTCGTTGATTTTCAAAGTACTCTTTCATAAATTTGATATATATTTTTTAATGTTTTTGATTGCTACACAGTTCCACTCTACAAATATCAGTGATGATTACAGCGACACGACATCCGTGTGGAGCTCGGAAGATGGCTTACAAAGTACCTTGTACTATCCGGTGAACACCAAGCAAATCGATAACGACGACGACAGCGTCGACGGCTTTTATCAGTCCAACCATGAAGTATCGATTGAGGGTGATAACGAATCGCTGCTATCAGATACCACATCGAGTCTTCTAAGATTCATGGATGAAATGGACAATGATAGCATTACAGATGTATCCAGCATCGCCAGCGATGACGATGAGGACACGTTCACAACTGTCAGCGATTTAACAGACTATTATACTGATGATCACTCCGATGACGACAACAGTGACGTCATGCCTGAAATATCACTGTCAAAAGTCGAATTCGGGGTTATGGACAATACTTTATCCGCTGCAACTATCTTCCTCAATGAAATAATTGCTGAGGTCGCTTCCCAACTGAACTTGAAGTACTGAACTTCAAACCACTCAATCCCTTTATTCTTTCAAATAAAACCATCCGGGAATTCTAGAGGTTTTATTTTCTTATCGACTATTTATGTTATTGCTGTGAACACTTGAGTAACAATGAAAACAAGAGAAAGTGATAGGCTTAACGCTTGGGAGGTGTTGACTATTTTATCAATTTCCTTTGAAAATTATTGGCAGAACTGTATGGAAGAAAATAGGAAGGGGACTGCAAAAGAGTTAGATAGAGAGGGACGAAGATAGAAAGTGAATTCAAAGAAGAGCCGGGGAGGGGAAAAGAAAGAGAGAACGACAGAGAGGGGGGGGGGGAGATAGGGGTACACACACAAAGAGAAAAGGAGTGAAAGAGGGATATAACGGATAGTTAGGAGATGGGTAGTAATTATATCATCAGAGGCATTAAGATAAGATGTAATGCTACACTTTTCCCCTCGAACTATCCGGGGGGGGGACGCGTCCCCCTACCATTTCGAAGGGTGGGGGACACAATATCAAATCCTACCATTTGGAAGGGTGGGGGACACAATATCAAATGCCCCTACTATTTGTGGTCTTTTTGGATGGAAAAAATTCCTCATTAAAAATGACGAAAGTACCTTCCATTTTGGGTGATGACCTTTTTTTCTTTTCCTTTCTTTTTTTTTTTGCTTGTCAAATTTATTTTGGACGAACGAATTGACGTTATATTTTGGGTGATAATTTTTTGTTTGTTTAGTTTTTGCTTATCAATTATTTTTCAGAGGGAAATCTTGGATCCGCTCCTGGTCCCCCTACCTTTGTGGATAAATTTCTGCCCATGGGGTTCACTTTAGAACGAACTATAAATAACGCCCTCTCAAAATTTGTAAGCCTCCTTCCAAAATGAATGGTCCCTCGTCTCAATCTGGGAGGAATGTGGTTTGGGACCAAATTAGCTGGTGTGTCTACAACATTAAGCGATTCGTCTGTTTCGGCGAAACTACCAAAAGTGGCTGTTAAAAACATTTTAAAAATTGCTACTGTTCATAAAATGTCAAAGAGAACAGATCTTCGTATTTGTGGTCTACGTATTTATTATGAATGTTTAGTTTTAGCTCCGCTGATCTTTTCCTAAAAAAAATTGATATCTAAGAGTGCTCTAAATTCTCGCACCATCCTATGTCAACATGTTTTGTCTTCTGTTCATTTGTTGACATGGTTTCGGGGATTTCTGATTTCTCCCGACATAGCCAGTCTATTCAAAATCATCATAGAAGTAAAACACTGAAATTCACGATCCCTGTCATTCCTCCAATCACAAAACATTTTCCAAAGTTTTACGCGCACTGACTTACGTAACAATGCCCTCCAGCAATATTGCGCAACAACACAAACTTTTGACCAATGAAGGGACGCGATAATAACACTACTTTTTCAACATCATACGTAACAAAGAAACTGGCAAGTTTCCGTTGACATTAGCAACCTAAACGGTTCATTCTTTAAGAATTCTCCTTGCGATCAAGACGTTTGCTTTGCTCCTGTCTTTAGATCTCTCAAAGAGAATGGCTAACCGATCTTCACGTATGCGAAGATATTTCTCCCGACTTCGAAAGAGAATGGGAAAGAATTTGACAAAATTGTGCTGTTTCCTCCAAGGTATGGATAATATTATTCATCAGGATCCCATCCCAAACGCACATGACATGGAAACAAAAATTATTGTTAGCTCAATTTAAAGATAATTCTAAAAATATATACATGTCATAAAATTCAGATTTCGAAAACGAAGTGCAATTTTTCTGCTATTGCTCGAAATAAAGTACCAATGTCTGAGTTTAATATAAATATTAGTGCTATAAATTAACTTTTATTCAAGTTTAACAAAAATCTACCTTTGTTTACAGTTACCGATGATGACAGCGATGGCTTTCGAAAGAATGCTTTGACAACAGAGGCCCTCAAAATGGTAAGCCATGCACTGTTGCCAAAATAACTATTTCAATTCTATTCTCTGTAACAAATGGCAACCTACTTCTTCTTCTTCTGTTGATTTCCTCCAGTCCTGGAGAACTGCGAGATCCAGTGGATACGCAAAAAAGTGGTTTGATAAATATGTGTTAAACCAGACTATGAGAATATTATGAAAATTACCTTTTCTTAAAAAGTATAGACCTAAATTTGACTCTGGGAATTTTCTCCTTAATTATCTCTCGCTGATTTTCAAAGTACTCTTTCATAAATTTAATATTATATATATTTTTAAATGTTTTTGATTGCTACACAGTTCCACTCTACAAATATCAGTGATGATTACAGCGACACGACATCCGTGTGGAGCTCGGAAGATGGCTTACAAAGTACCTTGTACTATCCGGTGAACACCAAGCAAATCGATAACGACGACGACAGCGTCGACGGCTTTTATCAGTCCAACCATGAAGTATCGATTGAGGGTGATGACGAATCGCTGCTATCAGATACCACATCGAGTCTTCTAAGATTCATGGATGAAATGGACAATGATAGCATTACAGATGTATCCAGCATCGCCAGCGATGACGATGAGGACACGTTCACAACTGTCAGCGATTTAACAGACTATTATACTGATGATCACTCCGATGACGACCACAGTGACGTGATGCCTGAAATATCGCTGTCAAAATTCGAATTCGGGGTTATGGACAATACTTTATCCGCTGCAACTATCTTCCTCAATAAAATAATTGCTGAGGTCGCTTCCCAACTGAACTTGAAGTACTGAACTTCAAACCACTCAATCCCTTTATTCTTTCAAATAAAACCTCGGGAATTCTATAGGTTTTATTTTCTTATCGACTATTTATGTTATTGCTGTGAACACTTGAGTAACAATGAAAACAAGAGAAAGTGATAGGCTTAACGCTTGGGATGTGTTGACTATTTTATCAATTTCCATTGAAAATTATTGGCAGAACTGTATGTAATGGCGCTGTCACACCTTGGCGTTTTAGACAGCGTATGCCCGACGTATCAAAATTTCGATACGCTGCCGCGCGCTATGCGTAAGTTAGGCTATCGTAGGGCATAAGTTGTGTACGCCAGCAAAACGCTAAGCATTCGTTGGAATACGTTACTTATAAGTTAACGAAGCGTTCGATATAAGTTACTAATACGTTATGTATACGTCCAACTCGTTATGATTACGCTAAGTATACACCCAGAGTTGAAAAAAAAATCATAGTTCAGCGTATGCCGACGTTTTAGAGAAATTTTGATACGTCGGGCATACGCTGTCTAAAACGCCAAGGTGTGACACCACCTTTAGTAAATAGGTAGGGGACTGCAAAAGAGTTAGATAGAGAGGGACGAAGATAGAAAGTGAATTCAAAGAAGAGCCGGGGAGGGGAAAAGAAAGAGAGACCGACACGGAGAGGGGGGAGGGGGTCGAAAGAGAGAGAGTGGCACACACACACACATAAAGAGATAATGAGTGAAAGACAGATAATACGGACATTTAGGAGATGGGTAATAATTATCATCAGATGCATTAAGACAAGATATAATGCTACGCCTCAGAACTTAAAGGGGAATGAACTCTTTGGAACAAATAGGCTTGTGTAGAAACAGAAAAATCAAAGAATAAGAATAAAGAAAGTTTGAGAAAAATCGGACAAATAATGATAAAGTTATGAGCATTTGAATATTGCAATCACTAATGCTATGGAGATCCTCACATTGGCAATGCGACAAGGATGTGTGATGTCACTGATGAACAACTTTCCCTTTGGTGGACTATAAAATACCCTCAAAATGTCTCTTTTTGCTTTTTCTTATGATGATACAAACTCTCTATCCATGATGTATTCTTAAAAAATATTTATTACATGCCCTCATGTAGAAAGAACACATGATCTATGGATAGATGTGATAAAAGAGGCAATTCAAGTGAAATATATACTAAAGTAATGGGTAGAGTTGTTCACAAGTGACATCACACATCTTTGTCGCATTGCCAATTTGCTATCTCCATAGCATTAGTGATCGCAATATTCAAATGCTCATAACTTTCTCATTATTTGTCCGATTTTTCTCAGACTTTCATTGATCTGTTTCTTTGATTTTTCTGTTTTCACACAAGCTATCTTGTTCGAATGGTTTCATTCTCCTTTAATATCACACATCGTTAATTTTGTGTGATTGTTGGAAATGACGAGGTTCAGCAAGATGCTGCACTCTAAATAACGCGAAAAAGCTGACCTGCTGTGGGTCATAATCACACTCCACTCAGAATGAGACGAGGGACTAGTCGTTGGAGTGGGTTTTACATCTGCATTAAAGTTCCTTCTGGAGTGAACATGTCTTAAAATGTATACTGTTCAGTGCACGGGCGAAAATTCCAGGTGAGACGCGCCCCCCTACCATTCGAGGGGGGGACACAATATCAAATGTCCCCCTTCTATTTGTGGTCTTTTTTATGAAAAAAAATACAAATGACCTTTTTATTTATTTATTATTATTATTTTTTTTTTTTTTTGCTTGTCAAATTTTATTTTGGACGAACAAAATAACGTTACATTTTGGTGATAATCTTTTTTTAGGTGTTTTGTTTTTGCTTATTCAATTTTTTTTTCAGGGGGAAATCCCCCAAAGTTCAGGGAATATTTGCCAAGAGAATCGCTTTGTTTCCAATACTTGTTTAGGATAGGGTCTCACACGCCAATACTTGTTAAGGGGTGCATTTTCAGAATATGAAAATTACGTGTTTAGGGTGCTTTTCGAGACCCCATGGTCGCGCATGGTATCCACTCGTGAATGGAAGTGGCCCCGGGGGAAATCCTGGGTCCGCCCTTGGCCCCCTGTCTCTGGGGAGAAATTTCCGCCCATGGGGTTCACTTTAGAAGGAGTTATATCGTCTTTTGCTTAAATGGACCTGTACCAATGATAAAATGTAGAATAATCTTCAGGATATTACAAATGTATAATTTTACAGGATTTTTTTTTCTAAGTGTAAACTTTTTTTGAAACGCACTGTAGAGTCTGAAATTTAAGTCGTTCTCTTTGAATTGTGTTAATTTACATTTGTTTGTTTTTTAATACATTTTCTTCTTCAAGTAAAATCTGACAGGTAAATTAAAAGATAATTACTGCTCGCGTAACTCGTATAATACATCACGCTAATTTGCACCAAATTTTAATTCTACTCATTATCGTCATAAATGGAGACAATAATCTCACGTAGCTCTGCTCATTAAAGGCGCATAATCAAATTTACTCAGAACAATCGACTCATTTCATTAGCAAACAGATTTGAACGGGTTGCCAATATCACAATCACTGGCTTTAATTAACAAGCTTTTTATACAGGTGTCATCTGGACAGTTATAAAGTGAGGGAATACAGTGGCGTACAGTGGGAGGGGGTGGGGCCTTGGGGTGCTTGTCCCACTTAAAAAATATACGACCAAGGAAAAAATGAAAAAAGTGTGAAATACGATAATAATTTCTGAATATTATGTAAAAATTCATCTCAAAGTTAGATATTTGTGATAAAAACATACATTTTTGCTCGCTCGCCTTTTAGTTTATTTTGGGGGCCTATATATGCCAAACTTAGTCCCCTTGAAATTATTGCTTATTACGCCACTGAGGAGATACTCTTGGTTATAAAGTGATGTTCGCTTATTGCACTCATCAGAAGTCGAATGCACAGGCTAGAGGGATGCTTGGAAAGTTTTGTGTTTTCATCCCGATCTTCATCCTCGGGTGTATATCCAAGCAGTAAATTAATTGTTTGTTGTTTTTTTCTTAAAAGAAGTGTTTATTAAGAATATAGCAACATAATCAACATGAAATTACAAGTAATTCATGAGAATTACGACCATACATAGCAATGAACATAATTATATACACTTATTACAGTACATAAAGAGTAAAGATAGAGAATGATAAAAAATCAAACCTTTATTTACGAAAATAAACAGAAAGTTTACCTTTCCTTTTATCGACGCTGTATTCATATGTTGCTCATGAAGTAAGGTTGAAAGCAAGCAAAGTCAGGGATCTTATTTTGAAATTTGCAGAGATATATGCCATCTTTTAGCGATAGAGAAGTGTACGAGGTAAAACTGTCAGAGTCTCCCTGAACACTAGTCTTTCAAAATCCGAAAAGAATATAGTATCAACCGTTTTTTTATCCCCAATTCGATGACATGAAACAAAAGCAAGAACGTATCGGGTGAATTACTGAAAAGGAGCACAGAGGTGGATCCTTTCTATTGTTAGGGGATGGCGATTTATTTTGTCATTCACCTTGTTGAATAGCTTGATCTCATGGATTTACTTAACCATCCCATATATATATATGGGTTCAGTAAAGCGCAAGACTAGGCCAGTGTTACACAGTTGGCATTAACTCGAGCGATGCCAAGTCATGTCAAATTAACACAAAGAAACGACTGGCTATACACCATCAATGTGTATAGTTCAACACCAGTTTGTGTAGTCCTGTACAGAATCACGCCGATGTTGCATTCAACATCGTCGTGGTGTTATATCTAACACTGCACTGGTCCATTTGCAATAATCATTGAAATTTTCCTTTTTTCACCGCGTCTGACCCCTTCTGAAAAGCAGTGCAGTGTTAGGGATTACAAGGGGCTGACGACGGAAGTTTGTCAGTCGTCATCAGTAGCTACCTGCATCATGTGCATGGGAGTTATATGAGCACCGCGTCGGAGCAGCTTGTATTCATGTCCGATGGATGGTTGGAATTAGAGTGATGGTCAACGACGTCCTCGTTGTCATAGAAAATCATAGGGTTAGAAAATCACCAAAATGACCACCGAAGTGATGAAATTGAATACAACGACAGTTGCAATGAATCAATCATGTTTGAGCGCCGGGGTAACCGCGGTTGACCACGAAGACTGTGCTTTTATCGGCAATGTCACCTTGGCATTCATCGTCATAAGCATCATCCTCATCATCTTCGGTCTCTTCAACAACATCCTCCTCGTCGTCATTATCCTTAGCAACGGTAGCAAATTGAGGACCATACCAAATATTTCTATTGGTCACATGGCGGTTCTTAGTATCCTTTACCTCGTCATCGTTAGCGGTGGTAATCTTCTTACATTCGGTCAGATTGCTTTTCAGTTCGAGCTCAGTGACTCTGTCGTCAAGGTCATATTTTTCATCCAAACTGTAAGTATATACGTATCCATAAAAACAAATCATGATATGCAGGAGCATTTATTGTAACCTCCGCCATTCTCGATTCTTTTTGATCCCTTTAGTTCTTATTGGATAAATATTTATTATATTTATTAATTTTCTTCTTTTTTGGAAGGGGGGGGGGTGCTCGGCGTATTTTCTTGATCGCTCCCAACTCACAATCTCCATCAACTGTCTCTCTCTCTACCTCTCCCTCTCTCTTTCCATTTCTGTTTGTCGTTTTCCCAATAAGTTTAAACCACCTCCGGAGGCTTAATTCGTTCCTTTCTACTATTCTTCTGTCCCCATCTAACCATCCCCTTTCCCTTCGCAATTTCTTCTCATCATACACACTTATTACCTGTAAGATCCGGTCATTATCTCCGATATATCAATGTTTTATTTCATTAGGCAGGAACAAAGTTAATGTAAAAATATATATATCAGGACATATTTTATATATCTGTCAATGAATTTGTATAAATACTTGTGGGCATTGCCACTACGTCAGCAATTTATCGCATTAAAAGTTTATATGAGGGCCATGTACAACAATTGGGGGTGGAATTGATGTCTATGCAACCAGAGATATGGATATTCAATAATTGCAATGAGCCAGATTACAGCTCATCAACTTTTCTCATGGCCTTCTCCAATTTTCATTACAATGATCGAGCACTATTTTTGCATACACTGCAAAAACTCCGTTGTTGATTTAACACCAGCCTGGAATTTATATATGTCCACACCAGAGAAGTATTGAAACAAACAACAGTTTAGAATTAAACCGATGATGTTTTAATACTACTTGGTTTTGTACATACATCTATTTGGTGTTAGACCAAAACGAAACTGGTGTTGTTTAACATTTATCTGATGTGGACATAAGATTCCAGGCTGGTGTTTAATCAACACCAGAGTTTTTTATTGCAGTGTAAGCTTTCCAGGCATAGCATCCTGTGAAAGAAAGACATGGGGAGCGTTCCATGAAAGGATTTGTCAGACGTTCTATCCGATAGTTACCATTGTAACAATGCCTCTCAGCTAATCATAATCAAGGAAACTTGTCAGATTTGAGATCTTAAAGTTTTTCCACATTTAAACATTGATACAGATCTCTTGAAGCAAATGTTTGGACAAAAACGTTGATGAGCTAAATGTGGATTGGCAACTACATGTATATCTCTAAGGTGACATCCTGCTGCATTGACCGTTACATTTGGCTTCGAAGAGAACGTTTAATTAAGGTCGGCAAACCTAACAAAAGCTGGGGGAAATACTCCGTCCTCAATCGGTTTGATAAAATAACAAAAATGAGAAAAATACATTAATAAAATTTTGGGAATAGTCCATTGAAAATTGTGAAAGTAATGAAATCGTTAAACTGCAACTTTGAGACATCACATAATAGCAGCATCTCAATTTCATGTAATGTAGAATGTAACTTCTCAACATAGGAATGCAAATGAAATGAAGACTGGTTTTACGTGTATATACGTAAACTCAGGAAATTTGATAAAGAAATGATAATTTATTTAGTATGTAATACAAAGTTAAGCCATTCGCAGGCATGGGTGTCGATCACGGGGGGGGGGGGGGATGGGGGGATATATCCCCCCAATATTTCAAGTGGGGGGATGGCCTGTATTATCACCCCCCCCCCCAATAATTTAGGGTAGAAAAATTATAATAATGACTGAAAAAATGAAAAGTTTGATAATGATGATTATAGTATGCCATCAATCAGTTTGTTTCCCTCGCAATTTGTATATATTGTTATTAAATAAAAACATTCTTTTTCAGGACTATTAAACAGATAGGTGGATAGATGAAAAAGAATGAAATGTTTATGTATCTGATATTTTTTTAACACATGACATAAAAGGACCCCAACAAAAATCAACTTTTGTTGATAGGGTGTTCCATTCCACCAGTGGTGAATAAATTAATTTAAATAAATCATTAACTCAAAAGGGTGGAAAAATAAACGGGAGTAAAAGGGTGGCAAGATAAATAAAGGAATGACGGTAAGCCCGATGGCGCACGAGAAGCCACACAGGTTGTAATTTGTGCTAGTCTTAATTGGTCCGAATCTGCATTTTATCATCATGCATTAAGAAGAATAAAGATATTGCCAGTCAGGTTAGATTTAAGAGAGAAGTTGTATACACAGAGGCGTCGATCTTGGATGGGGGGGGGGGCGGGGGGAGATCGCCCCACCAATGAAAATATTGGGGGGCAAACATATCGTTTTGCCCCCCCCCCAATAATTCCGCATGTGCAACTAAAAACTAAAATAAGATTGTAATGCTACACTGAAATCAGCAAGCGAGATTGAGATACCAACTCGATTTTGATTTAAAATCGTGCTCAAAATGTCTGCTTTTCAGATTGGAATATAAAAATTTTCAGCTCGCGCTTCGCGCTCACATCATGTACCAAAAACCCATACTTTTCATGATTATATAGGTGAATATAATGTCCCGTTTTCAATTCTGAACCTCAAAAGAACTTTGATTTGCAATAATCTTTTGTTGGATATATATCTTCCATTTTTCCTGTTTTCATGACATACTAAAAAAAATTAGCTCGCGCTTCGCGCTCGCATTGTTGGTGAAGGTGAGATATGTGTCTCTTTCTCATGAGTTATATATATATATATATATATAAATGGATGAAGAGAACAATGGTAGACGTAGCTTAAATCAAGGTTCCCCAGAGCTATCTACCCTTTGGAAAAATTGGTTATGCCGAAAAAATGTCTCTGCCGGGAATCGAACCCGGGCCCCCAGCGATCATAATATATATATACATATATATATTATGATCGAACGCCTTTGGAACGTTGATTCACAATATTGCCCCCCCCCCATCTGAAAAAATGGATCGACGCCCCTGTGTATACATCATGCTCAGTGGCGTACCGTGGGTCACGGCATTGGGGGGCACCAGCAAAAAATTTGAGTCACTTAGGGAGCGCGCGAAGCGCGCTCAGTTGTCAGGTATACTGACCTAATATGGACATGCAGTGCCATTAAACGGATATGTATCTCACTGATTGAATAATGCGAGCGCGAAGCGCGAGCTGAAAATTTTTGATATTCAGAGCTTAATAGGGACATAATAAGCAATTTTATTTTAATCATGATACGTAACTGTCTCGCTAAACAAACAATGCGAGCGCGAAGCGCGAGCTAAAAATTTTGTATATATTGACCCTAAACAGGGAAATTTTAAGGACTATATTTAAGAATCCATTAGGAGTATAAATATCTCACCATAGTCATCTAATGCTAGTGCCATCCTTTGCTGATTTTGTCAGAATTACATCTAAACACAGTCATGAAGCACCTTTGGTAGTCATTGTAATCATGATTATCAAACGCATCTTACTAATCAAATACTGCAAGCGCGAAGCGCTAGCTGAAAATTTAGGAAATTCAGACATGAAGAGAGGTATTCTAAGGCGTGTTTGTAGGAATTCCTTAAGACCATGCATATTTCACTAACCAAATGATGCGAGCGCGAAGCGCAAGCTATTTTTTTTGTATATATTGACCCCAAACAGGGATATTTTAAGGACTATGTTTTTTAGGAATTCATTAAGGGTATACATAATTATCTCACCATAGTCATCTAATGCAAGTGCCAAGCGCTTGCTGATTTTGTTTTGTTAGAGTTACATCTAAACACATGAAGTACTTTTTGAAGTAATTGTAATCCTGATTATCATATGAATCTCACTAATCAAATACTGCGAGAGCGAAGCGCGAGCTGAAAATTATGTAAGAAATTCAAAACTGAAGAGGGGCATTCTAAGGCTTGTTTGTAGAAATTCACTAAGACCCTACGTATTTCACTAACCAAGTAATGCGAGCGCGAAGCGCGAGCTGAAATTTTTGATATTCAGATCAGAAGAAATGACGTTTTAAGGACTGATTTAAGTTAATGAAGAACAGAAATCTCACCAATCTACTTATGCGAACTTCAGCACGGACATGAAATGTTTTATATCAAGACCTTGAAATAGGGCAATCACTTTAAGTAGTCATGAAAACGAAAAATATGTCACTACATAAAACAATTATAACTCGAATTGCGAGGAAATATTTTTGTTGTATATTGATTTGAAAACGGGAGGTTTTAGTACAACGGGATTATATATAGAGTTAAACAGTCTATGCGAACACCAGGAACAACATGAACAATGAAGACACAATGAAGCAAATAATGTTTTATAAAGCTATGAAAAAATGCTTCTTATTTAACATAACATATAACATAACATAATATAACATTATAATGAACAATAATTTCTTCTTTCCCCACTACGTTTCTCTTCTCTTTTCCCTCTTTTTCTTCTTTTCCCCGTTTTTTTTTTGGCCAGCCGATGGGGGGGGCACGTGCCCCCCCATGCCCCCCCGTAGTTACGCCACTGATCATGCTCAATAAACAGATCACTATGTAAACGGTCCAGTCAATTTTGTCATTTTTTCTCGGTATGAGTTTAGAATAGGCTTACTTGTAACACAAATTGAATTTTCCAAAAAAAATTATACAAGTATAGTACACTATAACAATGAAGGAATTTCCAAGAACACCATGCATATCAACCACTCCCAAATGTCCTAACTTTGTGATTTTAGTGGGGGTAATGTTGAAATATCCCCATCCACAAGAACATTTGTGTCAATCATCCCCCCAACCAAGAATACCGATCGACACCCATGTTCGCAGGTAATATTACAAAATTATAAAACATAAAAATTGTCTAACAAGCATCAAACGTTTGATATAATTATTACCCCAGTTATTGATAGCGCGATCCACCGCCATGGTCAATAAGGACTGGGGACCTCCACAACAAATCGGAAAAGATATTATCAGAGGTAACTCCATTTATTACACATCATTGCTGTGCTAAATGTATTAATAATTAACAATACACTGCAGTTATGTTAAAACTTTGAATACCCGGATCGCTTTACCCGGGTAACTGATTATTTTATTATAAGATGAACAATGTTTTTATTTTATTCTTATTGCAGTTTATATCTGTAGCTTCTTTTTCGATACTGGTACTTCTCGGATTCGATCGATACCTGTCAATCGTTTATCCACTCCGATCGCGACCCTATCGAACAAAGACAGTGGCAATTATTATCAACTGTCTGGTATGGATTGGTGAGTGGGAACTGTCCCCCTCTTTTTTATTACTCGCTTCTTTTTCTTCTTCTAATAAACAAATGATCGCTTTACAAAATTTTGTCAGCGTTGTTTGGAAACGTACAACTTTCTCCTGTGTGTATGTTTATGTGAGGGTGTGTGTGTGTGTGGGGGGGGGGGGTGGCATAACCACCCCAAACTCCATGTCTCTTACTTCTGGATCTAGTTGAGTGAACTAGAGATAATAAATTTCAAATTAAATGTTATGGGCGCGTAACATTATACTGCTTCGAAATTAATTGGATTGGGAATGAATGCACTGCCATCTCTTGCATGCTTCAGATTATATATTATAAAGCCAATAATATTCAATCATTGATATGTGTATACATCGAGTGGTAGAATGTCAAGGCGACATGGATTATAGTTTTAAATGATCGATTCTGATACCAATTTGTCTCTTTATTTCGTTCTCAGTTGCAGTGCTGTGCTTAGTTCCCCTGTTCATAGGCCATGTTGAGGTGGGCGTCAAGAATATCTTCGGAAATTACCTCGTCCCAAGAAACAGAAACTCGATGATCATATTCACAGTAATCACATTCATAACTCCTGTAATAGCTCTTACAATTATGTACGTCGCTATCCTAAAGACGATTTGGTTTAACCAAGCAGCCAAGCATTTACACGGGGAAGGGCACGAAAGAAGATGGAAGCAGCGAATTCAGGTATTCAGATCACTCTTCAAAGTGGTCTTCGCCTTTGTATTGTCTTATGGCTTCTTCTTCGCGGTTTTTCTATGGATCGCTTTGGGTGGGCATACGCAAGTGAGTGCTGGTGTGAGCAATCTGCTGTTTTACTCTTCACTATTAATAGTCTATCTAAACTGTGGGATAAATCCTCTAATCTACGCTCTAACCCAACAAGCTTTCAGACCACATGTGTACAAGCTACTCTGTCCGAAGAAGTGCCGTAGGTGGAAACCGGAAAAGGACGCCCTCTACACGATCCAACAAATAGATACAGGGAGCAAGGATCATGCTGCACCTCATGAAGGGAACAAAGATAAAGATTTCGAAGTTGAAGATGGCCATCCCCACATCTACCTTAACGATGGTTACTATAAGAACGATAAAGCAGAGGATTGTTTTTCGCTGGAGGAAGTACTCCGATCTCCACAAATTTGCTCAAGGGATGATCTTCAGTAGACAGCGAAACACGTAAAGTTTATCGCTTTGACAGTGTGAACTGGGCCAGTTCACACTGTCACGATTCGCGTCAAGATTGAACGGGGATCTTAATCATGTAGTAATCATAATGATCGTATCAGATCGTATGAAATCGTATCAGATCAGTCGAGGCAATCGTACTGGTCGTAGAAAAATTTGGAATGGTTCACAAACTTTTGGGGCGATTCTATATAGGCCAATCGTTGTTTTCAGAATGATTTAATAGACCACATGACAGTGGGCTCCATTCGAAAATGAAAATGTCGGGCATGTGGTTTGAACCTAGGGTTATACCGGAACCGAATCAGCTGAAAATCCATCCGAATACACGTTCGAGTTGTTTCGGGAGTATTCTGTTCTCCCTGCGCAAATGCGAGAAAATTCAGAAAGGATTCGGGAGCATTCGAAACCATCCGAATTAGGCCGAATACGGCTATAAAGAATCGGTCCGAATTTATTCGGGAGAATTCGGTTTTGGTGTAACCCTGGCTTTATTTGGGAATATTCCAAAGCCATTATTTACATTTCACAGAGTCCCATCAACCTAACAACGAGGGTAAGCTAATGAAATGTAATACATTTTGAATTTGGCAAGATAAATGATGAGACTCTAATGTGCAAGCTACAGATATATGTGTTTAATTCTTTAATGCAAAATATTTGAACCATTATAAAGGAAATGAAAATTCGGAAAGCTACGCTCTCAGTTGTTTACCAAGGAAATCCAATTAACAAAGTGATATCTATTAGTTCTGTAAACAGTTCAATATATCTGCTGGAAGCTTAGAAAGTGAAACGAATTATATACCAGGTCCTTTCGTGGTGTCGTATATCCTGTGGGGGGGGGGGGGAGTGGGTTACCATGGTAGAAGTAAATACTAACTAAAAATAAATCAGTTTTCCAAAAGATATTGCAATGACTACACCATAGGGTAAATCAATTTGTTATTATTCCAGTGGGCCTTTTTAAATACACAACCGCACTGCTCACTGTACTGCATTATGGGTAATAAAAATGGGCAAATATACGGGTGGTTGCATGAGGTGGGGTTGTTAAGGCTGTTGGTTCGTATGCCCTTTAAACACTTTTTTCTGAAACTAAATCCACATTTTCCAAGGTTCAGCAGTAGCACTTGGAATCATCAATTTGTTCGTAAACGAACTTCGGAAAATGATACAGCAAGCCTGATGAACGCCTCTAGCGACCAGCAAGGTATTTAAGACGCCTTTACAATTGCGAACGCGAAGCGCGAGCGAGTGGATTTTTTTGTGCGACATAATGTAGCATATACTTTATAAATATCATTAACATTTTTACATTCAAATCCTGTGGAGCCCTACATTTTAATTGGGGGTATTCCATAAATACCTTATTTTATGAAGCTTTTTACCCAAATGTTTTATTTCCCCTATAGAAGGGATATCTCGAAATTTGGTAACTACCTAAAACTACCGATGAATTCGGCAATATTTGGTATACTATTTTGGTATACTGTTTTCCACACTTGGACAAGGTCAGTGCCGGATTACATCACGGGCCATGAGTTTTGTGCACAATATTTGGAGAACCTGCCCGAAGTATCGTGTCCAAACCGGCGAGATCCGCCCCTTCATGAACAACCATAATTCATGATTGTCCACATGGACTTTATCTCAGAAAGTAGCTCTCTCATTGGTTCAAATTGCAAACCAATCAAAATTATTTACTTACTGGTTGGTGGCTATTTGGTTGACTGTTAGGCATGTGAGCATTTAGTCTTTGTAATTTCTTTATAAATCTAATTTCTTTCTTTTTTACCACATTGATAAATGGTCCAACAAATAAATACATGCACTGACCGCAATTATCCTTTGTCATGTTTGGACTATTTGCAGAAGAAGTGTACTATTGATAGGAAATGCGAGATATGATAAGATGTGATGCTATTTCGGGTTTGCGCTTTACTAAATATATCTCTAATTCGTTTGATAACAGAAGAAAATAAACAAATATTAGGAGCTTTGTAGTACTATTTGGGGAATCGTACAAATAAAAATAGAACGTAATATTCTTTCTTCTTCTTACTAAATAAATTACTCTATTTGAAGATGTCATTTGTTTTTATTTTGATTTCAGTGATCCTATTGCCACCTCATTTTTCCCTGCCTTTTTATTCTTTTTTTCTCTTCAGTTTTTTGCTCTTCGTTTGTATATCCGTGTCTCTCTGTTTGTTCGTTCTTTTACTCTTTTCTTTCTTTCTTTCTTTTTTTTTCTTTCTTTCTTTCTTTCTTTCTTTCTTTCTTTCTTTCTTTCTTTCTTTCCTTCCTTCCTTCCTTTCTTTTTTATTAATTCTTTCACGTAAATTGTATGCTTAACAAAAGAAAAGAGATTGATCACGTGCATGTAGGGGCAGTTCCGAGATAATTTAAATGACTATCTATTTTTTTCTCATAATTGCATTACAGAGGATAAAATTTATAGAGCTACATACACATCTATACAATAACGCTCCTTATTATAAGCTCGTCTTCTTTCTTTCTATCTCGTTTTCCCTTTCCCCTTATCTCTCTCTCTCCTCCCTCCTCTTTACATCGTGGCACACGTGGGTTTGTGTGTGTGTGTGTGTGTGTGTGTGTGAGGATGTGTGTGGGTGTGTGTGCGTGTCAGTATGTCTATGGATGGATGTGTGTAGGCGTGGGTGCGTGTGAATGGAGGGACACCCGCTACCCACACTTTGCATGCATGCAAATGTTTCCATTGTCTGATATTTATATCTACGTTTATTTTATTATTCCGTATAATTCTAAGCATATATCAAATCTGTCAATTCTGACGTTCTACAACATATACTCAAATCGAGATTATTTAATACATACATTAGTCATGTTTGTAAACACTCACAAAGATTGCAGGCCCTAATAGAGATTCGCAGAAATGTGGGAGTTGTGACGTCATCAAAAGCAAGTTATCGTTTTATTTGTCTTCAGAATTATTATGAAAACAGACTAGTTCACTTATCTTTTTTTCCTCGGATTGATAAGCATCCGTCTTCCAATGAAGTTTATAACTTGAATGCATCAGTGAATATCAATGCAAACAATATTATTTATACATCGGTTTGTAGGAACATGATCAATTATGTATTTGGCCAATTTACAGATTTGTAATTGTTTGTTCGTTGATCATTACGGTTCATTTCTTTATTGATTGAGTAATTGATTAATAACCTCAATAAATTCTCACGTAATTCATTCTTGATATGACAGTTGTCATTGATCTATTGGGTGTTTTCAAGTCCGGTGTTGGCCTTGGTCTTGGTGTTGCAATTTGGATTGCTTCCCCTTGCTCCAAAACTTATTCAGTTTGTAAAACTGATCCAGATCACATTATTGACATCTCAACAACTAGTGAGTGACCTTTCGGGACCATCTTCATTTTACGTTTGGTGTTATAATCGTGTAAAAATTGACCTAACACCAACACCAAAGGGTCAACACCGTACTTGAAACCTCCCATTTATATTGTATACACTGATTGGTACTTATTGGTTCTCTGGTAAATTGATTAATTGATTTCTGCATCTGGTAAAATTCATTTGTCTCGTTTGTATATTGATTTCTTGTGTAGATGTATTGCCTGTTGAATGATTGACCATTTTTTTTTTATTTGATTGTTGTGTTTTGACTGTTAATTGATTACCGATTGATGGGTCAAGCAGTTGGCTAATGATTGCATCATTATTTTGTCTATTGATCGATCGTTGGTGTAGATTAATTAGATCATTGATTGATTAATTGTTTGGATGGTTAATTTATCTATTCATTAATCAGTAGAAAATATATAATTGCATCCTTGTCTTATTTTTTAAACAAGTGCACGCCTAGTTACTATATGTGTATAACATTTTAATTTATTTGAATGCAGGATAAAAAAGCATTACCGATTAAATGCCTTGTTCACCGAGTATAGGTGCCGCGACTGGGATCGAACCCGGACTTTCCATGTATAGTCAGGCTCCTTAGACCACTCGGCCACGGTACCTCCTTATTGATTAATAATGATCGATTTTTATATATTGATTGCTTAAATTTGTTAAATATTGTTTGCGAATATTAATCGGTTAATTTTGGTATAGATCGTGTTATTTATCCCGATCTTGACACTTCAGTAATACATATCACTACTCAATCAATACTTTTGAGGAAGTGTATATCAGGAAGTTTTTTTTAAATGAATTTATTAATTCCAAGCTCTCTTCAGAAAGTATTTGTTTACTCTCTCTCCAATGTATAAACCTATAGCGAAAGTCACTTTCACAGCGGTTACTTTCACAATTATTGTAAATATTTATAATATGTCCATGTTCCTACCAGATTTTTCCACTTCTTCAAATGTAGAGTACATCGCAAAAACTCCGATGTTGATTTAACATCAGCCCGGAATCTATATATGTCCACACCAGAGAAGTATTGAAACAACACCATTTTGGAATCAAACCGATGCTGTTTTAAAACTGTTAGACTAATACCAAAACCGGTGTTGTTTAACACTTCTCTTGTGTGGACATATATAGATTCAGGGCTGGTGTTAAATCAACACCGGATTTTTTGCAGTGTAGAAGTTAAGACGTGTGTACGAGATGGTTTGGTCGGATCCAAGATTGCAACCGAGTCACCATTCGACTAACCGACTTGTGTTATCGAGTAGCTAAATCTTCATCTCAGTGCCATTATTCAAGTTTGGCTGAAATTGAAAAAAAACAGCATGGAATAATATTTTACAACAATCATGCTGCCTGCAGTTGTCGGGTAAGTATTTTTGTGCCAATAGACAGACGTACTTTTTTTCCTGGTCAACCAACCAAAAAGAATAAATAACCTTACGTTTTTGACGATGAAATTTCAATAAAAAATTAGTAACCAAAAAGAAAACATAAACATGAAAACAAAATTTATACTGCTTTTAACAACTGTTTACTAATTAATTGTTGTTATTCCCTATAAAAAAATAAGTGTGTAAATATCGATTATTGATTAATGATGTGATTGAAAGTAGATTTGGGAGTTCGTTTTAGATTTCTAAATAATATTTTAATAATATATTATTTAATATCATCACCTTTATAAAATGCTGTGAAAAGACAATAAATCCATGCTAAATTAAATCAAATGTATAAATGTAAAATTGGGATTTTTAAAAAATTTGTGATGCCAACTGAATAATAATCTTCTAGGAAGACAATAAATTAAGTCAAAATAATAGTAAGAAGAAAATGTTTGCTTATTTGCTCAAAAATTTTAAAAGAT
Organism: Lytechinus variegatus; assembly: GCF_018143015.1. Taxonomy (NCBI): domain Eukaryota; kingdom Metazoa; phylum Echinodermata; class Echinoidea; order Temnopleuroida; family Toxopneustidae; genus Lytechinus; species Lytechinus variegatus. The sequence goes on along the minus strand of NC_054755.1, from coordinate 4,017,876 downwards.
AGCATTTTAATGCTATTATCTCAGTTAATATAAAAAAGAAAGAAATACAGTAGATAAACCAAACTGCATGACCTCTTTTTAACAACAACCCTGTCATTTATTTTGACAAGACAATTTAACAATAATGACATCTATCTATGTGTCTCGATAACGTTACCATGTACTGGCCGCTCAATGGTTATTTTTATCCTTAAAAATGAAGTTAATCTGGACATTATTTGTGATGTGGTAGTTATCTCCGCCACCGCAGATAAGTAAGTGGCTCAAAATAAATTTAATCCAAGGGATGTGTCTGTATAAATACTCGAATCAGAAATGACTTCTACCCCATTTATCTGAAAACCCTATTCGAAATTTGATTTCCAGTTCACACCTTTTCAAGCTGTCCAGCTCCTTGTGGCAATTCTGTTGCTTTGGTTGATGCTGATACTGTCTACGTTAATGCCCTGACAAAATCGAACTTTAGGAGACCTCTCAGTGCTACTAGGGTTGGTTAAAGAACCAGTGCAGTTGACCTTCCGCATGATGAAGAACCTTGGTATTGCAGGGATGGTACTGGCAGCGGTGTCTATAGGGTACCTTTTAAACACCCCTATACCACCCGACCTAGCAGAACCTTTGTATTTCAGACTCTTTGTTGCTGGACTCAAAGCTACAGATATTCTGGTGAGTTGTTTTACTTAGTTTGCAAGTGGTCAAGTACCCCCCTTTCCCTAAATATATTAAGGTCCAGGACCCAAGAAATGGTCTCGTACAGCTCCAGATTTGAAGATCGCTTCAATAGTGTTACAACAAGATCTTGAAAGGGTTAAGGCAGTCTTCATACATAGACCGCCTCTTATAATCACCATCGGTTAAAATTCTAATTAGAAAGTGTTTGGAGGAATTGATATAGTAGTAAATTATGATTATAATACCATGTATCAAGAGTCTGCCAGTTCTGTAACTAAGTTAATTAAATCTGATTAACTTGTCACGAGTATTGTACTTTCTCGACAAGATCAGTAAATTTGTACTTACATGTCACTCCCCTTGTTACGTCAAACACTCGACTTAAAGTGAAATTAGAGTAAACATAATTACAGGAATTAACGTTTTACAAACATGCCACTTGTTAAAAAAGAGAAATTCACTCAACAAAAAGTGAAACACACTCGAGCGGATGAATTATCCACTCTATCTTTTCAGTTGCATCTCGCTTGAGTCTGGAATTTTATAGAATCTGTTGAAGTATCGATCTCATGTGGGTAAATAACTAATAAGGTAGAAAGCCAAAGCTTTTATGGTCCTTTTCCAAACTAGAAATAACGATTCCATAGCAAGAACACTCTTTCAAACAAAAGCTTTTTTAAAAAGTTTTAAAAAATGAAAAATCGAGAGAATTATGAATGGTTGCTTATAATAAAAAAAATATTAATATAATCTCATTCCTCATCCGTTTTTCAGACTGCGTTGACCATGTCCCTTCTGCCGTCCGACCCCAACCTTCACGTTCGTGCCATGCGTTCCATCATAGAGATAGGACTCCCTGATCCAAGCCAGCAGGCCTTCGGTTCGAATCTCACGACACGGTACACCAATTTCGACGGCATTCGTGTTCTCGTCTACGAGCCCGTTTACCGCCCCGACTCGCCCATTCCGGCTTTGGTTTACTTCCATGGAGGTGGATATGCTCTTGGAAGCACCAGTAAGTCATTGTTTGGAAATTATTTTGTAAAAATATATATTGCATTTTCAACCTTAAAAAAACATGACAATTATGCCAACTGACGTAAAGATGCAACATTGACAAATTTCTATTAATGTTAGCACATGAAGGATGCAATGTTCCAGTGAGAGCGGAAGGGATAGAAATATACACAGAAGGGTGAATAAATAATTAGTTTGCTATGTCCACATGGCTAGCTATAATAATAGACGGGGAAAGAGGAGGAGAGAAGGGAAGGAGAAGACAGAGCAGAGAGGGATGGAGAGAGAGGGTTATGGAGCTAAACAACAAGAGGTAGGAAGAGGGGGGAGAAAGGGAGAGAGAGGTGAGGGGAGGGAGGTGTATTTACGGGGAGGGGTCTGTGTCACATCGCGTAAACTATATAAATATATAAGAAATTGTTACTTTTCCGTGAATACTGTCATAGAAAGCTTAGTATTCACCGGCTGCTCACTTTTGAGTTTATTACCTTATTACTATTGAAGCAAGGCTTACTACTGATTAACGAATTAAACATGGGAAGAAAGTGGTTCTTGATGATTAAGTTTCTTTTCCTTTTTTTTCTTTATAGAACTCCATGGTTATCTGACGAGACATTTGGCAGAAAGACTGAACATAGTACTCGTCTCGGTTGAGTAAGTATCTTAATTTGGAATTTCAAATAATACTCCTTGTTCTTTCTCCCTCTCTATACTCGAATCAATGTTATCTCTCTTGTGTTACACGTGGTTATCTTTTCCACCTTTCTCATTAAATCAGCGTGGAAAACATGTTTTTTTTCTTTTCAATCAGGAATGGAATGAAATGAGGAAGAATATAAGCAACTTGATGATATTTTTTTATATAACAATAATTTTTGGGGTTGAAATTTAAATGGTGCCATAAGAATAAACATCTGCAGGGCAAATTATTTTTGATACAGTACTGTGTAAAAATCAGAACGAAGTTGCGTAATATAGGCCGATGACAGTGTAAGAATCTTTATAGGCTTAGTTCAAAAACTTAGACACTTGTAAGCGGTAGACAAACCGAATATCATCCACTTACTCGTATATGTATGTTTTTAAAGAAGATGTCTCGAACTCTTATACTATCTGCCAATCATAAAAATATAGTGCCCATTAATCGCCAAATGTGTATTTTTTGTTTCTAGCTATCGACTAGCTCCCGAGCATCCCCTCCCTGCTGGTCCCGATGACGGCGTCGTAGCAACAAGATACCTCCTGCAGCATGCCGACGAGTTCGGCATCGACCCACATCGCGTTATTGTGGCTGGAGACAGCGCCGGTGGTCATCTGGCGACCGTCGTCACCCATCGAATCCACGATGACAGCAGTCTACCCGACCTCAAGCTCCAGGTCCTCCTCTACCCCTGGCTCCAAGCGTTGCACTTCCACACTCCATCCTACCAGCTCTACCACCACACATTCGGGGAACTTGGATTGTCCAGAAGCAAGGTTGTGGGTTTTGTTGCTTACAATATCATCCAGAGACTAGATGCCGACTTCGAGAGGAAGGTGATGAGGAACATGCATATGAGCCCCGAATTCAAGAGGTCAGCTCAATTTCAAAGGGTCTTCGATCATAACATCATTCACGAAAAGCTTGCAAATGTATCTCTCAATCAGGACATAACGGACCTTGATTCATCGTATACATCGTATCCATTCGATTCGCTTTCTGACTCGATCCCGAAAGCGACATTCCTCTCCTCCCTGTCGCTGTCGCCATCGACGCTCTTATCATCAGTGATACCACTGCCAACCGATTACCAGACTCCACTCTTATCATACGAACCCTTAGATGCGTTCGAACCTGGTAACGAGACATTCTGGGCCGAGATCCAGCACCACTTTCTTGAAGGGATGTCGCCCCTTTTGAGGGAGGACATGACTGGCCTTCCAAAAGCTTTCATCGCCACTGCAGATCAGGACGTTCTCCGGGACGATGGCATCTTTTACTCCCATGCTCTGGAGCTAGGGGGCGTGGAAGTGGATTGGATCAACTACAGAGGGGCGTGGCATGGTATGGCTGATCTTGGTATCCGTAGAGGTCTTCCCATTGGTATCAAGATGGTGGAAGATGCCATCGCATTCATCCAAGACAATATTTGATGCTTATATCATCTTGCGTATTTTCATCATACTCTTGAGGGGGTACACATGGTGTACACATTGTCACAATAAAGATGCGTGGCTTTGGTCATGTTGGAGAGTTCACTTCAGAAGGGCCAGTAACCTTTACTGTACCAAGGATTCTTGGATACCTGGTATTTGGACTGGTCTAGTCTCTCCATTTGTATAAGGGCGAACGAAGATTATGTTAAAGCCATTCGAGACATTGTACTTCTTTATCGTTTTGTTGATTAGTTATCACAGACACCCATTCTCTTGAACGGAGTCTAAACATGGTAGAAAAGAACGATAGGGGACAATGTAGATGCATGGTGTGACTATTGGACATGGCTCCGAGTTCTGATAATGGGGTTTGTCCCGAGAAGCAGGGAAATCAAGTTCATTCTATCCGTGTTCGCATGGAGGAACATGTAACTGACCAGATGCTCATTGTCATCTCGCTTGTTTGTGCATTCCCGCATTCTCTTGCATCGGTCTTTCATGTGATTTGTGTTTATGTACCATTGATACAAATGCTGGGGGCGTGGCATTTAGTAGCTGGCATTACAGTCCTATAGGAGGTATTTTGCATTGCACTTTTGAACGAATCGGGAAATATTTTACGTTCATTACTGTTCTTGAATCCTCTGAATTAGAACCTTGTTTTTGATATATTAGGGTGAAAGATGTGGAAGGGATTCAAGTAAAACTGAAAAAACACGCCTATATTGGAGCGGGAGCGGGACAGGATAATTGGTATTTGTATCCTATGAGATGTATTTAGTTCATGCGTGATCCATGATACAGTGATTGATGAAGCCAAATGATCACGAAATGTACTTTGTAAATATTATTCTGTGTATATATGTTAATAAATAAAATATGTGTTCCATAATATTAATACATGTATTGTATTAAAAGGTGCTATATTGAATCCACTATAACCATGTGTCTGCTTATGTAACGAGATTTATTTTGAAATAAATACATCTGACAAAAAATAGATCTGTATTTTTTGTGGTGGTGGTGGAACTTAACAAGTCTGTCAATGTGTACAATGGCGGTCGAAGATTATGTTGAAACAATTAATTCAAGATAATATACTTCCTTATCGTCTTAGTGAATGAGTCTTAACATGATAAAAACGACAGATAGGGACCATGCATTGGATATGACTGTGTTGGGTAGCTTAGAGCCCTGATAATGGGTTTGTCCCGAGAAGCAGGTTCATTCAGTGTTCATTCAACAGGTTCAAGTATCCGTGTTTGCATGGAGGAACATATAACTGACCACATGCTCATTCTCATCTCTCTTGTTTGTGCATTCCCGCATTTTCTTGCATCGGCCTTTCATGTAAATTGTATACATGTAAAATTGATGCAAAGGGGGCGTGGCATTTAGTAGCTGGCATTACAGTCCTATATGAGGTATTGCATTGTGCTTGAGAACTAATAGGGAAATATTCGACGTTCATTATTCTTCTTCAATCCTATCAATCAGAACCATGTCTTAAATATATTGGGGGTGAGGATGTGGAGAGGAATCAAGTAAAACGGGGAAAGGCGCCAATGGGAGCGGTGTTGGTATTTGTATCATAGAGATGTAATTAGTTCATGTGTGAACCATGATACAGTGAATGATGAACCCAGATTGTCGACAAATGTACTTTGTAAATATTACTCTGTGTATATATGTGAATAGATAAAATGTGTTCCATAATGTAAATATTGTATTAAAAGGTGCTATATTGAATCAATTATATAACTATGTGTTTGCTTATGTAACGAGATTTATTTTGAAATAAATGCATCTGACAAAAAATAAATCTGTATTTTTTTTTGTTTTCGTACCTAGATCGACTAACCATCTTACTACAACACTCATCAAAACTTAACATAATTAATGTTTATTATCGAACATGTCTAAGAAACCATAATTACAAGTACAAATACGAGGTATAATGGGCAAAACAGTTTTTAAAAACAAGATTTTCGGCCCAAACCTTTATGGAATGCTAGGTTAAAATATCGTTTGTTGTTCATTTCGAAGCCTACCTGATAATTCATTGAATTTCAATTCTTAATTAGTCATTTTCTTCCCCTGCCATATCAGTAAAGAAGGTTAAATGTTGGGACGCTCTTCACTAAGGGATTGAAAACAGGTAATAACAGGCATGTACTGCAAGATAACTTGGGTTTTACTTAATCTTCAAAAACGCCCATGTCTCAGTTGAGTCAGCTCACGCCATTCTGATCTCAATTTGACACAAGCGCGGATAAGAGGGGTGGGGCTGTGAGGGCGGTCATCCCCCTAACACAACCATCCCCAAAAAGAAAAACAAAGGAAAATTGAGAAATGGAAAACAAAGGGAGAAAAGAAAGAAGGTCAAAGCTGTATTGTTTACTCATTTTATTTTTTTAGAACAATAAAAATCTAAACGAAACGTCCCTCTCTCTCTTCATACAAACTTTGCTTCCGCGCTCCGCGCGGGAAAAAATATCAAAATTGCGTATCCCTAGTCCGTTTTCCCCATTCCCGGCTATGGGACTCGTGTATTTCTTGCCAGAAATCATAAAGAATACATTGGTTTAAAGTATAAAAAAATATATATTTTTATTGCATTGACACAAGATTTCCGCTCTTCTGGTCGCCAATCCCCGAGTCCCCATTATGTTATTTTTTCTTTTAAGCAAGCAATCTTCAGGCAGGTGTCTGCTCTAAGGGCAGATCTTTGGGGGCAGGTATATAAAATTCATACCGTGCTATACGCAAAAAAGATGAGACTTTATGCCATTTCGCTGCATCTCCATTAATCTATTTTGTTTTGCGCCATTAATTTGAAATTTTGAATATGACTCAAGTTTCTTAATTATACAAAAGGAAGCGATTAATATGAGCGAAATTTATTACACATATTATTCCCCCTTTTTAAAAAATAAATCAAAGGTTTCCATGCTTTGCGTGCATGGGAAAGGAAAAATCCCTTTCCTTTCCCATTTTGAGCTTTTTTTTTTTTTTTTTACTAAACTCCCCCTACCTTGGAGTTTGGGACGTTTCGCTTGCATTTACCGCCCCCTCCAAAATTAACCCCTGCCTATACGCGGGTGATTTGACGTGATGTAACGTTAAAAAGGGACAACAATAACAAGAACAACAACAACAACAAACATCAACAACACCAATACCAAGCAGGGGGGGGGGGGGTGGTGCCAGGATAGTTTTATTGGGGAAAGATGTCTCTGATCATATCCATTTACACGGCCTTTATATTATGCACATCTCTGTCTTTTTCTTTCATTTCTCTCTCTCCTAGTCCCCACTTCTTGAAATATGGGGGGGGGGGGTGTATGTCACCTCTGCCCAGTGCATGGCGAAGCCCTCGCTACTTAGAGTAGTAAGGAAGCATAGACTGACATAATGGTGGTTCTATAATAATTATTTTGCTAGCTCCGTCGACATTGTTTTGCGTCAATAGGGAGTTTCGTTTCCACGGCGGACGATCGACGCATTCAACAATAGTCCCGGCCCCTCCACTCCGGGGTGGGAAGGACCGCATGCGTATTCCAAAAATGTCCGATAAAGGGGTACTTTTTCGCGGGACAAGTCCGGCCCGCGGATTGTAGAAAAAGGGAGTGTATTTGTATTTTCACCTGGAGATTTCTTTAAAAAGGGGGTGCTTTTCTTATCTCTCTCTCTTTGGACTCCTGAGAAATTTTGAAAGGGGGGGGGGTTATAAAATAGCTTGACTAAAATAGAAAAATTGATCAAACCCCAGGATCAAATTCATGCTAGTTTTGAAAGCTCATTTATTTCATTGTGAAAAGTAAAATACGGACCTTTTGTTGGAGCGAGAGCTCACCTAAGATAGGGGGTACACTGACCAGTATTCCGGACTTAGGGGGGGGGGGGGTCTCCAAGGCAAAAAAGCCCGGGAAAAGCCCTCGAAAGGGGGTACATTTTGGCAGACCCTCGATAGGGGGTGCTTTCAAAGGGAGGGAAGGAGCATAGGCGTACCCTAAATAACACTGAGTCGGGGGGGGGGGGGGCGGGCCTAAAGTACCCTTCATGACAATGAACAACCAATAAGTCTTTGTCCTAAATTTGTGAATTTGAACACAGTGGCGTACCTATAGGATTTTCCACGGGGGGGGGGGACAAATTCGTCCGCCTAAAACATTAAGAAAGGTCTTCAACCACAAATAAAGGATTTCGTACCAGGAAAAAAAAAGGTCTTCAAGATCAAAGGAGCGGGCAACTTGTGGCTGGCTCGTCAGGGATCAGTTGTGACTCGTCAGGGGGGGGGGGACAGGGATACGTCCCTTGCATGGGTTGTGACTCGTCGGGGGGGGGGGGCGGGCAGGGATACGTCCCTTGCATGGGTTGTGACTCGTCAGGGGGGGGGGGCAGTCTGCCCCCCCGTAGGTACGCTAATGCAGCAGACTTTGGAAAAAGTTAATGACGTTCATTGTAATTTTTCTTCAGCTCCGAAACTTAGGACGAATTAAAATGCTGTTCCGGTTCATCAGTTCTCGGTGAAGACCTCTCAGCTGTTTATTGTCATTTGACCATAGGGTACTTCCAATACATTTACACTGTTAAGAATAATTAAAAGCGCTGTTTACTATGTGAATCGCACAGTAGTTGTTTAAACTTAAATGTTAAAAAAGGGGTTATATCTTAAACAACCTTGCTTAAATTATTGATAATTAAATATCTATATTCAAATTTTGTTGTTTACTATTTTAAACACTTGTTTTAAAAATGTTCAAACAGAACTACTGTGTGATTACATAGTTTAAAGCAGCGTTGTTTAAATTATTTTTTAACAGTGTACGTTCTGCGTAGCAATGCCGAAAACTCGTTTATTATTCCACCCCGATGGTAACTTTATGCTTTAAACCTAATTTTTGGTCTCGCGCCCTCAGCTCTCAATGAAAGCAGCTCTATCGCTACGGTTTGTTTTTATCGTTTTTAATAGATGGACGCTTTCATAGCCAAAATAATCTTAAATGAGAAATTAAAATGTAACACTGAAACTCTTCAAACATGTTCAATATCGGATTCGAAAAAATTGAGTCCCTTTTATATATGTATTCAACGTACGATATGCATTAATTTCTTTGTAAAAGATAGAAAAGCATAAATCGGTTAGATCTAGAAATTGTGAGAGGGGCTCAAAAGAAATGATGTACATGTAAATTAGAAATAGACTTTTGAGGGGCACTATATAGCCGTACCGTGGGAGCCAGGTCGAGGAAACAAGGAAGGAAGTTCAAGAATCAAACTAAGTGACACAGAAAATGACAAGAAAATGAAAGAAAAGGTTGATTATTGGTGGGAAAAAAATGTTTGAAAAAATCTGAGACTGAAACTTATAAATGCAGGAAGTGAAAATATAAGAAGAGAAATACATGAATAATAATTAGATATAGACTTTAAGGAGGAAAACAGAAATAAAATGAATAAAAGAATAGGGGAAGGAATAAAAAACAGATCCGCCCCTGGATGAAGAAAATAAATTGTTTGGAAGTTGAAACCAATATGACTTTGATTTATATTGCGACCCATTTTTTTTTTTTTTTTTGTATTTTTGCCCACGCCCCCTCGATTAGGTTGAGTAGTCGGTTCATGATGATCGATCAAGCTTGTTCGAGCAATAATGCAACTCGAAGGTGTCGTTATGTAAGGCAAGCCAAACCAGGAGAGAAACCGGATTAAATTCATGAAGAAAAATGGCAGGCTGTTTCAAGAGAGTGACAGATTTTGTGGTAAGATTTTGAAGGCCGTTTTGAGCCTCTAGGTTTTACTTAAAACAGATAATCTCGTGACTTTTCAACCTCATTTTATGTAGGTCCTATGTAATTTACGTCGTGTTGCATTGTTTACGCGCGTCGCCAAGTGGCTCCCAGCTAGGTGCTTCGCCACACTCCAGCCCCGGGCGTGGCGGGGTGGAGTGGGCTGACAATTACAAGGCGTTTACGTACCGGTACGTGGCAGTTGGTATGGTAGTGGATCGTATTACCGAACACTTTTCATGAATCAATCATATAAAACACATTATTCTCATAAAATTCACCAATCTTGCACCATAAATACACAATTACCTACAAAATTATAAATATGTAAAAATTTTGCCGAAATCGTTTCTCCTTTTTACAATATTAGCTTCTAATTGGACCCCTCTTTGCATGCAAAATATTTTGGTCACTTGAAAAAGGTATCGTACCGTAAATACTGAACGTGTGTTTTCTGTGAGAAAAGTTGAGAAAACAACAAAATTACTGAGTGATGAGCTATTTTTACCATATTTTATTATTATTAGAATATCAATACTTTGAAAATGTGATTTTGACCATTTTTCATCATCTTTCTATTCAAGTTCCCTTTGCCTTTGGAAGAATGTTGTAAAGTTTTGAGCGTATGAAATTATTTGTTGACGCGTGTTCGGTATTATACGACTTACAAGGCCAGTTGATAATTCAATCACTCACTATACTAGTTTTCGACACCAACTTTTCAATTATCCTCTTCTTGCTGAACTCATACTCTTGGAACATATTGGTCAGGCTTGAAATGAAGATATGGAAGCTATGCTTTTTTTTAAACCTTTATGACTTTTTTCAGATCTCCCAAATCCACCACAACAACACACAAGGGCAGATTACTTGTAATTTTACAACAAGTAAACTTGTTTTTAAAGAAGAATTCTTTCTGAAATTGAACCCGGTATTGAAAGAGTGTGAATGTGAGTGGTGCAGACTGCAATGACTGGGTTTCTACTTCAAAGCTTACATTTATCCACCTTCCCCTTAAAAAAACCTACCTTTAACACGTATTTGAAACTATAAAGCTGTTCCCTTGACAAGTATTCCCTTAATTTGACCCCCTCAACAAGTGAAGAATACAGCAATAGTTTAACAGACCAGCAATCTTTTTCTGGTACATGTACTGTATGTGTGTGCACATTTGAGTTACAATGAAATCAGAGAAGCAAGTAAAAAAACAAGCAACTAATGGAGTGATGAGTAGGTTTGCAATTAATTTGATTTCATTCCATGAAGATGAGATGAAATATATTAAGTTAATCACTTCTAGAGATACTGCCCACCTCCCAAACCTCGCTCAAATCTGACCCTAAACACGTAGTTTTACTTTTAGAGCCAAAAGTGCACATTCAGTGTTTTTAAACCCTCGCAAATTGGACCGTAAACACGTATAGCTTTCCTCGCGAAAGCTTTTCAGTATTTTAGACTGTTGTTGACACTCTTACATGTATTACGTTACATATGTAACATGCCCAATCTTGAAATAGATACCTGTATTACGTGTTTCTTTGGTCGCACATGGTATCCATTCGTCATTGGAAGTGCCTCTTCGGATTTAATACCTTACACCAAAATTGTCAAAATTTTCTGTCTCTGACTGTTTGCAAACATTCTTATATCGATAAGAAGGGTCTGCTCCTATTAACAGGAGAATAAAATTAGATTAAGTAGAATTCTTTGAAAGCAGTTGAATAAAAGAGGCAAATCAAAGAAACAGACCAATCAATATAAAGTGTGAGGATTGAAGAGAATGTTTTGGTCTAAACATGCTTATCTTTGCTAAAATCACAATGTTACTGTTACTTTATTCATTCATTTTTCTTATCATTAACATTTGCCATCTTAAAGCATATACATGTAGTATGTCTGTGACACATTATGTTTTTTCAACTAATGTGTGATAAATATCCATTTTGTATATTGTATTTTATAAAAGTCAAACAAGAAAATGAAATAATTGTCTACTGGTACGTGTCACCATGTCAGTCCTTGCTGGGTACATGTAGTCTATAAGCAGTCCTGAAATTTTCAGTGTAATGCTGGTTCGATTTTTCTCTTTTTATTCAAACCAACTTTTTGTTGGGGTGGACTTGTCCTTTAAAATGAAAACTATTCAACACTAGTGCTGTTATTAGGAAGAAAGCATTAAATTCCAGCCACTACATGTGGTTGGCAGTCGGAGATCCAATATTGCTGGATCTCCATACCTGCCAAATGCTACTATAGAAATGTTCTTATTTTGGGTTAAAGAATATTGCAATTTTATCCTGTGTGATCTCATATCTGCTTTTCTGTGTTTTTTTGTCTGTACTAATTAATAAGCATGTATGTAAAAATGTTCTTATTACTAGAAAATTCTTGAATATTTGTTATTTCTTTGCAGTCAGGGTTGGCATACATGTACGGACTTTTATGTTGAGACTTTGAAATATAAAATGAAAACATGTTAAACTCTCTAGAACTGTCAAATTTCAACATTTCTTGCTAACATGTGTTATAGGTGGACTCTTTTAACATTGTAGAATTATATCAAAATAATTTTTTATTTAATCAAGAGCTCCCTTAATATCAAATCTACAAAACTGAAATATATTTTATTTATACAATAGAAATTGATACTTTAGTATATTAATATTTAGTATTGTGCCATATCACCATTTGACTTTAAAATGTCTGACTTTGAATTTTTGTTTAATGATTTTTCAGTGAACACTACCTGTTTGATTTATTTTTCTATTCAGCATGTTGTATGGCCTTTAATAGTACTGTTAAATTCAAGTTGTTAAAAGTTGTTATACATGTATCAGCACAGTCAGAATATTGTAAAGTCAACTGTGAAATTATGAAAACTAGATAAACTAGGCTACTACAACAATGCAGAAAAAGTGAAACTTTCCGAATGCACAAATACCGGTAATGATAAAGAACCCATCTGAAGAGAGTATGTCTTATGTATTTTTTCCTGAATACTGAACAATTTTCTAATTTCTAATATCTTCTTTTATCTGAATATATATATTTTTTCATTGATTATGAAAGCAATTCACCATGAGATATTCATGCAGATATACTACATATTTTTTGGTAATTGTTGCATGGTATATAATGATGAACATGTAGGCCTACATGTACACTGTATTATACACAGGATATAGCCAACACATAAAGTTGGTCTTTATTTTATCTACAATGTAGGTAGAGTATGAGCTTATTGTAGTTTGTACATGTTTGTACAGGAGGTCAAAATCCATTTGCGTGAACCGTTGGAATGAATCTTGCATTGTAAATATACCATAGAGATATCAACACAGATATCTGTGCATATACCTTACAGTAGATTTTGAATTGAGCTGGTGGTCCACCAGATTGAAAGAACTCAGGAATTTTACCACATGCTCCTCTAAATAATGGCTCATCAAAAAAAAAAATAAAAACAAAAATACCAAACAACAAACAGTCATATGTTGCAAAAAGGGGTGTGAGACAGTCCCTTTGGTGTATTTGTATCTTTGTAATCTGTCATTAACTCTATCTATAGCATTATACAGTTTACTCTTTCCAGTTTCCCCAATGGTAGAGCTAAATCACTCTTTACTTCCAGCTCCACAATTTTTCCTTTCCTGCAGGGAATGACGTTACCATAGCAATAGACTGGTCATCAAACTTTGTGGTGATTTTGCCTACATGTACAGAATGTACGTTGATGTTTTTGCCTGGGAAAACTTGAATATGTCTGACTATGGAGGAATCCCTCCTATTGGTAATCCTTTAGAAAGTCTGTTTTTCTCATGTCAAGTTTGTTATTGAAGCTCAGACAAGTCTGAATAATTGTGGACATGTATTTGTGACTCTCCACTCACAAATCAACAATAAGTTGCAAAGGAAGATTCTCTGGAAATTAATAATGGTGAAAAAAATTATATTCGGGGGGGGGGGGAGGGTAATTTTTGCACTCAGAACTTACTGTCTTATTCTGCAACATGCTTTAGTATTGCTATGAATGGGGATTTCCATGTCTCCTTTTTTTAAGATTCCAGGGCTCTTTTGGGCCATTTCGGGGGCTAGATTGACCCCCAGCCCCAGGTTGTAATTTCCCTGCTGGAAATAGCAAAAAAATAATTTGGTTAGTATAAATTAAAAATCTGAAAATTAGTTCATGTGAAAGGGTTATTCTTCTTTATACAGTAGGCCTACCATTAATTTTAAGGATTGTACATGTATCTCAAAATGTTGAGGCCTATTTAATCATAATCTTTCAGCCTTATTTTTTTCAACAAGGTTTAAATCTAAATCCAATATTTAGCTGGTAATTTTTTACAGAGAATCTGTTTTGGTTTACTTTTACTTATAAATATCATATATTTTACATGCCTCAATGTATTTTGTCTGTATATAAGTTCATTGTAATTATTTTGACCACATTACTTTGTTCTGTTGAAAATGAAATAAAATGAATTAAAAAAAAGTCTTAATTTTAAATCCTTGGAATTTAGATTGCAGAGTCAGTATTGGCTGTCACCCTTGTTGAATATTTTCGCCAGGGTATGTTGGTGTTTGTTGACGTCTGTAGGCTGTGGCAAGACATATTCCATCAAGAATTACCTGAAAGAGTCTTGTTTGGGTGGGTATGAAACATGGATACGAAAAATAATTACTAGTACACCTACTGGATAGGGCCTACTTTGACTTTGAGGCCCGAAAAAGTTCTTAAAATTTATGGGTATTTTTGTGATCAAGTTGTCTGAAAGTACATTTGTACTCCGATAACCTCTTGAAATGCAGAAACCAGATGGTCCACGGTGGATTTCTTTTCAAGAGGCTGTCACATATGTCACCTGTGAAAGACATTTATAAAACGAATGTCAATGTGATTGGATTTTGAAGGGCTTCCATGCTGCCATGTCAATTGTCAGTGTACATAGTACGGTTACACTTCGTAATTCTGAAGGTTCTTTATTCCGAAGGTTCGTAATTCCGAAACACATAAATTGCCTATACCTCGATGTTCGTTAATCTGAAAACGTATAGGGTTCGTTAATCCGAACATTTGTGGCGTTATTCCGAAGGTTTGTTATTCTGAAGGTTCGATAACATGAAAACGAAATAAGGTTCGTTAATCATTTAGTTTTCGGACTAACAAACCTTCAGAATTACGAAATTCATTTCATTTTCGGATTAACGAACCTTCAGAATTACGAACCTCACTTCGTTTTCGGACTAACGAACTTTCGGAACAATGAACCTCATTTCGTTTTCGGACTAATGAACCTTCGGAAATATGAACCTTCGGAATATTCGAACCTTTGGAATAACGAAGCTTCGGAATTACGAATGTATGCGACATAGTACTACTTCATGAAAGTCTAAAAAAATTTCTGTTTACACACAAATTTTTCAGGATTTTATATCTGAGTAAAAAATTGTCAGCTTGGACCCCCTTTTTTTGGGGGGTATTATTAAAATAAACTAGACGAATTACATAATGTAAGAACATGAATCATTAAAAAAAACCATGAGGTTGGTATTAAAACCAAAATACTTGTAAATGAGGTAGCAAACATGAATAGAGCTTAAAAAAATGCAGCTAAAGATGAGTAGGCCTATGAATACCGGGGTAATAATTTGGCAATCATTAATAGTACAGTCATGTTCAGAAGCTCACTTGTTATGTTTGTTTCTAGTTTTATTTCAGTTCTCTAATGTGATATTTCACA
Source organism: Lytechinus variegatus (assembly GCF_018143015.1). Lineage (NCBI taxonomy): Eukaryota > Metazoa > Echinodermata > Echinoidea > Temnopleuroida > Toxopneustidae > Lytechinus > Lytechinus variegatus. The sequence goes on along the minus strand of NC_054755.1, from coordinate 4,002,515 downwards.
TTCGGTGGTGATTGATAGTGTTTTAATGCTACTTCTCATGTTTTAAAATGTGTTTTGTGGAGAAATATGTGCTTGCCGTGAACATATCATATGACCTTTAAACAGGAAAGAGCCACCCAATTTGTCCAAAGATCTCTACTAATGTTTATGTTTCAGTCATAATTTATGGATGTGATTCTAAACAAAGCTCGTCCTTGGGTTTCAGTCATAAATCTTTGCTATAAACAAACAGCATATTGGCCATAAAATACAGTCTAGTGTATTTTGTTGTACAAGTGATAAATTTAAGCAAAAAAAAAATCAGTCTAACTATTTCTTCAGCAGTTACCCCTTCTCTTGGAAACCTAATATTTTTAAAAAATCTTATATTGCTGTGCACATGTGCATGTAGTTCTAAACAGGGTTTCTCAAGCCACTTTTGTAAAAAACAACAACACAATTATCACTTTCCAAAATAATACGCTATGCATATATATTTTACCACCTAAATCAACCTACAAATAAATAAAAATGTAGACTATTTTTTTTTTGTGAAAACAAGTGAATGAAACTTCAGAAAGGATAGCCTACAGGGGGTGGGGGTGATTGTGACACTTGAAATTGGCCATGTATAATGTATATGTACTCTGTATTAAAATGTTATCCAACATGTTTCTAAAATAGTTTTTTTTCCCCTGAGGGGGGATGATTTTGACACTAGTAAATTAGCCATGTATCCAGAAATAGGTATCCTTTTTAAATGCATTTTTATTGGTTAAGCTTGTTGTGCTCGCTCTCTCTAGCCTTCAGGCAAATGAAATAACACTGTGCAACTATCAGCTTTGCTGGGTCTAATGGTTGATGTCAGATGTAGATGATGAATTAATGCACTTTGAGCCAGCACTCCACCCTAGTTAATCAATAGACAATCATTAATGCCATGCAGGACTATCGTGTGATTTTGGTAATAGCCATTAAGCAATCCAAGTTTTTAGAGTTGTATGCTTTTAGCGGTAAATTGCCAATTTGTCTACTACCAACTCGTCCACTCACCACATGGTCTACCTTCATTTAGTGTAATGCCATTGCATCCAACATTTCGTCTAACAACTAGGCCTATTTGGTCCAATAACCATTTGGTCACTTTGTCTAATCACCATTTCGTCTATGGCCATTTTGTCTCTTAGCTAGTTGGTCTAATATCCATTTCAATTGCATTCATTTTGCACTTCACACTTGGTCCAATTAGACCAAATGGAATATGAACTAAATGGCTCTTTGGCCAACTGGTTATTAGACGAAATGGTGAGTGGACAAATTAACAGTTGGACCATGTCGATAGTGGACGAACTGATGGTAGACCAAATGATAGCAGATGGCAATTGGAGGAATTACTATGTGCGAATAGGAAATCAACCCTTTTATCTGTAGAGCCCTACATGTACTGTCAGGCTAAACATTCATTTTAATTTCTTTTGAAAACATTGTCATGCTTTGCAATGACATACAGAAAGTGCTTTTCTGTATTCAGAAAAAAATGTGTACAGCACTCATTGGATGAGATAAATGTCAACATCTACAATACATGAACAGGCCTGTAGAGTACCATCCATACATATGGATTGTTTTGTTGCAAATATCTTTCATCTAGATTGCTTCAAGACCTGCCATACACAATATTTTAGAATATATGGATAATTAAAATTCCTCATACAACAGAATAGTGATATTTGTGTAAAAACATTGCATAATTTTTCTGGTCACAGTGCTGAAATAAAATAACTGAACAAATGAAAATAAAATAAACATCTTCCCAGTTCAGTAGTTGCCCAATTTGGAAAAAATAACCATAAATATAAGTTTATTATTTCCTAAACAAGACCTATATTATAGGCCTACATGTACAACTCTACATAGGCCCATACATGTACTTTCAAATAATATTGTACTTCAAATATTCCCTTGTTTATAAAGTTGTTTTGCATTTGGATTGGCTTCAATTAATTTTTTTATGATAATTGATATGAAATAATTCTAACAATCAAAACAAAATGTTTCTATAGAGAAACAACTGATAGGCTTTCCTGATGGACGGTCTACATGTATTTGTAATAGGTCCATGCTTAGAGACCATTTGAAAGACGAGAAGACATGTAGATGGGAAAGGGGTATGAAGTGGTTTCACTGTATTATCCTAGGATTTGTAAAGTGAAGCCTATCAGTCAACAAGTTGTGCCCCAGGTATTGATACCAACGGTGTCAGTTTCTAAATATAGAAATGAGGGTAACCCTTGTCAACCTCAGCTGAGGAGGTCCATTCCCATCAGCCAGAAGTTTCCAGGCCCCGTCTTGAAGAGTTACGAGTGATCCAATCAATCTGTGGAAGTACATCCATACCATAATCCTTTGTATTAATAAAGAGAATCACACTGAATCTTCAAGAGAACGATGAATGTATGAACATATTTAATATCGAGAAAATATATTTGACCAAATTTACATTTTAGTTGTTGACGTTGCTTGGTTTCCATAGTTGTGGTTGATCAGATCAATTGTAACTCTCTGTAAGACGGGGCCCAGGTATCCCACTATTTCTGCTACTCTAAGTCTTCGGGAGGGCAAGACATTTTTTTTAAAAATCACCTTAAATTAAGAATTTCAAGGGTAGCTACATATAGGCCCGTTGAGATGTGTAACGAAGGCTATTGCCCTGATAGCCTTTTGGAACAAAACTCCTCATCAGAATTTCAGAATAACCTCAAGATTATTTGTAATGAAAATGCAGTTGATCGGATATTTGGGGGATTCATCTTCAGGTTTTTTCTTCAATATTTTACCTTTTTGATAAATAATCCAGCTACATTACTGTAATTGGCAAGTTTTAATAACTCTGCCGTTGGCTCTGGATGGTATATTCATGCAATGGCATTCCCCTCCCCAGAATTACAATTTGATATGGGAACTTCGAAACAGAGTAACATGTACACCCATCACCATTATAACATTTTAAAGAATCCAGTATTTCCTGGTTCTTTGTGAGAAAGAGGGCCGGTTCATGATTTCAATAAAAAAGGGAATTTCATGACGAATACAATAAGATCTTGTATGTAGTACAGTATGTTATGAATTTGTGATTAGGATATGAAAAAGACATACATGTACATGTACTGTACTAAGTGCATACATTTATCACTTCTCCAGTGACAATGATTTTCTTGTTCTTTCCATCAATTCATGAGAGGAATTACAAATTGTGATTCAGGTCCAGTGTTTCATGTAGTATGAAACCTGTTCGTAAGTTAAGAGCGACTTTATGAAAGACTGGTGAACCTTTCTTACGCGCTTAACCATCGCCAATGAATATACCATTTATCACAAGAAAGGATCACCAGTCATTCTTAAAGTTGCTCTTAACTTACGAACAGCTTTATGAAACACCCACCAGTATTGAAATGCTATAGACTCTAAAAATAAATAAGTAATATTGGACAAGATTAGAAGTCTGCTGAATGCAACTGATAGTTAATACATTATGTCTGGTTATATTTCTTGTTGGAAGTGACGTTTTCTAAAAAAAATATTACTAGAAAGTAGAATGTAGAAAATAGTAAAATGTGAATAGATGCATACTTCATCCTTTCATCTAAATGCCATTTTAACTGATTTGTTTTAAGAGTGTACTTGATTAGTTTTTCAGTGATATAATTTTTTGGCAGACACAACTATTGGATGGGAGGGGGTCGGGTTATCTACACATTTATCTTGTTGGCTGCGTAAAGAATTCTTAGTGTGAATGACACCATAGGACTTTGGAATTGTGGCAGCAGTGTCAATATTATGAGAGGAGAAATAAGATATGCATGTACACTTTGTAGGTTAGGTGCTGAGGTATAGAGTTTCATTTACATCACCACCCTCGGGGTGTAAACTTGAACCGCCCAACATCTTGAAAGAAAGCACCTGGGGTGAAGGTGCTACTTACAGGAGATGGGGGTTAAAAGTCAATCTGTCTCTGAATTTCTTTGGAGGTTGGTTACAATTTGACGATGCTAGACTTTCTGAAAAGCACGGAAATTCCCTGCAGCATACAGTAATTGCTTATTTGGACTTGGCCAAATATGCTGACTTGGGGCCCCGTTTCATAAAGGACTTACAACTGTTGTAACTTTGCCATCATGACAACTACCATGGAAATCTTGATCCTGATTGGCTGCTGAGCCCTGTTACCATGGTAGTTGCCATAATGGCAGAGGTACAACAGTTGTAAGTCCTTTATGGAACGGACCCCTGGTGCACATTGAATTCAGCGTAGGAAATACATGGGAGCGACAGGCGACTTTGCCCTCATAACAACCCAAATTGCCCCCAAATTTTTCCAGATAACATGCATTGGGGGCACATATCTTTTCTTGAGTGTGCTTTGAAACAAATCAATTAGAAAATCAATATCTACATGATGCAGATTTATGATATTTGCATAAAATGTTGCAGAAAAAAGTATCCCTTCAAATAATAAATAAGTAGCCCCCAAAATTTCAGCAATCACTCAAACGTGAAGAGAAATAATAACCCCTAAAAATAAAAATTATTTCCTACCCTAATTGAGTTAAATCAGAGACATTCCTTTTCCTGGTTTTTGGCAAAAACCAGGGATGAAGTTGATTTTACTCATGGATGCTTTACTGTACATTTGCATTTTAAAAAAATTACGTAACATCTCTGGGTTGTACAATGTGATTCCACTCTTTTGAGTAGACAATGGGTGAACACCCTTCATGCATAACTGTCAAATTCCCCACACCTGATGATACCAAGGAGATATCTCCTTGATACATACATGGACTGGTAGTTATACCTTGGTCACATTTGCTCTACGGCGAATCGAAAACAGCCGTTTCAATATTTTTTGTACCAACTACATATACATGTAGGTGGTTTGAATCAAAATTAATAAAAAAACGGCTGTTTTCGACTCGCTGTACAGCCGCCATAGAGCAAATGTGACCAAGGTATTAGTACGCAAACTCCTGCTTGTACATGAACATTTCAGTGACTGTCTAGAGGCATTGCATTGCTCACCCCCCCCAAAAAAAAAAAAACACCACATATTATATTTTCTTTTGGGGGTGAGCAAATAAAATGATGAATATTGAAAAAAATGATATCAACCCATTCTGCACAAAGTGACAAAAGTTAGTTTCATTTAGACTTCCTCTATTATAGTACATATATGCAGCGATTAGAAATGCTATATACATGTACACATTGTAAATGTGCATATTATAAAGCATTACTCTTAACTTTGATAGGGAAGTATAGCAAACACTAGCAGTGCTACTAATTTCTCAAAGGTGAAAAATTAGTAGCACTAATAAAATATGAATGTCAGGTATTTTATTAAATTACAGGTTAATCATAAAAGATTCTCATTCAGTATTTGATCTAGTGTTTTTTTTTTACTGTATTTTTATTGAAAAGCTGTACCATACTCATATCAGGCCTACATATCGTCAGCCTTATGCCAAAGGGCCTTAACTGCTTTTGGCCATTCCGAGATAATGGCGTTTATAAAGGTTTTGGCCTCTCTAATAATCAAAAGTTTGTGGTCGTTTTTTTGCTTTTGAACCAATTTCGATAAACATGTTAAGTTATTAAGTTTTACATGAAATGTGTTAAATTTATTATAAAATATTCAGAACCCCTAAAATCGGGTTAAGGCCCTTTTGGCATAAGGCCGACGATATATTCAGGAATACCAGTAATTGTACCATGTTCTAGTAGGATATACGATTGTAGCATGCATTGCATACAGAGACCTAGTGTAGGCTCTACATGTATCTATTGATTTCATGAAATCTACAATATCCCACAGTCCAGGTATATTAAATATAGTGTAGCATGAGAAATAATGAACCATCTGTTCATCATTATTCATGTTGAGATCTTTAGATTGTTATTTTTCAGGTATCTTATTGACTGTTTACATGCATACGTGTATGATTTCAAAGAATACTATTCATGTGCATGTACTTGTAACTCGTGATTGCGGGGTAAATGCATACACATTCCAGCCCTGATTATGAGAACATATTTTGTTTTGAGATAAATGCCAAATTTGGAGTCCAAATTATAACTTTTTGTTCATCTTGTGTGTGCATGTAGGGGTAGCATTTTTTTTTTTAAAACGGAAGAAAAAAAGTCATGGAAAATGTACAGGACAAAAATCTGCATTCCATTTTGTAAAGCCAAAGGTTAAAATTTAATCAATTTTTACATGAAAAGCATTAAACCAAAACAGATATTTTGTTTCAACTTACTGTAAAATCACTGTCCCTATGCATATAATGTACAGACAACATTTATTGATTACCCCCGGTAATTACATCCTGACAATGACCTTCAACTACTGAAATTATGAAATACAATGCATTCAAGTCAGAAAATACAATGTACACATGTTCTTCATCATAATCAAATATCTTTCTCTTTTTGTTGACTATTTGTAGGGCCTTACAGAACATGTTCTTCATCTTAATCGAATACCTTTCTCTTTTTGTTGACTATTTGTAGGGCCTTACAGAAAGATATGTTCCCGAGAACAGGACAGTGTTTGTAGGTAACCAGCCACCCCCTGTACAAGATGAAGCCTACATTCCACAAGATTTTCCTGATAATACTGTCGTCTCCTCAAAGGTAAATTTTTTTATTTGAAGATTATTATAATTGCAGTGGTGATTAAAAATATTCAAGATGAAAATGATGATGATTATGAATTTATGATGAACAATGATGATGATGGTTATAAAAATAATGACAGTGATAATGGTAATGGTAATAATAATGATGATGATGATAATTGTGGTGATGATGATGATATTGATGATAATGATGACAATAAATGATAGTGATAATTGTAATAATGATTATATTGATATTTGATACAGTATTTTATACATTGCTTTGCTTTACAAATGTCTCTACAAATATTCAGATTTGTTTCCAACAGAAACGAAATAAATATTGATGCAAATCATTTCATACAATAAATCATTGTCATTATAATTATCCAACAACATCAGTGATTCATCATTGAAAGAAAAATGATTAGTCAAGTCATTTCTGGCTATTAAACCATTGTATGTCGGTATGTGTTTTCATGAGAAATGATTTGATGTCTTTATTTGGTGTTGGTTCTCATTTATTGGGATTGAATGTAGATTTTTTATGATGAGGATGATTATGATGATGATATTTATGATGATGATGGTGATGATGATAATGGTGACAGAAATGACATAAATGATAGTGATAATTGTAATAATGATAATAATGATAAAGTATATTATATATTGTTTTGCTTTACAAAAATCTATTCAAACATTCATCTTTAAAAGAAATTGATTCATCAGGTCATTTTTGGCTATTCAACCATTTTTATTTGGATGAGAATTGATTTGATATCTTAACTTGGTGTTAGTGCCCAGGAATTGAAAATGAATGTACATATAGAGTGTTATATATGATGAAGATGATACTTGTGGTGCTGATGATGATGATGATTGTAATGATGATGATGATGATGAAGATGATACTTGTGGTGCTGATGATGATGATGATTGTGATGATGATGATGATGATGAAGATGATACTTGTGGTGTTGATGATGATGTTGATGATTGTGATGATGATGATGATGAAGAAGATGATACTTGTAGTGGTGATGATGATGTTGATGAAGATGATACTTGTGGTGGTAATGATGATGTTGATGATTGTAATGATGATGATGATGAAGAAGATGATACTTGTGGTGGTGATGATGATGATGATTGTGATGATGATGAAGATGATACTTGTGGTGGTGATGATGATGTTGATGATTGTGATGATGATGATGATGAAGAAGATGATACTTGTGGTGGTGATGATGATGTTGATGATCGTGATGATGATGATGAAGATGATACTTGTGGTGGTGATGATGATGTTGATGATTGTGATGATGATGATGATGAAGATGATACTTGTGGCGGTGATGATGATGTTGATGATTGTAATGATGATGATGATGAAGATGATACTTGTGGTGGTGATGATGATGTTGATGATTGTAATGATGATGATGATGATACTTGTGGTGGTGATGATGATGTTGATGATGAAGATGATACTTGTGGTGGTGATGATGATGATGATTGTGATGATGATAATTGTGATGCAGGTGGTGATGATGAAGATGATACTAGTGGAGATGATGATGATTATGATGATAGTGAGGTTGGTGGTAATGTTGACATGGTGATGTTGATGATGTTGTTCATTGTGGTCAGCATTATCATGAAGGAAACACTTGCCTATTTCACCAAGCCCATTAACTTTCAGACAACCTCATCGATTAATTGCTTTCAAAACGAAAGTTGCACAAAAGAGTCTTCTAATCGATGAATGATAAATTCTCCAATTTAGCTCTTCGTCTGCAAATTGCAAAAGCGAATTGCTTTTAATTTTGTTCTGCCTGTAGAGGCATGCACTGTGCAATAATTATAATTGTGATAGATGTCTCCCTGGGAATGCGCATAGAATTTCTCCTTTTGAATAATTTACTGTACATGTGCTTATTAAAAATAACCTATTTATAGTTTGCGGTGTTGCCAAGCAACGCAGTGCTCTCTCTGAATAGCTGGAGCTGTGTAGTGTTGCTTGTGTGTACAACAGTGAGAATTCAGAGTGTTTGTCTTGGAGTAAAAAATAATTCCTCCTAACACTTTATCATATTGCCTACCCGATGATTCTTCCAACCAAACTATTATTGCAGTGAATTTGTTCCATAGATATTGTACAGTGTACTTTGAATTTGTAGAAAATACCCGATTCGAAAGGATAACAAAAATGACACTATTTTATTTTTCCATTTTCATTTGCATTGCATATTATTTTCCCTTTTTTCTCTCAAATTCGTTTTGCAGTATACAGCAATTAACTTCTTCCCTAAAAATCTATTTGAGCAGTTCAGGAGAATTGCGAACTTCTACTTTCTCTGTGTTGCAGTCTTACAGGTAAATTGTCTTGTTTAAGAATAGAGGATAAGATTAGATTAGATGATAGCATACACATGTTTGTACATGTATTCATGTACATTTATTTGATTATTGCATTAATTAGTGAGTGTCGTCCTTGCAATTTAATCACTATATCTTCATCCCCTTTCTAAATGTCGAGTGCATCATGTATGTCAAAGATGACACCTACGACTCATTACATTCATGTACATGAACAATGTAATAACATGGTATTCTATTGTTAAGTTTAATTAAGACCACACATAATTCACATATGTCCATCTTTATATGTTGGCCTACATAATATTGTGAAGTAATGCATTTTGGAGAGTAATCTACATATGTTCATTCTCTTCTTCACTTATACACTCACACACAATGTTACATGAGCAATGATGTCTACAATTTGCTACTGTACTGATCATTTGTATTAAATTAAGACCACAGATAATTCAGATATCTTTGAATGATTACAGATAAGAGATGTATATACACGAAGGCCCGCATGTATAATTATCTGTGATGTACATGTATGTGTAATGCCCTTTTGAGAGTAATCAATATTTTTTCATAGTCTGTTCTTTAACACATACCGTAAATGTATATGTACATAAATGTCATTGTCATATAAAGTTACTGTCCATTTAATGTAAATTGAAACCACAGATAATTCAGTTACGTATCATTGTCTGCCTTTAAGAGATAGAGATATCAAATTTATCTGTGATGCAATGCCTCCATACCTGGAGTACCCTACATTACATGTACATGGCATTTGTCTCTAACGCCTTTTGGGTATATTTGCACATGGGCCCACTGCGAGCCCGTCACCACTGATCAAGTGGAGTTAATTATTAAACTCTTTAATAGATATACTCCCATCTATTATGATACATCAATCAGCATACATGATTTGTAGGAGGTTGGGTGTGTCCGGCAATGTAATGTCATTATCTCCCTGCATTCTGCAAGGAGGCATGGCAAACACAGGATTTTAGTTTTGCAAAGGTAAATTAATTGAATTTTCAAATGAAAAGTAACGAATCAAAACAGATTTTCTATCTTGATTTATCGGTATTAAACCAAAAGTCACTTTACAATTTCTATGAGAATGAAAAATAAAAACACAGTACTACATACACCATACTACATAGAACTCATAGACCCCTGTTACATCTGAGAGATTCCCTACCTCGGGCCGGCCCGGGGCCTACCTCGGGTCGGAAAGAAATCAGATGTAAACATCCCAAACCTACCTCGGGCCACCTTTTAGCGAACCTACCCGAGACCACATCCAGAGGTAGTCTTGGGTAGGTATCGGGCCGGCCCCGGTCCACCGATTCGTAGATGTAAACGCACACAAGCTTTCGAACCTATCTCGGTCCGTTCGCCAGCTGTCAAATTACGTCATAGCGCGCGCTATCCCCTCCCCAGCCCCGTCGTTCTTCGAATGTTTTTGTGACATGCGACATGTGAATTGTGATTGATGAAGTCTTTGATTTGAGTGAAAAGAAGCATTTTAAACGTATCCTTTTCAAGTCGATCATATCTTCAACGACTGCTGGGATCATCAGCATTCTTTCAGAATCTCGGGTAACTTCAATTAGCGCGCGCGAATTATTCGGAGCCTAAATCGAGAGCGCCTTTTAAAGGTGTCAGCAATCGGATGCCGCTCGAAACAGTACAGATAGGGCGATAGGGGAGGGAATGAACACTGTGATGTAAACAGACCACATTTCGGACTCGGTCTGTTCGCGAAGCTAATCCACCAATAATCCAGTCAAGGTTCCAAGTGGACTCGGTCGGGTCTCGGGTAGGAAACTTTCAGATGTAACAGGGGTCTAATTTACATGTGTGTTATGTGCTCAACATTTAAATTTATGTTTAACTTCAATAATATTTTATGAATATAATTATAGACGTTTATTGAAACAAAGCAAAGGAATATATAGTGATTTAAAAAATTTAAGATTTTAAAATTAATTGAAAAATAATTGCATACAGAATGATATGTTTCTAGGCATCATGTTCATAATAACAAAGGCGTTGAACTTTCCGCTATTTCTCGCGTTGTAATTGGCCTTCAGTTCTGTTTCCCAAAGCATTTTCTGTATTTCTCCATGTATATTTCTAAAGTTTGCTGCATTTCAGTTGCATCTGCTGTTTCTGTTTTGCAAAAGGAATAGTTTAGTAAAGGTCAGTCATGTGGTTAAAAGATGACGAAACCAATAGCAAACAGGATACAGGAAACAATAGGATATATCCATTCTTCCCTTCACCTCTTAACTCTACACTTCTATATTGGGTTATTACTACCATTCTCAAGTTCTCTTTCTCTCTCTCCCACCTCTTCAACCTCTTTCTTGGTCTGTCTCTGTCTCCATGGCCCCGTCTGACAAAGAGTTGTGATTAATCCGATCAATCGCAACTATGGAAAGCCAGCAAAGTCAACATATAAATGCATGTTTGTAAATAAAAATTTCTAGGTATAAATGTATATCCATAAATTCATTGATTTCTTGATAATTTGGTGTGTTCTCCTTTAACATTTTGCAAATTTCCTGTAGAAAAAATTGACACTGATGGATTTCCATAGAGTTACGTTTGATTGGATCAATCGTAACTCTTTGTAAGACGGGGCATATCTTTCTCTGTCTCTCTTGCTCTCTTATTATATCTTTCTGATCCTCTAGTTGTTTTCTGCCTACATTCTCTCATTCCCCTTTTGCTTGTCTCTCTGTCTTTCATGCTCTCTCCCTATTTTCCCCTCATCTTTCTCAAACTCTGGGCCAGCGGTATTTCTGGCTTCTGCCTCTCTGTCATACTCTCTCCTCATTGCTTCTATCCTCTATTTAAATATTTGTCAATATGTTTCTAATATTTTCTCAATTTAACCCATTGTGTGTGTGTTTCTCTGTGTGTCTCTCTCTTTCTGTCTTTCTGCCTACTTCCCAACTCACCCCTCTCACTCTCCATACATTTTTATTTTTTTTTTGGTGGGGGGCTCTTTTTCTGTTGGTTTTAATCTCTGTCTGTCTCCCCTGAAACTCTCTTTATAGTGACATCCAACGTCTTTGCAGAACCTTAGTGTTCTGTCTATCTGGTCCCTGTTGTGCAGCTGCGGTGTAGTGCCTTTGTTTACAATGCACACTGAATCAATCAATAATAGACAGATCTGTAATTTTATTGTTCAAACTAATTGACCCGGTGAAATTCAAGAGTATGATAATGAACTCCAGTCTATTATCTCACATCATAGAATAAATCATATGAACACTGTAGAGGTTGTTACTTTTGTGTTTTTTGAATGGCAACCTCTGGCTGTATGCACTGGATGTATTAGGCCAAGTAAAAAAAGAAAGTAGTTGATCGTCCGGGTTTTTTGAGAGCGGTGATGAGGGAGGTCCTTACTATTTGCTATCTTACTATTTTTTTTAAAAACAAGGAGGCATTTTCTCGGCCCGATTTTCAATATCAATGATGAGGGAGGTCCTTACTATTTACTATTTTTTTTGCTATTTTTTATTCTAATGGTTGCCAGGCCATGTCAAGCTCGAAATATGTGATCGATGCATGCTTAATATTAATAATAAATGAGTAGAAATGTATGCATACATACAATTGATTGGAAATCTATGGAAAATGTATTATGCGATAAAAATCTATTGATGTATTTATACTGATGTATACCGGTACTGTATTGTAAAACAAAACGTTCATGTCAAGTGAATGATTTAAACATTATTCTATATTAATATAGGCCTATATATATTGTAAAGGTAAAAAAAAACATGGGGTGGGGTCATTTTTATTACCACGGAGCCTTCATTAGTTTTCCAGAGCCAATCTCTTTTTAGCTCTGGGCATGGTTTCGCATCGCAGTTTTCCAGCTGCTTGTATATTCATTAACATGTTGTTTAATACTGTTCAATTTTTATTCATTTTCTAATTGATATCAAACGTTAAATGATGATTGAATTAATTGTTAATTGTTCACATACCGTAATGTTTATTATTTCATGTTTGTAACTCTAAGTGTTAGTTATTTACTAACTAATTTTTAGTTTTACAATTTTCCATCAAATTGAATAGCTCAAGGAAGAATAAAGTTTATCAAATTTGAACAGAATTGGCACTTCTTGGAATCCCAATCTTCATAAAGAATAACCCACTTGAAATTATTTTTTGAATATTCAATGCACTGCCTGCTGACGTTAGAAAACTCAATTGATTTCACAAATTCACATGTTGTGCCAGCACAGTCAATAACATCATCCCAGCACACAAGTCATGCATTACCCAACAGAGTCACAACTCACAAGCACAGTCAATCACCGTAACACACATCAAATTATAGGTGCTATCACTCACCAAAAAACCCGCCGAAATACAAATTTACGTCATTAAAATTGATTTTTCTGCGCCATATTTCCAAAGCACGCGACGGATTAGTTCAGATTCAGGAAGCGGGGTCCCCGAAAATGCACTAAAAATGAAGAAATCCGTGATCTTCCCCGAGTTTGCAAACTTTATTTTCTTGCTAATTTATGATGGTATCTTCAAAATTCCAATAGAAAATCAAATCAGAATTTTTTTCTTTCATGCAGTTACGGCGATATCAGACTTTGTAATTGTTTTTAAAGTTGCGAGAGAGATCCCAAAGCAAATGAGAGCAAATCGCTTGCCTATTTTGTGATTTTTTTCGCTATTCAGCAGCCATAAAAATAGTAAATATCAAGAAAATTGATGCTGCAAGGAAAAAGGAACATCACAATTTTTTTTTTTTTTTTTTAGCCAATTTTTGAAAATAGTAAATATCAAAAATTTCCATGCGGCGGCCAAAATAGATGCGCGCGAGGACGATCAACTACTTTCTTTTTTTACTTGGCCTTATAATGATAGAAATGGCATTTAATCATCAAAATCTTAAACAAACAGCTACAAATTACCTTCTTTACAGATAGCAATATGGACAATGAAATACATGTAGTATATCTCATTATTTCAATAGCAATTCGGGGGCATCATGGTCTAGTGGTTAAGACTCTTGTCTTTCAATCAGATTGACATGTGTTTGAATCCCAGCCATGACAAGTTTTCCTTCAGCAAGAAATTTACCCATATTGTGCTGCACTCGATCCAGGTGGGTGAATGGGTACCTGGTAGGAGTTATTCCTTGAAGGCTTTACCGCCAATATGGCTGCTCAGCAACAGCCGGGGTAATAATATGATAATATAAAGTATCAAGCACAGTAGAGTATATACAATTATAGTACATGTAGCTGCGCTATATAAATGGACCATAATGATGGGAAGGCCCTTGAGAAATTCAAAATACATAATTCAATTTTTTGGGCTTCCATCCAGTGAATAAGATTGCAATTTCACTCTGAAAAGTAAGTCAGAAAAAATCCTGGAACAAGCAGGATTCGAACCTCTCATCTACCGATTTCCGGTCAGCGACATGGTCACCAGGCCATCACATGGCACAGTCATGATGGAATAAAGAACAAATACACTTCAACCACTGATTATGAATCTGATTTGCATTCATCGTCTGCCATATGGACAATGAAATGGATAATGGAACATTAATGAAGTTTGATGATGTAATTTGTACACTATTTCTGGCTTGCAGTGCATCAAGTGAATAAGATCTCATGTTCACAACTGGCAATAGACCAGTTAGTAGTTACTTCATGGACAATTTTGGTCAAATGACCTTTCATTTCTTTCATCATGATAGGCAGATTTCAAAGCAAGATTTTACGTAAGCTTGCCTTACATAGCAGGATGAAGAAATTGAATAGACCAGGTGACTAGAATAGCACACAAATGAACACTTAGTGAAGGCATTTGTTGCATTCCTACTTTAAATGCATATCTTAGCATGTTGCACAATGTACTTTGCAAACTGTGAAATACCAGTCGTTCGTGGAAGCATTGTTGTTTTTTGTGGATGTAAATGAAAACGACAATTCAAAAGAATATATGAATAATCAAGACATCAAAGTTGGTGCTTATCTCATTAGATTTTAAAGCACCATGTCACTTTAGTACAAATGACCTTCTGATCATGCGTAGAATCTTTTGATCATGTGCAGAAAGGAACTACGAACTGGCTTATATAATATGTACATAGCCACTAGATGCATCAATTGGAGTTTTTCTTCAGATGAAGTTCCCATTGATGAGTGATGTTTTATTATATCAGAGGAATTGTGATCAAACAAAATTTGAGAGTAGTTCAAATGCATATGTGTATTCACTAACTGGCGGCAAAGCCGGCCTGTGCCCCCCTTTTGAGAATCAAAAGTAAAATTTGTAATGTAAAAATTCTGTTGAAACAGAAGTGTGCCCCCTTTTGAAATTGAAGACCTTTTTTTTTTGCTTCTCAATTTTTTTTCCTGGGACAAAACATCCTTAATTTTCGGTTAAAAACCATTTATTTTTTGCTTGTCAAATTATAATCATGTAAACTGATGATAAAGCCCCATATCAGCAACAACAATAAACATTATATATTTAGTTTTTTAATTTTCATTTTGATCTATATGCATTGATTCTCCTTATTGTTTTTGTTTATCCTTTTACAGTTAGCCATCGATACGCCAGTAAGTCCTTGGACAAGCATATTGCCTCTCATCTTTGTAGTAGGGGTTTCCATGATCAAACAGGTAAATATGGAAATAGATTTGAATACATAAAACCAATAGAGAGACATGCTTTTGTAGATTTTAGTTTAGCCCTTTAAAGGGAAACTTATTAATCACCTTTTTGGTGATGATATGTTGCTGCCAACTTTTTTGGAGTCATATTTTTTTTGTTTTAAAGGAGAAGTAATGTATTAAAGGTTAAAAGAGGAAAGGAATCTGAATGATGCCGATATAATCAACAGTAGAGAGGCAAGATCATCTGACAGTCTTCAGGTTGGGAGTCTCCTCTATGTACTTCAGAAAATAAACAAGAGAGGGAGAGGGATTTATTATTCATTGATAAATCTCATGAAGAGTAAGATGCTGTGTTAGGGGTACTGGCTGAAAATATCGAAATGAATAAATCCACTGAGCATAATGCTGAAAATTTCTTTAAAATCTGATAACAATTATTGAAGTTATTGAATTTTAAAGTTTAGCAATATATTGTGAAAACAGTGATATGCATGTCGTCATGAATATTTACAAAGTGGCCTACGATGTCACATCCCCACTATCCTTTTTCTGTAATACATGTATGTATTACATAAAATCATAAATTTATTTTTTCATACATGTGTGAATGATATGTCTCCCTTGTTGCAACAATCAATATCTAATGCACTAATAATCAGGTGTCAGTTTGATTGTTTTGGTTCTTGGAAGGAAAGATTTGAATAAACCTAATTCATATTATAAAATACAAAAGAACAAGTGGGGATATGACATCATCTTTGCTCATTGAATATTCATGAAGAAATGCCTTGAACTGTTTCACTGGAATAATCTTTAAAATGCCATATCTTTGTTATTCTTTGTCCGATTTTGATCAAATTTTGTTTGCCTGATTTTTCTTTATAACCATATCAATTTCAGCCTAGAGTACCCCTTAAAGGTAAAACTGCAATACACTCTCTAACTGAAGACCACTCTCCTCCCCATAAATTATCCCTAATTCTAGATATGTTTAGTATATGGAAAGAAAGATAGCATCAATATATCATTGATAGGGGCGTGACAGATGCCTTTAAACATTTCTATTGAGTCGGAAGTCTTCTGTATAAAAAAATATAAAGAGGGGGGGACCAGAGATTTATAATTTATTGATACAAACTGCATGGGAAAGAGGGAGAGTTGAGTATGGTTAGCCTAATAACTGCCATAATGGGCAATTTTTTTATCATCAAAATATTCCAATCATTGGTCAGTTGTATATGGGTGAGTATGACCCTTGTTACATCTGGAAAATCACTGACCCAGGGCCAGACTGCGTCCATCCTGAGGCTACTGCTGGAGTGGTTCTGAGTACATACAGGTTTGCTAAAAGTGGCCCAAGGTTCGTTCGGCATGTTTACATCTGTTCAATTTCCTACCCAAAGCAGGCCCAGCGATTGTCTAGATGTAGCAAGGGTCATGCAACCCCTCCCTTTTCTTCTCTCTTCCCTTTCCTGTCACCCTATCCATCCCCACCCCCCTCTATCAAGCAAAATTGCCCCTGGTTTGACATATATATATGTAAATATAAGTAACACACGAGTATGCCTTTTCATACTTCATTTTAAGGTCATTGGACAAACAAACAATAAAAGTGATTCGAAAATGGTTTTATATTTTCTAATTGTCTAAAATTTTTGGTCTTGCATAATGTCTATTATATAATAACTTACCAATAGTTCGCCTTTCACTTTCAGGTATTCTGTCTTTGTAGTATATTTTTTTTTAACTTGAATATATTGAGGCAAAAGCCTGTGTGTAATTTTCATGTATTGGTTTATTGAATGTTTCAAGTGACTTTGATTCAAGGTGTCTTCATAATTCATTAGGTAGGGAACGATCTTGAATTTCCTGTTTACTTTACCTTTTGTTTTGTTTTCAAAAGCTTCCTGATATCATTGTGCATGCAAGGAAAGTGTTATTACATGTATATATTTCAGGAGGTTAAAGATAAATTCCAGTTCTGGTAATGATCTCAAAATGACTTTTTACAGAATGTAATACATGTATAATGACCACCCAAATGTCTGTTTGTATGAATAAAAAATATATGCCAAAGAATTCTGGAATAAATTGTGTAATTGCTGAGAAATAAGCAAAATAAGCGCGGATTCTGTCACTTCGATCGGGTCTTTATTCCAGCAATAATAATAAAACACTATCCCACGTGTGCCTATCTGTGTTGGTGATCTTCAGTGTGAACATTTTTCAGCGTAGATTTCAAGATTTCACAAAGTTCAGTTTATGTAACTGTACCAGATCTGGATCCTTGATGATATACTGACAATTAAGCCTGTTTTACAAACTTTCTCATGAAATCAGTGTTTACTGCAACTACTGGTATTTCTCTTTAAAGTAGATAAAAAAATTCCCCAAAACATACATTTGGTTTAGTTTTCAATAGAACATGACACAAAAGTCCTACAAAGGTATGACTGAGTGATAAAGACAATAAAAAATAGTAAGGATGAAAAGAAATTATGCTGAACACCCCCCCACGAAGATAGAATATGCAGGAGCTTCTTTGAACCAAGGCTATATGCATCTTTGTTTTAGACAATTTAATATCTCTCACCACTCAATATTTCATGCAAGTATTGTTTTACAACCTACTTAAAAGGCGGAATTAGACTATTAATACTGTTTGGACTTGATATTGAAACAAAAGTAACACTCAAGTGTACTTGAAGCAGTCAATTATTCCTACGTAGTTAAGTGTACATGATAGGCAGTCATCATTTTATCCTTGTTTTTCAATACAATCACACTACCTACTAATATACAAATATATAGTAGTTGCCTTTAAAAGTTATTTTTAGAACTGAGCCAAGGATGCATGAACTCATGTCTTTATGTAGAGTGGATATACATGTATGTGCATTTATTATTATTATTTTTTAATATATTTTTTTTAATTTTTATTCTTAAAATATTTTCAAAAATATTTCTTTATTATTATTTTCTATTATTGGTATGATGATTGTGTTGAATTATTATTATTATTATCATTTTTGTTATTATTATTATATTATTATCATTAATATTATTGTTCTTCTTGATATTATAATCATTATCATCATCTTTATTTTTATATTTTGATTAGTGTTGTTATCATCATCATTTATCATTGCTATATTTGTGTGCATTCTGCCAGGATATAAAAGGAAAAGACTCCTCTCTGATTACCAAGGTAATTATTTCCCCCTGCTCATGAAATCACCAAAGGCATGCTCAAACATTATTCTTTTGTTTTGTTGCCCAGGGTTACGAGGACTGGTTGCGTCACAAAGCGGACAATGAGGTCAACAAAAGAGCGACCCTCGTCGTACGAGATGGAGTGATAGAGAAAATCAAATCAAGGGATGTTCGGGTGAGTTGTCAATGTTTGCAATCCTGGCCTTGAAAACCAGCCAAAAAAAATTAATATTAATGATTCAAAGGCATTCAAAGGCTAATAAATGTCAGAAATAAAGCTCAGTCAAAAAGCTCAGGAACATTTCATTGCAAAGTCCATTGGCTATGATAATTTTTTTTTCTGGGGGGGGGGACTATCAAAGTTTACATTTTGATACCTGAAAATGTTGTTAATTTTCCAACTCTATGAGGCAATGAAAAGAGTTCGAAGAGATGCTGAGGCAGGAGGCTTTTTGTTAAAAAATGTTGCTTCAAAACTCTCCGTACTAATCAAATTCTTTAATCGCATAGAGACATAGCTTATATGACATGTGCTGTATAAAAACTTACTCTTTTATTCTAAAAGGTTCATTCGTGAAGTGTATAATTACAATGTAGGTCTAGTACAAAGATTTGTTGGAAACTATATCACATGACTCGTTAATAATGATGTATCGGTCACCTTGCAACGGTAGTGTGTGGGATATTTTTTTCCAAGTCATGCACTCATGTCACTATGAACTCTGTATCACAAAGCTTCACAATGGATCATAAAGTTGATTTATAATTGATTGCATGCAAAAATGGTCAGGGATAAAATTGGTCACAAAGCTTTTATGTTACATGGTCCAGGGAATTTTTTTGCTTTTTCATTGAATTCTACTAAAATAGCATGTTACTACTAAGTTCAATTTCACGTTTTGTACAATGCCCAGTACCTTTGCTTACATGTATGTCTTCACTGATGAAACCATTTTATTTCATACCGCATTGCCCTAGTTAGTAGTATTATACTATTTGTCATCCATGAACTGGCACTTGGATACAGGTATATTTTCTAAAAGTGAAAGATTTTGCCTTCATTTGTTGCAGAAATAATATTTTAATTTTGAAGTGGGATTATTGTTTTACTGTATATGTTCACTAGATACAATGCACGCATAAACCGTCCCAGCTCTGTAAACATTCTTGACTAAAATGGTCTATGGCTACATGTACATGTGCACGCACACTCTTAAATGCAGGACAAACTGGTACCCCTATATTTCTAACCATCTTGATTGATGTGGTGATCAACAAAATACAGTGTGTCCCACAAAAAGGGAAACCCATTTTCAGAGATAGATTTTACAATTATTATGTGTTTTTACTTTTAAATTTGGTACTCATAGCAAGATTGGAATCTCATTTCTAATTTGAAAGTAACAGCTTAGCAAATCGTTCATGCATGGCAGATAACAAACATTAAATATTGAGACATATCAGAAACGATTTGTGCAGAAACACATGTGATTCTTTAATCCACTCTCATTTCAGGGATCAGTGAAAGAATACAAAACAAATGCTAATGAGCCAATCATCGCATAAACACGATAGTGGTATCATGAACCAATTATTTCCAAGTTTTCTGTGCAACCTGGTTTTGAAATTAAAATTTCAAACTCATCTTGCTCCTTACTGCGTTAAGTACAGTATTCTTCTCATATTAGGTATCAAAATAAAGAGGAATAATATGATTATGTATTTTATGAAATATTAATTAATTTGCCTTTGAAGAATTAAGACATGGGAATCCCAGTTTCCTTTTTCAGGGATGCACTGTATATTGCCTACTCAGATATTGATTTCATCAAAAATTTTCTGAATTCCTTTGTCTCTTTTTTAACTTGGAATGTATATGAATATTAATTTCCATTTTTTTATTAGTACCTGGTAGATAGGATTTCTATTTCTTTTCATTACCGTTTTTATATCCTTTATCTCTTCCATTCTCTCTCGCTCTGTTTGCCCTTTGCTCCATTTAATTTCTGTTCGTTTCAGTTCCTGAATCAAAGACAGTTACAGTGTGCATTGTAAGATTCCTGTAAAAATATGTATGTCTGTCTTCCTGTATTTCTGATTTTCTTCTGTCTGTTTTTCTATGTATCTGTTTGCCTGTCTGTCTGTCCGTCTCTCTCTGTGTCTGTCTCTCTTGTTTCAATGCACAGTATTTTGTACTCCTCTAAATCCCTTTCTATGTACATCTTTAAAACAGGTCGGTGATATTGTCAAAGTCCAAAATAACGATGAGATACCGTGTGACATGGTCTGCTTATCGTCGGTCCGAGAAGATGGCGACTGTCACGTGACCACTGCCAATTTAGACGGTGAAACTAATCTCAAGGTAAAACCCCTTTATACTGTGTCATTAATGATGATGATAAAAATAATAACAACGTCATATTTTATCCGGGGTAGCCACTTCGTTTCTGAAAACCGTTCTCCCAGTGGGCCCTGCTTAACATGACAATGTCATTATTACCCTGGATTTAGCTAGTGTGACATTACACTAGTGCTATACTAGAGCTTCTGTGAATGATGTGCTGACCAGGCTTGTCCCTTAAACTGTTCGTGAACGAAGCCACCAGGCCTCATCTGGCGCAGTTGAGAACACCAATAGTTGATGCAATTTAATGTATATAATTCTATACTTTTTGTCTCGCCTGCATAGCAGAGCGACACCATTGGGGGTCGCTTTTCCAATGGCGACGGCGGCGGCAGCGTCAACATAAAATCTTAACCTAAGGTTAAGTTTTTGAAATGACATCATAACTTACAAAGTATATAGACCTAGTTCATGAAACTTGGACATAAGGTTAATCAAGTATTACTGAATATCCTGCCCGAGTTTCAGGTCACATGACCAAGGTCAAAGGTCATTTAGGGTCAATAAACTTAGACCATGTTAGAAGAATTATTTTCAAAATCTTAAACGAAGGTTAAGTTTTTGAAATGACATCATAACTTAGAAAGAATATGGACTTAGTTCATGAAGCTTGGGCATAAGGTTAATCAAGTATTAGTGAACATCCTGCTCGAGTTTCACGTCATGTGACCAAGGTCAAAGGTCATTTAGGGTCAATGAACTTTGGTCAAGTTGGGGTTACATGTATTTGTTGAATTACTATCATAACTTTGAAAATTTATGGATCTAGTTCATGAAACTTGGACATTAGGTTAACTAAGTACCACTGAATTCCCTGTGCGAGTTTCAGGTCGCATGACCATGGTCAATGGTCATTTAAGGTCAATGAACTTTGGCCGTGTTGGGGGTATTTGTTAAATTACCATCCTAACTCTGTAAGTTTATGGAACTAGTTCATAAAACTTGGACATAAGAGTAATCAAGTATCACTGAACATCCTCTGTGAGTTTCAGGTCACAAACCAAGATCAAAGGTCAGTTAAGGTCAATAAACTTAGGCCATATTGGGGGTAATTGTTGAATTGCCATCATAACTTTGAAAGTTTATGGATAGAGTGAATGAAAATTCATCGTTCGAATGTCATTCATGGTCAATGAACATGGCATTATGTCACTATATGAATGGTGATTTGTAAGTGATTATTTTATTGTAGTTTTCAAAGTTAGCACTGCTGCTATATTAAATCGCGTATTGCAGGCGAGACTGCCAGAGGCGTTCCACTTGTTTGTTACTTATCATTTATATTTATATTTTTTTTCTGACAATTGTAAGTGCTGTGATACTTTTTGTGTATAGCACATATAAATAACCATTATTATTATTATAGGTAAAAATGAAATTTTGTAGGCAAGATTGGGAAAAAATAAATAAGGGGAATATGGAAAATATTTCACTCAGTTTAAAGCCATTATTTGCTCTAAGTCAAACAAGTAGACAAACAAAATACACCCATCTGGTCTTTAAAATGCCCCATTCAAGTACTCAGTATTATCATTTTTTTTTGCTTTTTTAAATCAATATTGCTATCATTATATTATTACTATTGTTATTATTGTTGTTGTTCCTATTGATAAAATAAACCAGGATCATCATTGCCATTAATGTTAATATTAATATTATCATCAATATTATTATCATTACATTAGTAATTTCACTATTATTGATTTTCAATCATTCTATGTTCTTTTCTGTCCAGATATTCAGGTCATTACCAGACACTGCCATTCTGCAAACAGAGGAGAGTCTGAATTCATTGTCCGCCGTCGTGGAGTGCCAGCAACCTATCTTAGATTTGTACAAATTTGTTGGGAGAATGACTTTATACCAAAACACCAATGTGCCTAATAATAACAGCAATCCAACCCAAAAGTGAGTGGCATTGAATTTCAAAATTTGAGCCAAAAAATAACTAAAATAGAAGTTTTTATACTCAGTTTTGGTATGATATATTAATGATAATAACAATAGCTGGATTTATAAGCACTTTTTGCCTGAGGAAACAAAGCGCTCGCTATTATTACCCCAGCTTTAGCTCGAGCTACCATCACTGGCGCTCAGTGCATGCAAGGAATTAATCCTGCCGGGTACCCATTCACCTCGCCTGGGTTGAGTGCAGCACAGTATGGATAAATTTCTTGCTGAAGGAAAATACGCCATGGCTAGGATTTGAACCCACAACCCTCTGTTTGAAAGGCGGGAGTCAGAACCACTAGACCACGATGTACCCACAATATAATAATATTCTTCGTAGGCAAGCGAAGCACATTATACTGGTGTGTTGGCTCAGTTGGTAGAGTGTCTTATAACCGGGAGGTCGGGAGTTCAAACCCCATCCTCGACAGACAAAATAACATAAAAAGATGGGAGTTGCTGCTCCCCTTTTTGGCGTTCAACATTAAAGAGATAGAGCCTCGCTGCACAATGGCTGCCGGGCCTGCGATCAACTGGGCAAAATTATTTTTTATTTATTTCTATTCTCGGATTTCTATTTCCTTTGGATTTTCAATGCTCCGTTTGGCTCATAAAGAATAGATTCTTGCACTAGTTCAATCAAAGGTTGTAGAAACATTAACAAGCTTGTTACGATACCTGAAAAAAAAAAATTTTGCTGTATCTTATATTCAATGCAATATTTATATACGTCTATCATGTATTCATGATTAAAAATTCTGTAGCAAAGTTTTAATTTTTTAATTAATTTCTATTTGTGGTTTATTCCAGGCCTTTAACTGCAGAAAATGTCTTATTACGTGGATGTCGCCTTAAAAATACAGAATATATTTATGGTAAGTAGATCTTGTATTTCAATCACACAATAATAATGCAGGCACACAAATAAATTTGACTCCAAACGTACCAGAAATATGTCACAGGAAATAATTATATGATTTTGGCTGACTTTGAGGGAGATACTATATGTTTTTCTCCGAAGTAGTCACAAAGTGCCCGAGTCTTGATGAGGGCAATATGGGTCTACTGAGGGAAACTATAGTAATTTGTGTTGAGTTAAGCAATCAGACAGACAAAATATGCTGTTATATCTTGTCTCTAAATTGCCTCAATCAGTGTTGCTGTGCATGACATATTTCTATTTCTGTATATCCTGTTTGTGAATCCCTAGTTTACACTTCAATAATGCTAGAAATGGGAATGAGACAGAATGCATCAAGGATGAAAATCTCCTTTCTATGCATTCTGAGAATGTTCAGGCACATCCTGTATATGCTTGCGAATGTGATCCTAGACATCTAAACAGTCTTCTCATTGTAAAGTGATGAAGATTACTATTAGTTTGATCTGTGTTAAATCTGCTGATAAATATAATAAATCAAAATTTGACATCTGTACAATCCAGAATGGGAACATTGCTAAATGTACTCTAAATGTAGTAAATGTTTCTCTATATTTTCTGATACTCCAATATCACTAAAAAAGAAATGCATTTGAGGGAAACCAGGGCCCCGTCTTACAAAGAGTTATGATTGATCCAATCAATTTTAACTCTATGGAAATCCATCCATGCCATAATTTTCCAAAAGAAAATTGCACAATCTCATTTGTAAAAAAAAAATATCACACTGAATCTTCAAGAGAACAATAAATGTATTGATATACATCATAATCTATGAAATATTTTGAACAAATTTGCATTTTAGATGTTGACGTTGCTGGCCATCCATAGTTGAGTTTGATGGGATCAATGGAACTCTTTGTAAGACGGGGTCCTGTTTTACCTTCAATCACAAACAAGCATATGCATTCAGTTGCTGCTTGAGATTCTGTCATTATCAAATAGTTGCCAAGTGTAACCATCAGATCCTATCTTTGACTTCATTATTACATGCCTCCTGATCAAAAGCAGTGAATTCACCAGAATTTACGGAAGGAATACATGTATGACAAAATTTCTCGCACTGGCTTAATTTTCTCTCTTTTGCCATGATACTAATTTCAGCAGGATTTATTTGCCATTAACCATTCTATCCCTTTGAAGAAGCATGATTCTAGAATAAAGTATTTTATAATTCTGTTTCCCCTTTCTTCATCTCCTTCTCAGGTTGTGCAGTGTACACAGGAGAGGAAACCAAGATGGCCTTAAATTCTAAAACCAAAGGACAAAAATTCTCCTGTATAGAAACGTGAGTTGAGGCTGACAGTTTGTTTTATTCGTTCTTTCTTTCATCTATTATTTGTATTCACTTTTTTAATTTCTTGTCATTTTATACTTCTTTTTATTTATTTATTCATTTTGCTCAATTATTTATTTATTCATGTATTTGTTTGTTTGTTTGTTTGTCCGTTTGTTCACTTGTTTTGAGGGGGAAGGGGAGTGGGTTGAGTGACTAAATTTTATTTTTCTTTGTATGAATGTTCTAACTATCAAAGAAAACATGATTCCTGTTTTTCTTCAGTTGGCAATGTGATGGAAATGTCAACATAGTTGTTTTTCATTCAAATTGGATAGTTAATAACTTTTTAAGGTGATCTCTATCAATATTTATTTATATCTGATACATAATAATAATAATAATAGTAGTTATATCTTATGTGCTATTAACCATACCATACCTCAGAAGAGAATATATCAAGATTGAGGAAAAGCAGCATTTTGAAAGAAAATGTTTACAGTGGAACTTATATAGTTACATGTTATTCAGTGCTTTAAATTTTATCAGAATAAATGCAGCAATGAAGGGAATGTACTTGTGTTGCCAATTTGCAGGCACAGACCCTGATTGGAACTTTGATCAACAAGTGTGCCTCCACGCAAACGCAAAGACTAGCACAAACAAAACTTGCTGTTCCAATACCTGAGCGAGAGAGCCTTCCGTACACGAGGCATGAGTAGGCTGCACATTCAGACCCTTAACTCGAGTGAAGGGTTTGCCCAGCAGACTACCAATTTGCAGAACAAATACTGATTAAAAAGTGCTCTTAATGATTAATTGTATTTTCTTTGTCACAGAGTGATGAACTATTATCTTCTATTCATGCTTGGAGTATTAATCTTTGAGGTATCAATATGTACGGGTCTGAAGTATTTCTACAATGCAAGGTCTTATGTCCCGTTCTCATGGTACTTCTATGAAGTAGCCAAACCGGACTATGAGATCTCGGTAAGGATTATGAGAATTGGATGATTTCGGTTTGGTGTAATGTTATGTTGGCTTCTTGCTTCTTACACTTTAGTTGGGATTATGATAATGGTTCGATTTATTGTGATTATTCAATATTTGAATAAATGTTGATATATTTTAGAGAATAGCATTAAGTGGGTGCGCCATGGTCTAGTGGTTCTGACTCTTGCCTTGGAAACAGAGGTTCGTGGGTTCAAATCCCGGCCATGGCTTAATTTCCTTCGGCAAGAAATTTATCCACATTATGCTGCACTGACCCAGGTTAGGTGAATGGGTACCCGGTAGGATTTATTCCTTGAACGTTTTAGTGCCTATTAATATGCGGCTTAGCTACAGCTGGGGTAATAATATGTACCATGTATCAGTATCAGTTGAGTATATGCACATTAAACTGAGCTATATAAATTATTATTATATATGTTAGAGAATAGCATTAAGTACAATAACATTAAACACCCAATTATTTTCAATTTAAATGAGTGCATTTTGGCACACTAATTGACCTTACAATTTGAGTATGATATATGACATATAATGTATATGACATCAATGTTGGCTCTCATCTAAATATATTACATTTGATGCTAATGCTAAAACTGGACAATATCTGATATATCTCATACATGTATGTTTTTTGATGATATTTTGTGACAATGTTTGAGAAGTGATGTCATATGTTAGGAACAGAAGTTTGGAATGGGACACCATGGAAGACTGAAATCTTGTCCTCCTATTTTGTTGTATTACTTTGTCACACAACTATTTTTGAACTTCTTCAGATGATTTCTCTTATAAATGAAGAAACATTTCTTTTTTAGTTTTGCCAATCTCCAGGCCTTTAAAAATGATACATGTATCTTTCTTGGACTGAAAAGTGCTAACTGTGCCAATATTTTTTTTTCTTCTTTTTCTTTTCTCACAGTGTATGTATTTATTTTGATGTTATATACACAATAAAAACACAAAGATACTTATTGATATTATTAGCCCAACAACATCATGGATTTTTCCAGGCCTTCAACGATCTTTTTTTTTCTTTGACTGAAAATGCTAACCATGCCAATATCATCTTTCTCCCCTTTTTATCACAGTGTATATATTCATTTTACACTACCAAAACACACTTCCTTAATATAGTAATTGACATTATCAGCCCAGCAACATTATCAGTTTCCAGGAGAGTTTTGGCATCCTTTTGAAAATAATCAATTTCATTTTTTGTCTTTTCATTCTCTGATTACAGTTTCTAGGAGTGATGGAGGACTTTCTATCCTTTCTTGTGCTTTATAACTACATCATTCCAATTTCATTGTATGTGACAATAGGTAAGTCATATGTTGACAAATATTATAGATATAAGATAGTCTAAATGTAACTAAAGGTAAAAAGTAAAAAGTAACAAATTCATTTTATATGTGACTTACCACCCCAAAACCACCAATAAGTTGCCAGGCAAGATTATCTGTAAATAGCCAAAATAATAATTTAGTCTCTAAAATCCCAAAATAAAAAAATAGCATTTCTGAAAGAGCAATTCTTCTTCTTCATACCATGAAAAGTTGAAGTCGTGAAGTTGAATAAAAGAAAAGGTACAAGAGTTTCTTGGGCACCACCTTTTCAGACTGCTTGTAAGTTTCACTGAGATTACATAATTTGCACATCTCATGCTTGAGGGAACCCCAAACTTTAAACCTTGTTTTCTCGTTATTTTTCAAGCTCTTGCTGAATTTCCTGTGCATTTAGTAAGATACGTGTAATGGTTATTGTTGGTCAATTTTAACAGAATATGTCATTTTAAAGCTTAGGAAATGAATTTTCAAGCTAAATAAAATCTCAATATTCATTTTAGTCGACGTATTGTTACTTTTGGGGCGGCAGGTTACATATTACAAGTTTGTGGTAATGATGAATTGAAAGATCCCGCTTTATACTTCAATTGTTTGAGATGCTCAGTGTTTTTGGTATCCATCATTAAGAGATTATAAATGTGTGATAGATTAATCGAGATTGAAGTTACAATGTTATCAACAGTAGAAAAATTACAAAAAAAATAAGATATGTGTACCTCCCATGGTCAGTTTCGAACTGCTGTATGCATGAAAAGAAGAAAGAAATATGTGCAGTATCGAAGATGTGAATTTGGACCTGATAATCCAGTATAAAAATATAACTTTTGTCCTTCAAGGAGTTTAATCTTTTATTAAACTGATAAGCAATGTTAACCAATGATAAGTATTGGTTGGCATGTGTAAATATGGAACTAATGGAATAGGGAAAAAATTCTGCTTTCTATAGAAGTTTGCAAAATGTCATGAAAATGACGAAATGATGAATAGAATTTGATCATAGAAGATATTGAGAAATTAAAATATTGTTCTCACCACACTGGAAAATTTACCTCAAACTTTTTGGCTATTCATTGTAGTCTTTATTTGCGCAACCACTCTATCATTCATCTTTATGTCAATAAACCTAGATCAGGTCTTACAAAGAGTTATGACTGATCCGATCAATTGTTACTCCATGGAAATCCATTACTGCCTTTTTTTTCTACAAAAACTTTGCACAATATTTAATTCAAAGAGAAGCGCAGTGAATTTTAAAGAAAGCAATGAATGCATGAATAGACATCACAGCTAGACTTGCGATTGATTGGGTCAATCGTAACTCTTTGTAAGATGGGGCCCGGGCTCTGTCTTATCACAGAGCTATGATTGATACGATCAACCTTAACTGTATGGAGATCCATCAATGTCATAATTTTTTTCTCCAGGAAATTTTTCCCTTGTAAACAAAGGTAATCACACAAAATTTTCAAGAAAACTGTAAATTCATGAATAGAGATATCTATAAAATATGTTGAAAGAACATGCTTTTTAGATGATAACGTTGCTGGCTTTCCATAGTTTTGGTTGATTGGATCAATCACAGTTCTTTGTAAGACAGGGTTATGTAAAGGCTGCTGTGGAAAGCTGAAAATTTCAAGGCGAATTTTCCAGTGTGTTGGGACCAATTTTTAATTTTTCATGTATTTACATTTTTCTTTTGCCAGAAATAAAATCAATGAATGAATTAATAAAGAAAAGTTGAATTAAAATTTGTTACATAGGAGTTTACTAAATAATACAAATGGGTATTTTCTTCCGTTGCAGAAATGCAGAAGTTTCTTGGATCCATGTTCATAGGATATGACATAGAGATGTATGATGAGGTAAAGAAGATAATAATCAAAAAGTAGTCTGTATGTAATTTGCTATATTGAAGCACTGCTGTTGCTGTAGTAAGAGTATTCCAGGGGTGGTATTGCATTGTGTTGTTCCCAAGGCAATGAGAGTAATATATTTTAA
Organism: Lytechinus variegatus; assembly: GCF_018143015.1. NCBI lineage: Eukaryota > Metazoa > Echinodermata > Echinoidea > Temnopleuroida > Toxopneustidae > Lytechinus > Lytechinus variegatus. Next base: position 3,972,665 of record NC_054755.1, on the reverse strand, counting down.
CTCTACTTTAATCTAATTTCTCATTAGGTATAAGTATGCTAACTTGTCATAATTAAAAAAGTGCGAGAACCATGCTTGCTATCATGTAGAAAAATTTGCGCCACGTGATTAGAACGCCTTTTTTTCATATCCAAATGTTGGTAGACCTGTGAAACGAACCCCCGGGGAGTGTTTCATCAAATTTTGTCCGACAAGTTGTCGGATCTGACAACTTCCTTGATTCTGATTGGCTGAGAGGCATTGTTACTATGGTAACTGTTGGATAAAACAGGACATGTCGGATAAAACGTCTGACAAATCCTTTCATGAAATGCTCCATTGGTGTTTTTAGCTAATTTTTTCATTGATTTTGGGGTATTGGGGGAGATGTGACATGGTTCGTGGAATGCCACAATGGAAATTCATGCTCCATTTCCCAGTCTTTTCTTTGAGATCGAACAGAAACAAACCAGATTTATTTCCTCTCCTCTGCATTGCCATGGAAACAGAAAACCAACGAGCGTGCTGTCGCCAACACGTCTGATCTGAATGAAGAGTTGGGCCAGGTGGAGTACATGTTTACAGACAAGACCGGTACCCTCACTGAGAATGAGATGAAGTTCAGACAGTGCTCTATCAACGGGGTCAAGTACACTGAGGTCAAAGGTCAACTTCAGCCCCAGAAAGAAAACGAAGGGGATGAGGTATGTGACCATTGATTCATTCATTTGTCGTTGCCTTTTTGCCCTATGGTACCATTCTTTAAGATACTAAAGATGTTTGGTATGATTTTCTAGCATTTGTAAGAACAGATACTATTCTACACTTTGATTATAAATTTGGTTCAACAAGAAACACTGTACCACACTTTACCAAGATGAGGTGAATGGGTGCCCGGCAGGATTTATTTCTCGAAGCTTATTCACCTTAATGGGTTGCTGTGCTACAGCTGGCGTAATAATAATGTATGCACCACTAAGAAACATTTGTATAGTGTGCTATTTTAATGTTGCATATTATTGTTGTCGTCATTGTTGTGATTCTTATCATTATAATTATTATCATTATTATTATCATGATCATTACCATCATCATGATCATCATTAAAATCATCACCATCATCAGTCATCATCATCATCACTATCAACGTCATCATCACCTTCATCATCATCATCATCATCACCACCACCATCACCACCACCACCACCACCACCACCATCACCACCACCACCACCACCATCACCACCACCATCACCACCATCATCATCATCATCATCATCATCACCACCACCATCACCACCACCACCACCACCACCATCACCACCACCATCACCATCATCATCATCATCAATCAACACTGTCATATGCTAAAGGCCATTCAATGTAGATGTTGATCTGTTTTCTATCTCACAATACTCCAATCATACTCTCTCCGATCCATTTCTTTCGTAGAGTGACAAAGATGACTTCTTGCTGACCATGGCGCTCTGTCATACCGTCCATGTCCATAAAGAACCCGCATCAGCTAAGAAGGTGATGAACGGTAACGTTGGTGAGACACACATGCTGCAATATGAAGCATCTTCACCAGATGAAAAGGCCCTAGTGGAAGCAGCAAGCCAGTTAGTATTACACCAGTTACGCCATTTCTTTATCTGTATAATCTGTACAACTTATGTCCAAACACTTGGGCCGCAATTAATTTATGTGATTCGCAATACACAGCATTTATACAAAAATTATGGTTAGATCCATTACCTGGAAAGCTTTTATGCAATAACATTTCCATATCGAACTGTGAAAACAATAATCCACATTTATTGTCGTCACTCCTAAATGGGTATTAGTGCTGATAACTCACCCTCTTGGCACAAGCAAATTAACTTGAAAATGCAGCATGAATAAAATGTGTATTAAAAAAAAATTGAATAATTATTGGTTGATATGTGTGGATAGGTGGCGATTTTGCAAGATTTTTTTTTCGGGGGGGGGGGGGGGCAAGACAGGTCTCTCCCATTGGCTCCTGTACAAAATTAAAAATCAAGGGGGAGGGGAAATGTCAGTACACCCCCGCCCCTCGATAGCTGCCACTGGTTTTGTGTCTATGTTTGTAACATTTCTGTGTCTTCCGTTCCGTTAGGTATGGTACAACGTTCCTAGGGGGCACCCAGGAGTACCTAGACGTCAAACACAAAGGACAGACGCTTCGATACCAGATACTAAACATCCTGGAGTTTGACCCGACCCGGAAGTGCATGAGTATCATTCTTAAAACGCCTTCAGGTAATGAGGTTTATTCTGTAATTTTGGTCTGAAGTTCGCCACTCACTTTTACAACCATAGGATTTTTACATGGACCACTGGGCTTATAGCACTAGTGGGTCATAGAAAAGCACTAAAACCCATTCTTGAAATAATTTTATCCTGTTTTTTTTATTATGTTTCTTATTAAGTTTTGATGCAGAGCCTCAAAAATCATAGCAAACACATATATAAAAAGAAAGATTATACCTATGTACTTTCATTTTTAATGGTGTTATGGCAACATCAATTTGATATTGCAATGTTCTTGAAAGATGATGCGCACTAGAATTGGCAATGCAACAGAAAATTCAAAATCATGTTTGTCCAGTGTTTTCAGATTCATTAACTTTCATATAATGAGAAAGGCAGATATGAACGAAAATTAATGAAATTAAATTTTTAAGATAAGTTTACAAGTATTCCCTACAAGGAACCCATTTAGCTACCTCTGTGTGTAAACTTCATATTAGAGAATGAAATTTTACTGCTATCAACTTAAAGTCGACTCAGTAGCTCACTTACTTCATGAGTGGTAGGTCTTTGGTTCAATTCATGGATGAGTCACTGCAAAGTTTAAGTCTCAAGGCTGACAGTCTTGTTCCTAGATACTAACTTATAATACATTTATTAGAATGTAGAAGGAGATTGTCTTCAACAGGCCTTGCAATGAAAATCCCATATTTGATTTGCATTTAATTGTATATTTGAGTATGAAGAGAAAATTATACCAATCCTTTGTAATTGTTTTTTTTTTCTTTGAAGGAGAAAATCTGCTTCTATGCAAAGGGGCGGAGTCATCCATCTTAAGGAAGAGTGTCAGCGGAAAGAAAAGTGAAACCGATCAACACGTTAGCGACTACGCCATGGTGAGAACAAAACATTTCTAGAACTGAGACTTGATTCTCAAAAGAGGTTTCAATTGTACCTTGGTACAAAACCGTGGACTTTGCAGATTTATTTCATAAACACGCTTCAATTTAAGCGCACTATGCCGAAAGCGGATTTAATTGGATTTAACTTTGTGTACGCGATGAAATAAGCGTGATTATTTTTAAAAGTCTGCATAGTCTATGGTTTTGTACCATGGTACAATTGAAAACTCATTTTTGAATACGGGCCTTAAAGTCTTGATGTAGTACTAGTATTGCAGTCGTATTAGTAGAACTGGTAGAGGTGATGATTCGTCTTTATCTACTTGGTCTATTTGCGGACTGCCTAATTGTCAGATCATGTGACAACATCAAGGCTAGACCCACTTGGGTCATCTACCAATTCAGGACGATTGTCGTTGGTCCAACTATAACTTGATCTAACATGTCATTTACATGTAGTCTAATGCCCAGATGGTCCTTTGTGTAATGAAAATTTGGGTCATAAGCATTTTATCAAATCATACAGACTAATCTAAAATTAAAGAAAGTGTTAACTGGGCTACATCACAAAAAACAAAATGGTTGGTTGACAAATTGGGTGTTGACAAACTAGGATGCGGGATGGGACCAAATGGAAAAATAGACAAAGTGGTTCAAGATTAAGTGAAAGTTTACTTTTGGAGTAACTACATTGTGTTTTATGAATATCGACAGGTTTTTTTGTTGTTATTGATTTATCCAGGAGGGTCTAAGAACGTTATGCTTTGGTAGAAGGATACTCAGCAATGATACGTATGCTGCGATGGAGGAGAAATTGAGACTAGCTTCTACGGCCCTGGATGATAGAGAGGAGAAGGTATGATGTTCTTATTCACGTTTCATCATTAGATTAGATTCTATATTAGATGAAGTTTAACCGTCCTTGCTATATTTTCAAAATAGTAATGCATGATAATCATTTACAAGTAGGAAAAAGTACAAAAATATTCCAGCTGAAAATAAGAAACAAAAATAGCTGAATTTAGCTAAAAAGTTGAACTCGTAGACCCCTGGTTGAAATTGTACTAATGGTGAACTATGATTGATTTGAATTCATTATTTTTCCTACAGATGTCCGAAGCATATGACATGATAGAACAAGACCTACACCTGATCGGAGCTACTGGGGTTGAAGATCGATTACAAGATCAGGTAGCTGAGACAATGGTGGCACTCAGGGAAGCAGGGATTAAGGTAATCTTAATCCTATTTAGGATTAGTAATACAATTTTAATTAACCTTGTCTTGAAGATGTAGCGGAGACCATGACATTTGGTATGAGTAAGTTAATCATAACCCTACAAGTAATTTAAGTTTGGTAAATTACTTATTGGTCTATACCCAATTAATCTACTGCCTGTTAGTCTTGCTTCATGATCTAATCCTAGTTTGTCTACTAATCAGTTGGTCTAATTACCATTGAATCCATTCAACATTTTGTCTCATTTTCTGTTTGCTATATTCATTTTATAGTCTTATATCCATTCGGTCAAAGGTGAGATGAAATATTTGTGAATCAAATTGTCATTTGATGAAGTGAAATATGATTAGACAATTTGGAAATACATTGTAGACCTTCTGGGTATTAGACTAATGAAAATTAGACTGAGTGGCTCATATTCTGAAGTCGGGTTTAACTTAAACTCAAGTTTTAAAGTTGTGGTTTAAGTATGGATAGCAAATTGTTACATAAATCACTAATGGTAGAGATATCATATTTCAGCTCATTTGGCTCCTAAATCATTCATAATTGTCTAGGAAGTATAATTAGATGATTGTCTTCACCATCGATGAATCAGGAAAGAGCACAGTAAACATAAGAAACATACAACTTAGTAAAAATTTTGACACTTTTGGCTTCCCATAATTTTAGCTGAGAGTTGCACCATGGTCTAAGTTAAACCTGACTTCAGAATACGGGCCAGTTGGTATAACAAATGTTGTGCTGAGAAAATGGCAATGACATCAAGTTGATAGTAGACTATAAAGTGGATGTTATCCATGTGGTTTTAGAATGTCTGAGTAATAGACAAAGACACTTTGGATTAATGTTTTGTCAAAGGAAAGCACATCATAGCCTTAGTGTTGTAGCCTTGAATATGATATATCAGCAAGTTTTTTACCAAATCCTTTTTTCGATATTCATTACAGATTTGGGTTCTAACGGGAGACAAACAGGAGACAGCGGTCAACATCAGTCATTCCTGCGGTCACTTCAAGGATGGAGTGGTTGAACTGTTACTGGTCAAGCAAGAGCTTGAGACAACGTGTGTCCAGACACTCAATAGGCTTGCAGAACAGTAAGTGCTTTATTTGAACTTTTGAAATGTCAAAGGAACCCAATGACATATATAATTAACGTAATAGTACTGAAATTTCTGTTGTGTGTTGAAGGTTAGTTAGTCATTTTGTTTTAGTAATATTGAGCTTTTGTAACTTTCTTTAGATGATGTTTGCATGTTGGTGTTAACAATCATGGAAGTGGTTTACAGTACACCATGTATAAAGTCCTTAAAAGGACTGAGATAAAAGTGGATAGAGGTAGAAGTGAAGTGGAGAGGAAAGAAAGTGGAAGTTAGGAAGTAGATTATATTTGGGGATTGAGTGTTGTCCTTGAAAGGACTGTAAACCAGAAAGAGTGGAAAGTTTGAGCAGTAGGCGGGATGAGAGGCTTGACTAGAAGGCTGGTTGAGTTGGAGAGGTGAGAGAGGCTTGAGTAGATGAGAGAAGGCTGGCTTGAGTTGGTGAATGGAGTTGTAGAGCAGGAGCTGGAGAGGAGAATTAACGTTTCGGGCGGGTTGACTGTCCGTCTTCAGGAAGATGGACAGTCAACCTGCCCGAAACGTAAGTGAGTTTACAGAATGGTACGTGTAAAAGGATGACAGCTTTGCTTTGAGGACAAATAGTGAAAATTACCACTCCCTTCACTCTTTGTGACCTCTTTGAATTTGTCTTTCAGAATGAATCTAGATCCCCAGAAGCGATATGCACTGGTGGTAGACGGACCCAGTCTGGCCCTGGCCATGAAACATTACCAGATGGAGTTTAGGAATCTCTGCTTAGATTGTGAAGCTGTGCTCTGTTGCAGAATGTCACCTTTCCAGAAAGCACAGGTATTGTTTTTTTGCCAATTATTTTTTTCAGTAATAACCTGATAATAATGCAATTATCTTCTACTGGTCATATTTCATAGCAATATAATTTGCATATTCATGTTTCAAGTACTAACTTTGCACCTTGACTGTGGCCAACAGCACATCCAGAATTGAACAGGAGGGGGGGGCATTTATTTACTCACTTGGCCATTGTCTTTTTTCTAAAATTTTCACATTGTTTCCTCTGGGTTTGGGGCTCTGGATGGGCCAATGACTCCGGCAGTCAGATAGAAAAAAAATTATTGTACAATCCATTTTAAGAGATATTGCCCTGTAATATTCATGACCCTACGAGTGTACAGCTCATCTACTGTTCTTTGTGTGCTTCCTATTTTAGTAGGTGTCCAAATTAGTTGTATGCACCCTTGATTCTTATATTTTTTAATAAATTTTTCTTGAATAGGTTGTAAAACTAGTGAAGGAATCTCCCACCAAACCTTCAACCATGGCTATCGGTGATGGTGCTAACGATGTTAGTATGATACAAGAAGCTCATCTCGGTCTGGGTAAGTAGATGGAATTAAAGACCAAGCATTGGTCAGTGACCAATGTTTAATGTGGTGATGACAACGATGAAGACGGTGGTGATGATGACGATGATGATAAAGATGATGATGATGATGAGTTCTTGCATAATGAATTGATATGTGCTTTTGAAAAAATATTTGAAATTGGTCTTGATGGTCAAATAGTAGTCTTGAGGTCTCTTTTATCGGTTGTAATTTGGGACTATTCAATAAGTTTTAATTGGACCATTAATGCTTTTCACCTTGATTTTCCACCCTCTTGCAAAAAAATGACCATATTGACATTGATTGCAGTAATGAGGTTTAAATTAACACGTATGTTGATTTTACATGTTTGTGATTTTTTAACCCCTGATTTTTGTCTCACCTGCGAAGCAAAGTGAGACTATAGGCGCCGCTTTTCCGACGGCGACGGCGACGGCGGCGGCGGCGGCGTCAACATCAAATCTTAACCTGAGGTTAAGTTTTTGAAATGACGTCATAACTTAGAAAATATATGGACCTAGTTAATAAAACTTGGCCATAAGGTTAATCAAGTATTACTGAACATCCTATTAGAATTTCATGTCACATGACCAAGGTCAAAGGTCATTTAGGGTCAATGAACTTAGACCATGTTGGAGGAATCAACATCGAAATCTTAACCTGAGGTTAAGTTTTTGAAATGTCATCATAACTTAGAAAATATATGGACCTAGTTCATGAAACTTGGACATAAGGTTAATCAAGTATCACTGAACATCCTGCATGAGTTTCACGTCACATGACCAAGGTCAAAGGTCATTTAGGGTCAATGAACTTTGGCCGAATTGGGGATATCTGTTGAATTCCCATCATAACTTTGAAAGTTTATGGATCTGATTCATGAAACTTGGACATAATAGTAATCAAGCATCACTGAAAGTTTTGTGCAAGTTTCAGGTCTCATGATTAAGGTCAAAGGTCATTTAGGGTCAATGAACTTTGGCCGAATCGGGGGTATCTGTTGAATTACCATCATAACTTTGAAAGTTTATTGGTCTAGTTCATTAAACTTGGACATTAGAGTAATCAAGTATCACTGAACATCCTGTGCGCGTTTCAGGTCACATGACCAACGTCAAAGGTCAATGAACTTTGGCCGAATTTGGTGTATCTGTTGAATTACCATCATAACTTTGAAAGTTTATGGATCTGATTCATGAAACTTGTACATAAGAGTAATCAAGTATCACTGAACATCCTGTTCGAGTTTCAGGTCACATGATCAAGGTCAAAGGTCATGTAAGGTCAATGAACTTCGGCCATGTTGGGTTTTTTTGTTGAATAACCATCATATCTCTGTAAGTTTATTGGTCTAGTTTATAAAAAAGGGAAATAAGAGTAACCATGTATCACTGAACATCTTGTGCGAGTTAGAGTAGTATTTAAAGTGAGCACTGCTGCTATATTGAACTGCGTGATGCAGGTGAGACGGCCAGAGGCATTCCACTTGTGTGATCTTTCGATGTTTTGATCGATTTACTATTATACTACCTGTACCTGTAAGCCTCTGAAATGGTTGGCTCTCAGTGATATAATCAGATATGACACTCGTAATGATTTCAATTATTCATATTTACCTAGGAATTATGGGTAAGGAGGGCCGACAAGCGGTACGATGCAGTGACTATGCGTTCTCTCGTTTCAAATTTCTCCTCCGAATTCTTCTCGTCCATGGCCAGTGGTACTACCATAGAATAGGAATAACCGTCCAATACTTCTTCTACAAGGTAAGTCTCATTTAATGGTCTAGGTAGACGTGAGAATTACCATAAACAAGGAATAACTGTAAAATAATGCAATAGTTTTGTGCCCATTAGATAAGAAGTATAAAAAGCTTCCATATTTCAATCATTGAAAGCTAAACCCTCTTATTTATTTTCTTTATTTTTACAGAACTTTGCTTTCATCACTTGTCAGTTCTACTTTGCTTTCTTTTCTGAGATGTCACAACAGGTATAGTATTAACATCTTTAAGCCTATCTTAAGTGTTGGTGAAGCTTATCTTAAGTGTTGGTGAAGCCTATCTTAAGTGTTGGTGAAGCCTATCTTAAGTGTTGGTGAAGCCTATCTTAAGTGTTGGTGAAGACTATCTTAAGTGTTGGTGAAGCCTATCTTAAGTGTTGGTGAAGCCTATCTTAAGTGTTGGTGAAGCCTATCTTAAGTGTTGGTGAAGCCTATCTTAAGTGTTGGTGAAGCCTATCTTAAGTGTTTGGTGAAGCCTATCTTAAGTGTTGGCGAAGCCTATCTTACATTTTAGCGAAGCGTATCTAAAGTGTTGGCGAAGCCTATCTTAAGTGCTGGTGAAGCCTATCTTAAGTGTTGGTGAAGCCTATCTTAAGTGTTGGTGAAGCCTATCTTAAGTGTTGGTGAAGCCTATCTTAAGTGTTTGGTGAAGCCTATCGTAAGTGTTGGCGAAGCCTATCTTACATTTTAGCGAACTGTATCTAAAGTGTTGGCGAAGCCTATCTCAAGTGTTGCTGAAGCCTTTTTTAAGTGTTTGTGAAGCCTCCTTTTAAAGTGAATGTCAATATTCATGTTTATTACTAGATCATATGAATGCATGTGTCTTAAAATGGTAATAGTGTAAAGGATATAAATGCCAGTCAGCGTAGATGTGCTAAAGCAGGGGTAGTAGTATGCAGTGCTTGGAAACATTGTTTTAAGGGCTACATGTATATGAAATGTTGCATATTATTTTTGTTGTTGTTATTATTATTATTGTTATTATTATGACTTTATTTATTTTCTTTTCAGCCCATGTTTGATAGCATGTACTTAACATTATTTAACATCACCTTCTGTGCATTACCAATCCTACTCTTTGGCATCTTTGAGCAACATCTGTCGGCCAAGATGCTCCTGAAGAATCCACAGCTTTATAAAGATAACCAACGTAATTCTTACTTCAAGATGTGGAAGAATTGCTACTGGGTAATATTAGGTGAGTTTTCTGTGAAACCAGGCACAGTTGTATTGGCTGTGTTATTAGTTCAAAATGTTGAAGTATAGCCTAGGTTCAGGATTAGGTTTCTGTTGAGAAGTTTTCAAAGATTTAGAATTGCAACTAGGTCATCTTAGCTGAGTTTACTGTGAAACTATAATGTCAGTGTTAACCAAATTTTCCACAGGGGCATGAATGACTTCCATTTGTTTTGTATGACAAGTTTTTAATCTAAGAAGCTTACACCAGGATGTTTCATGACTAAATTCTTGTGTAACTTTCGAGACCAAATTGTGACATCAGTGTATGTAGTTCCTATTAAGTTACACAACAGTTTGTAATTGCATGTCATACCAAAAATTACTCTGAAATGCGATTTCTCTCACTAATCAAATGCAAATTCTGTTTTAAGCGAATATTCATGAAGGGGGTCTATTGAGCTCCAGTGAGGATCATTTTCCAAGTTTTACTGGTGACCCTCGCCTCAACATTATTGGACTATGTTTCATCAGCAGTCAAGGGATTTAATGTTGCATTTTCTTTCTTTCAAGGAATCTATCAATCTCTCGTCTTTTTCTTCGGAGCTATGTTTCTCATCAAAGACGATGTTTCTCTTATGCAGAATATGAAGGTGAGAAATCCATGTTGATATCAGAATATTTGAAGTAAATGCGGTGACCTAATAAGAAGCTTAGCTTGTGGGCCATAGGCCACCAGAATGTTATACACTTAATAAATAATCAAGTGTTAAAAACCTGTGGCAAAAAAATGAAATGAAATTAGAGTAAATAACCAAAGTACTTATATACATATTTACAAAAGCTACATGAAAAAGTAAGAAAATGTGAAATGCAGAATGCAAATACATTTTAAAGTGTTCAAGTTCTGCCATGATTGAGATAATTATTGTGAAGTCAGGTGAAAAAACAATACATTCAATAAAGTTTGTCTCTATGATCTCGCCGAACACTCAACATGAAGGAGTGCATTCTGTGGTGGGGTTCACTATCTTTTCAGCGAGCACAACAGTATATCTGACAGTAGTTTGTCCATGAAGATGATGGACATGAAAAAAGTAGCAGACCATTTTGTTAAAATATCCTCTGAATATCCAAGAATGTGGTCTTTAAAAAAAACCCACAAACATCCTAAAAGTAAAGGACATGTGCATGAATGTAAGATTATTTACATATAATTGGAAATTAGAAAGGAATTTCCAGTATGTCCTGTTTTTCATTTCAATTATTTTTTTTATGAAAATACAAACCTCGACTTTGTTACATACATGTAATTGCTTCTAGATTTGGTAGTTTACTGCCGTGGTTTTTGATTGCCTTTGGTTTTGTTTTTATGTGTACTCGTATGATTTCTTTTTACATACCTTACTGTAGTTTTTTTTTGCCTTTAAACTTTATAATCAGTATAAAATGTTTTCCTATTTTCTGTTACAGAACTATGGTCTTTGGTCATTTGGTACTATAGTCACAACTGGATGTGTGCTTGTTGTCAATTTTAAGGTAAGATGACTAAATATTTCCTACATTTTGAGCATTTCTTCGTTGTGATTTTTCACAATTTTTGTCTGTTTATTAACAGATGGGAATAAACAAATCGAAATCTGGATCATATATATGATCAGCCCTTCTTTTTTAAAACGAGAATGGGAAACTGTTTTTACACAAATGGAAAAATTGGCAAAATGAATGTATAGATAACATCTGTATGTCCTCCTTAATACATTTCTCTCATTATTACATCTTTTGATTGTACATTGTACTCAATTGCTTTTGATATACACATGCAAATTACAAAATTTTTCATTCATATTTGGACCGAATCTAAGAATATCTGCGTGAACTGAGTCCCTTTCTCAATTTGTGAAACGAGAATATGGATGGAATCAAGAGTATTTCAAAATATTTCTGATTTAATCACGTTATTATTTGAATTATCATTGCACACATGCCATGTGTTCCTATTAGGTACTAGGAATATTCCTATTTTGCAAAAGGGAGAGTTACCATCTTGTGTATTTTTGTCAAATTTTATGAAGTAGTTAGAAATTTATCTTTTTTTTTCTTATTTCTTTTTTGTCATGGTTGGCAGGTATGCTAATTTGACCCTATCCAATCAGAGCCTTGCATTACTTGTTTACTATTTTATATGAATTTCACCTGTTCCATATTCCTGTTTAATTTCAGCTTTGTGTAGAGATATGCAACTGGGATGGCTTTCAGATAGCTGGTATGATCATTCAGCTCCTTGGCTACCCAGTTCAAGTAGCACTTTATTCAGGATTATTATGGTGAATACTCTTTTTTTTTTAAAGACATGGTTGACATGACAATGGTCTAGCTCAAAAGAAAATGATGAATGTTGATTTGTATGTAATTGATATTGTTTGTGATTGCCAATGGCTTTGAAAACACTCTAAGTTGAGATCCATTGGAAGTAAATTACAATTTGCATACACCAGCCTTTGTGAGAAGCAATAAAATACCTTGTAGTATAGCTACATTTTTTTTTTGGGGGGAGGGGATCACTAAAGACGTTCTTTTGCTAGATACAGCCTAAATCGAACAGGAAATGACTAAACTATATGAGGCAAGGAAAAATAAAATGTCTGAAGTCTATTTAATTAAATTTGGAATCTTATTCTTGAAAATCAAATATGAAAACAACATCAAATTGCGCATTTGAATATAATATAAACCAAATGGGATAATTAATGTATTGTATGATGTATTGTACTGAAAAATTATATAAAAGTACTTGTGACTTAGTAATCCGGAAAATTCCTCAACTTCTCAAAGACAGTAACATCTATTGTGCATTGCCGCAGGTGGCAATGAAGATTTCCCGCCAGTTGAGACTAGCCGCAGAAGCGTCCCGGATCGGATGTGAAGTCCAGATGATCAGATTTAATTTTAATTTTTATTTGTAAAATTCTATAAAAATCATAAGGAAATACTCACAAAACTTGTATTTTTTCTCCTTTCTATTTTTTTTTCGCAGGCATGATACATTTCCAATGTAAGTATTCAGTTATTGTTATTATTTTTTATTTTGTTTTGTTTTAAGGTATCATTTAGCCTCACATTTTTTCTCACACTGATTATTCATTCTCATTCAAGTTTTTCTTTTTATTTGATTTGTTTGATTTATAGATGTTTTTTATTTTTAGATATGTAATATATTGTGATCGAATTTCTTGCTGAAGGAATTCATGCTTGGAGTAGGGTTCTAACCTATCACCCTCTGTTCATTATCACCATTCAATTCAATATGATTTTATTCCATTCTATGTAGAGAAGTACATCAATTGGTAAACATATATGTTTGTCAAAATATAATTATACAATGATATAGATAAGATTACATGATTAAAATGGAAAATGGCTTCTGAATAAAACTCTAGAGGGTATATGTATGTCTTGGCAGCCAACACAACATAATATAGATAATAATGATATAGGTATATTTACCCAGGGAAGCCACTTCAGTTCTAAAAACTTCTCCCAGCTTGCCCTGCTATTATTATTTTCCCGCCTTTAGCTGGGCTGCCTAGGCGCTCAAGCATTCAAGGAATTTCTTCCTACCGGGTACCCATTCACATTACCTTGGTTGAGTTCAGCATGATGTGGATAAATTTCTTGCTGAGGGAAATCATGCCATTGAGAAGGAACTAAACATCACAATAGTTTGATGGCATTAAAAACGGCAAAAACAACAAAATAACCTGAAATGTGCAAAGAGCATATGATATTAACACATCTACCGGTATTCCGATACAGATCATTATTTGACAGTACCGGTCTATACTGGGTATTCTTCGAGGCCCATAATAGCTGGACCGTATGGTTCTGGATCCTTGGCGTTATTGTAGCTTGCTTCCTTCCGGATTACATCTTCAAGACCACGTGTTACTACTTCTTCCCCAGTAGGGCTGTGATTGTTAGGGTGAGTATTCACATGAGGACAAGAAAATGTATGTGTGGGACTGTGTACAGTGTCTGGTTAAATGCTGGTGGAGAGTTTGTGTTCTACATATCTTTTTAGCAAATTTTGATATTTTCTATACCGGCACATGTCTCTGTGATTTAAGTAAAGAATTCAATAGACATATGATACAGTGTTGTGTAAGTCTAATCTTGCCCCAACATTTTCACTGATCAGGCAAAGGGGACTTCACAATTGCTCATGCGATCGTTTGCAATCATTTGGTCACAATTTATGTTGTACGCAATCGCAAAGGTTGTGAGCAGTTGCACCACCAATTGTGAAAGGGGCTTTAATGCATACATTAACCAGAATATGGGCGTGTTTCATATGTTTAGTTATCAAATGCAAATTACAAGCTAATGTTACAAGCTACTGAAATCTAATAATTTGATTGGTTTACAACAACTATGTCATATTTATGAAACAGTGTCATATATATTGATAACTTTTCAATAGAGACTAGGTCTATCATGTCTGAATAGGTCCATATATCACAAAGAAATATGATCAGTATTTACAATTGATTGTAACTTCTTTGTACACGGTTCAGAATACAAACCAACCTCTATCTTAAGTCATGGACATGTTATATGCTGTATGTGTTTACAAACATATTGTGATGATCTATGTGAATGGGAAAATAATCATGCTGTAGTAACTCTTACAACAGTATCTGTGTGTATGTTGGAAATGTGTTTATTATATATTTATGTGCGCAAAGAAAGAAAAAAACGAAGGGAAGTATTCTACTATGCCTTTTTTTTGCTTGCTATACATGCAATCTCATAAAAAATAACCATGATTGATTATTGTAAAAAATGTGTAGAGACAATTACAGAAAAAGAGATTAAATTCCAAGAGATTGTCTTATGCAATCATGATGCAACTATGTGACTCACTGGCTCTTACTAGTCAACTGTTTCAAGCTGAAAGTCTTGATTGAAGATCAAGAAAAATTACACTTTGATATTATTCTCTCTATCAAATGGATGTTCCATTTCTTATTGAATTTGAGTGATTCATTGGGAAACCAAGATCCTGTAATATAAAACTATTGATAAGTTTTGTGTTACAATTTTGTGTTCTAATCTTGTTTATGATGAGAGCTGAAGGTATGATTGCTATTTTGGAGAATAAGAATAATATCTGTACATACCACCTCATCTGTGAGTTAACCTCCCCCATTTATCTTTCACAGTTATCTCATCTCATAGCCCGACTCCTACAAGTCTTTGACAAGCTAGGGTATCTAACTTCTATATTGGAATGATTATATGCATCCATTTCCCCTCCCCTATCCATTGCCATTCCCCTTTTGCTACACCTCCCTCTACTCCTTACCCCTTCCCCTTTCCCCTTCCCTTCTTGCCCCTTCCCCTTCCCTTCTTGTCCCCTTCCTCCTTTCCCCCTCCCTTTCCCTTGCCATTTCCCATTTCCCCTCCCTTCCCCCTACCCCTTTCCTCTCCCTTTCCCTCCCATTCTCCTCCCCTTCTCCCTTTTCCATCACTTTTTCCCTTCCCTTCCCTCCTCTCCCCCATTCCCCTTACCCCTCCCCCTTTCCCCTCCCGTTTTCCCTTTCCCCTCCCCCTTTCCCCTCCCATTTTCCCTTTCCCATTGCCGTTTCCCTTCCCTCCCCCATTCCCCTTAATACCCCTTTCCCCCTCCCCTTTCCCCTCCCATTCTCCTCCCTTCTCACTTTCCCCCATCCCCTTGATTTCCCCTGTCCCCTCCCCCCCTCCCCTCCATGGTCCTGTTGCTGAAAGAGTTTTGTTTATAACACAAATAGTAAAATGGAAACACAAGTCCCTGATGCATGTTTGTAATTGGTTAGAAATCAACATGCATTTGATTTCTTGATTTGCATTTGATCATATCTCTTTCTGCAATGACCTGTGTGTTGTACCTCAGAACCAAAAGCATGTTAGGTGTACTAACACAACTCCTAGAAATAAGATGCAAGTCTATATTAAAAGGCTGCTTGGCAGAAGTCTGATCCTAACGGTTTTCTACAGCTTTCCCAATCTCCAGTTTTAGTGGAAGAAAAGATGTAGTACAGGGAAAACCACATTTCCTATGGGCTCTAAGACACCGTCCTCACTACCTTCCTAAAACTAGTTTATGGAAACTAGTTGAACGCGTAGTGAGAACGGTCGAAGCAATCTTTCAAACCGGTTTAGAAAACCACCTCGCTATGTAGTTTTCAAGATCGCTTTGCCTCATAAATCTGGTTTTAGCGTGAGGACACAACCGTTCTTAAGCGATCTTCACACATTTTGAGCACCCTACTCCACACGACAGGTGTAAAATGCCTATGCTGCGGTTTTGAATTTCGCGCGAAACGTGTCACCCCACCGAGAGCGTTTTCATAGCAACAAGATCGCTTTACGTGAAGTGATTTTGAAAACCACTTTCGTGTGATCAAGTGGGAATGCTAGCAAAGCGATCTTCCAAACTGGTTTCCTGAATTGCTTTCTAGTAAACTAGTTTTGGAAAGCATAATGAGAACGATGTCTAACTTGTGCCAAGCTACCTAATGTTCGCATCTGATCAACTTGAAAAAAAGTTGCATTTTGTTTTTAAAAGAGTTGCATTCAATTGCAAGTTGTGTTGGATTGGGTTTAATAGATCAATCTGAAACCAATTAAGTTCTGAGCTACAGCACAATGTGAACAGTTTTAGCCCTCCCTTTCATTACAAAAACTTAATTTTTATCAAAACAGTAATTAATCCCTTTTTTTGTTGGAGATGATGAAGTGATGTTTGAAAGAAAGGCGCATGGCCCGCTGTTTGCAATAACTGCATGAGTTAATAACAGGATGTTAGCTTTAACAGGATGAATCTGTAGTGCAATTTGTGATTAAATCTCTGAATAATAGTTACAAGGGTTTCTTCCTGACTGAAGATGCAATTTCAGAGATTGCTGAATGCATCACGTGGAATATTTATTTATGTAGTGCTGTTATGCCTTATGTGATTTGTGATAGAAAGTGTAGCCTCAATGGTGGCATTGTGATATAATTAAGTTGGGACCAAACCCAGGTTGGAATTCTTGATTCCAGTGAGCTTTTGCGTAAATATTCTTGAAAAATACATTTTTAGAAACTTGAGTGAAATTCAGTTAATACTCATATGAATTACAATATTCTTCCTGATCATTATTTAATATTTTAGGGCATAAGTCCTGGCTCGTACTTATCTTTGGACAGTGTGAATTTTGAAATGTGTTCTGGATAATGCTTATTGTACAACAATATGTTTTTTCAAGTAGTTCTACTTTATACCAATCAGGTATCTAGAATAAGAACACTACAGATGTACATGTATCCTGGCTGCCAATGTCTACCTCCCCCCCCCCCCCCCCCCCGATTTTTACTATTTTTATAACCTTTTCACTGTACCCACACGTCCCACAGACATATACATGTCCATCACCTGGTCATGTAAAATAACCTTTTGGGGGCTATTGTGTATCTTGTAATGCAGAGGACCCACCCCTCCAGAGGACAGTATAAAAACTGCTTTTGATTTGTTTCTCTTATTTTTGATAACAGAGTTGTAAGATTTAGTTCTTATCTGAAAAAAGAAGAAAAAAAAACACAAACAAACCATGAGCTAAAATCTGGAATTGCTCTGCTGCCTTTTTGGGTACTTTCAGTAATTTATCATAAGATCTTTCATTTAATTTCTTATCAGATGTATTTAAGATCAGACCTCCAAGTTCATGTAGATACACATGAAGATGATGATGAAGAAGAAGGTAAAAAGAATATACTATACCACATAATCATACACTAGGTGATGGTTAATTATATTGCATTCATGGTGAAGATATATGATGAATATAATAACACAAACATACAAGTATTAACAAAATAGTTTAATCTCAGAAATCTGACAGCTTGCTTGTAAGATAGTCTAAAAGGAAATTTTTATAAGCTTTCATTGGGATTATTTAGTGTCATTGTATTTTTATCTAAAAATGAATTTCTTACCCCAAAATGAATGAAAAATTAACAAATATTGCTAATTTGAGGATCAAAAGAAGATTGATAATTACATGAAAGCTATTGCCTTTATAGGTATAGACAAAATATTTAAAAAATAGAAAATTTGGTCATCTGACGGATTGATTCTATTCCGGCAATGTAGCTACAAGTACTATCTAAAATTAAAGTCGTATAATTCAGTGAAAATGAGATTATGGAGTTCTTAATCACCAATTATTGTTAAAAATATAAAATGCTTGAAATGCATGTTAAGTTGTAAAAACCAAACTACAAATTCTATTCCCCCTTGTCTATTGAATCTCTCCTCAAAATTATTCTGTGTTAGATCAAACTTTATTTGTAATTTTTTTTGGATTAATCTTGAAGTTTAAGATCTGTTTCTTTTTAAATGTCTCAAATTAATTTTGACCAATTTAATTGTGGGTTATGAGCTGGGTGATTGCATACAGTGTGTAGATGCATCATGCACAGGGGTGTCTTATTAGATTTTAAAATTGCCTTTGGTATGATGCATGCTGGGTATTCATTTAATCAATTTATCGATCGAAGAAGGGAAATATGAAAAATGTTGGGCTCCTGTGATTATCCACCACCTATACATTTAGCCCCCCCCCCCTTCCTTTGCCAATTTCTCAACTTGCCATAAAGAAGTTATACACCATAACAAAAGTCTCAGGCAAGAATCCCACTCAGCATTTTTCCCGTCCTTTTAGCATTGACAAATCCGCAGTTAGAGACGCTGAGAAAAATTCCTGTTAAAAGACTAGGAGTAGGGGATTCCTTGTTCCATCTTCTGTGAGGTGCCTTTTCAGCCGCTAGTATGCTCATTTGCTGTTCCAGTGTGGAAACAGTGAAAGGCGCTGAGCATCATTGTGCTTAGAGTTGCACATAGATTTTTTGCTTAAGTGCCGTACTTATTATGTAGTATACTCAGTGATTGCAGCTTCCCCCAACTTATTGGTGGCTAGTAAGAGATGCTGAGTGGGACTTTGCTTTATAGTCCGGCAGCCCAGGAGGTTTATTCAACCGAAAGCCGGACAAGCAAATGACCCCATAGCTGGATGGCATGGACCTTGAAGTTTACAAAAATGCATTGCTGCCGGGTTCTATGCGTGGTCTTCCGTCCGAAATGACGTAATATATGACGTCACTACAAAATGGCCCCATTTCACCATTTTTCAGACATTGTACCTATAGCATGAAGTCAAGGGAGAATATCTCGGCCAAATCATGCTTGTTTTGTATGAAACTTTCACAATGTATTGTTCGAGTAGTGCACAAGAGATATGCAAAATTTCACAAACAGAAATTATTGTTTACATATGCAAATTACGTAATGAAATTTGCATATCATTAGTTTTGGAGATTTCTCGCATAAAAAATTGTCAAAAATCGATTTAGAAATTTATTTTCTTTTGTAGTGTACTTTATTTGATATTTTTTCTCTCAAGCATAATATCATTGTCTTCATCTATATCTCTACTTTAAGAAAATATATAACAGTAATTGAAAAAGACATTATAGACTGTGATTTCAGCCCCCTTTCTAATATGGTGCGCACGTAGAAATCGTGCGTTTTTGGCCTATTTTCACCATATGGCTGAGGTGTGCGAACGATATGCCTACTTTATTGATGTTTCCTGCATTTTGCATGATATTAAATCTTCCAAACAACATATTTTCTTCTTCATTATGTCTCTGGTGATCAATCAATGATTTCAGCAAAAATTGATTGCCCACTGGGCAGTCTATAGGCTACGTTTTCAGCCTAGTTTTCAACAACGAACCTATACCATGTAAGACTGCATCGTTGTAGTCGAGTCGGATAAGAGGTTCCTGTGTACCATCAAAATATTTTTCACTCAATTTTTCAATCAACGTTTTGGTATTTGTCTAAACTGTCTCGTTAATGAATCTTGATGTTCCCTTCCCAAAATCGTGTCCAACGGGGTTCAAAATTGATATCTTTGGCGGCCCTCTTGGACTTTTTTTAAATGAAAATCAATTATTTTCATATTTTATTGCACAGAGTCTGACAATGGGACAATCTTTTAATCAATATGCATTTTTCTATGATTGGGATAGTAGAAATCGATTTAATTCGTTTTCTGATGATATATTTTGAAATAAAATTTATCCCGAAATGGGCATGATTTTGGTCAAAAATTTGCATGTGCATTGATATCTATCTGTTCAATCATTAACATCAACAACTATTTCAAAATATCAGCATTCGACACGAAAGAGGATATAATATACCGATAATACTGTAACGTTTCATGACAATATGTATGTCTTTATTTGCTTAGTTAAAGGGCAAATACCATTATTACCCATTTATTGGAAAATATGCCACTTTGGAGCCCATATTAAGGCAAAAAACGTTTCTGATATGGAATAAAGCCACTTTCATTCTTTTTAAACTACATGGAGATACGAAGGGTAGAGTTTCCTCTATCTGCTACTAGCATACTGAAGCATACCCCCTTCAGGGAGCGTCGAAATCACCCACCCTTTTTCATATTTTACCTATTTGTGGGAAAATATGCTTTTTCAAGCCCCCATTGAGGCAAAAAGTGTTGCTGCTATGTAGTACGGCCACTTTCATTGTTTTTAAACTATGTGGAGACAAGAGTAGAGTTTTCTCCATCTGCTACAAAAAAGGTGTGCTGTTACAGCAAAGCCTACCCCCTCTGAGGACTGCTAAAGTTACCCGATAATTATACGTATTTTGCCCATTAATGGGAAAATATGCAATTTTCGAGCCCCCATTGAGGCAAAAGTGTTTCTGCTATGTAGTAAGGCCACCTTTATTTTTTTCAAACTATATGGAGACGAAAGAGTAGACTTTCTTCTATCTGCTACATATAAAGAAGTGCTGGTGCAGTAAAGCCTACCACCTTTGGGAACTGCTAAAGTTACCCGCCCCTTTTACGTAATTTGCAAATTCATGGGAAAATATGCATTTTCGAGCCCCCATTGAGGCAAAAGTGTTTCTGCTATGTAGTAAGGCCACCTTTATTTTTTCAAACTATATGGAGACGAAAGAGTAGACTTTCTTCTATCTGCTACATATAAAGGAGTGCTGGTAGAGTAAAGCCTACCACCTTTGGGAACTGCCAAAGTTACCCGCCCCTTTTACGTAATTTGCAAATTCATAGGAAAATGTGCTATTTTCGAGCCCCCATTGAGGCAAAAGGTGTTTCTGCTATGTAGTAAAACTACTCTTATTGCTTTTAAACTATATGGAGACGAAAGAGTAGAGTTTCTTCTATCTGCTACATATAAAGAGGTGCTGGTACCATAAAGCCTACCCCCTTTGGGAACTGCCAAAGTTACCCGCCCCTTTTACGTAATTTGCAAAATAATGGGAAAATATGCTATTTTCGAGCCCCCATTGAGGCAAAAGGTGTTTCTGCTATGTAGTAAAACTACTCTTATTGCTTTTAAACTATATGGAGACGAAAGAGTAGAGTTTCTTCTATCTGCTACATATAAAGAGGTGCTGGTACCATAAAGCCTACCCCCTTTGGGAACTGCCAAAGTTACCCGCCCCTTTTACGTAATTTGCAAAATCATGGGAAAATGTGCTATTTTCGAGCCCCCATTGAGGCAAAGCTGTTTCTGCTATGTAGTAAAACTACTCTTATTGCTTTTAAACTATATGGAGACGAAAGAGTAGAGTTTCCTCTATCTGCTACATATAAAGAGGTGTTGGCATATTGGAACATACCCCCTTAGGGGGTAACCAAAATCACCTACCCTATTTCATAATTTGACTATTTTTGGGGAGAATATGCTATTTTCGAGCCCCCATTGAGGCAAAAGGTGTTTCTGCTATATAGTAAAACTACTCTTATTGCTTTTAAACTATATGGAGACGAAAGAGTAGAGTTTCCTCTATCTGCTACATATAAAGAGGTGTTGGCATATTGGAACATACCCCCCTTATGGGGTCTCCGAAATCACCTACCCTTTTTCCATACTTTACCTGTTTATGGGAAAATGTGCTATTTTAGAGCCCCCATTCAGGCAAAAAGCGTTTCTGCCACATGGTGAAGCCAGTTTCATTCTTTTGAAACTACATGGAATTAAAGGAGTAGACTTTCTTCAATCTGCTGCTAATAAGTGGTTGCACAGCAAAGTCTATCCCCTCCGGGGGTTCCGAAAGTCACCCACCCCTTTTCCATATTTTTTCCAATATGGGGAAAATCTGCCAATCTTGGAGCCTCTGAAGAAGGTAGCAGTCGATGTGCCAGCACTTTTTTTTACATGTAGCTGATAGAAAAAAATGCCTCTTCTTTTATTTCAAAGTGGTTTCCAAAATCAAAGCTAGCTTTACTATATAGCAGATATGCCCTTTTGTCTGAATGGGGGCTCAAACATTGCATTTTTTTTACAATAAAGAATGAAAATAGACATATGTAACTGATAAAGAAGATCCTACTTTGTCATCTTTATGTGGTTACAAAACAAAAACAAGGGCTTTACCGCAAGGCAGAAACACTGTTTGCCTCAAAATGACTAATTTTCCGAGAAACTGGCAAGATACGAAAAAAAGATTGGGTGACTTTGGCAGCCCCCTGAGGGTTAGGCTTTGCTATGCCCCAATTTCTTTATATGTAGCTGATAGAGAAAAGTGATTTAAAGGAAAAAATTACATACTCAAAACAAAATGTTACCACATTGGGGGCTCCGAAAAGCACGATATCATAATAGTCAAGCTATGGATAATGGTATGGTACTGTATGTAACATTTTACTGGTTCTTGTGGGACTATGCTTTAAGGTGCCCGAGAGTAATTGCATGCAAAATGAAAATGCAGAGCAATGCCTCGAACTTCTATCTTTTTCAAGAGATTTAATTATTATAAAAATTGCTTTGTGTAGAAAATGCCTTTTACCCTCATACACATGATACAAGTAATACATACCTTTCTATCGATCGCTAAGTACGTTATTTTCTGCATGTTAGGCACATCAACAAAGGCGATCGGATGCAAGATGAAACAGATAGATGTCAATGCACATGAACATTTTGGTTCAAAATTTTTGATGAATTCTTTTTTTTAATATATTAACCGGACTATTCAGAAAACAATTTCAACCGATTTCTACTATCCAAATCCTAGTGAAATGCGTATTGATTTAAAATTTCCCATTGTCAGACTTTGTGCAATGAAATATGAAAATAATTGATTTTCATTAAAAATGTCCAAGAGGGCAGCCAAAGATATCAATTTTGAACTCCGTTGGACACGATTTTGGGAAGGGAACATCAAGATTCGTTAACTAGACACTTTAGGCAAATACCAAAACATTGAGTGAAAAATATTTTGATGGTACATAGAAACCCCCTTATCCGACACGACTACAACGATGCAGTCATACATGGTATAGGTTCGTTGTTGAAAACTAGGCTGAAAACGTAGCCTATAGACTGCCCAGTGGGCAATCAATTTTTGCTGAAATCATTGATTGATCACCAGAGACATAATGAAGAAGAAAATATGTTGTTTGGAAGATTTAATATCATGCAAAATGCAGGAAACATCAATAAAGTAGGCATATCGTTCGCACACCTCAGCCATATGGTGAAAATAGGCCAAAAACGCACGATTTCTACGTGCGCACCATATTAGAAAGGGGGCTGAAATCACAGTCTATAATGTCTTTTTCAATTACTGTTATATATTTTCTTAAAGTAGAGATATAGATAAAGACAATGATATTATGCTTGAGAGAAAAAATATCAAATAAAGTACACTACAAAAGAAAATAAATTTCTAAATCGATTTTTGACAATTTTTTATGCGAGAAATCTCCAAAACTAATGATATGCAAATTTCATTACGTAATTTGCATATGTACACAATAATTTCTGTTCGTGAAATTTTACATATCTCTTGTGCACTACTTGAACAATATATTGTGAAAGTTTCATACAAAACAAGCATGATTTGGCCGAGATATTCTCCCTTGACTTCATGCTATGTGTACAATGTCTGCAAAATGGTAAAATAGGGCCATTTTGTAGTGACGTCATATATTACGTCATTTCGGAGGGAAGACCACGCATAGAACCCGGCAGCAATGCATTTTTGTAAACTTCAAGGTCCATGCCATCCAGCTATGGGGTCATTTGCTTGTCCGGCTTTCGGTTGAATAAACCTCCTGGGCTGCCGGACTATTATGATACGACACAGCCTTTTGTTGTGCTTTCGGTAGTATGCCTTATGTTGTAAGACACTGAGCATGACTAGGCCTAAGCATGACATTACATTGTAACTAAAGGCCACCGCACACCTTACGATCTGACTGGTCTGCGACTGGCTTGCAACTAAGTGAGGGGAGATGAATCGCAAAGTAGTCATAAGCCTCGTCACCGCACACCTTGCGATTCGATCTGCGACTCACGCATGCGCGTTTTGCTTTTTGCCATAGCAACTAAGAAAGTGTGCTTACTACTGTATATGCGCATTGTTTATCATATACGCATCGTGCAACTCTGCTGTCTGATTGGCTGGAAGTTGGATTGAGCTTGCGATCTAGTCATAAGGATTCGACATGTCAAATCCTTACGATTTTCCTTGTGACTAGTTTCTGACCGGTCTGCGACTATCAAGCTGACAAGAGCTGTGACGTCACATCTCCCCTCACTCAGTCGCAAGCCAGTCGCAGACCAGTCGGATCGTAAGGTGTGCGGTGGCCTTTAAAGATGTGGCATAGAGATAATGTGCTCAATGGCTGCTCCCCTCAACTAGTAATATATGGTCAGTGAAAGACGCTGAGGGACGTGGTGCTTTGGTGCCCTATGTAGTATGTTCAGTGGCTGCTTCTCCCGACTAATGCCTGAATCATTGCATGGAATGGCAATTGACATGCCCATGCAAGTAATATTGCATTTAAATGTTAATGTATCCCATTATTATCCAGAACTCTTAGTATTTAGCAGATGAATATTGATAACATGTAGTGAATCAAAGCATGACTAACACATATCTGATGTCTTTTTTGTAACTTTCTTTGATTTGAAGAAACAGTGTTATTGTAGCATATAAGTTATACATTTTTATGGCATTGCTTGATTAGTACCTTATGTTTTCAGTAAACATGTAGACAAGTTTTTGTGTTGGACTTTGTAATATTTGGACAACTTGAAAATATTGACAGAATAATGCTATATAGAAACATATAATATTGGTGACTGCACGTACTGACAAAAATATTCATATAGTATGCAAATTGGGGAATATACCTCCAACCAAGGATTACTGATACATGTACCGTATTTAAAAAGAATACTGTGGTCTTTGTTGAAAAGGATATCTGAATATTTTATCTTTTATCTGTTATTGAAATATTTGTTGCACTCCACTGTTAAGACATGACGAAATGTTAGTAAGTGCATCTATTTTTAGAAACATCATGAGCATTAAAACATTTTGCTTTTTCCCCATCTTTTATTCCCTCATGCATCCGCAACCTGGCCTGTTTACAAATGGTGCTATGGTGACCATTATCAATGCATGCATGACAATATGTGGCATTTTGATTCCACACAATCCCACCATTTTTGCACCCCTTATTTACCATTTTGTGTGTTTGTTTTCACTTGCAATATATGTTTGCACAAATTTGTTTTGTACATTCACTCACATTTTAATTATTCCCATTTTGTGTTGTTAATACCCATGTGCAACTGATGTTTTTTGGTGATGTTGTTTAATACATGTATATCTGCACAAATCCATTAAAAAAAATGGATCAATCTGTGGTGCATGATCATTGGATTTGTCACCCATCTTTCCGAACATCGCATCAAATTTTATCAATTTTGTCTTAAATCCATATCAAATGCTTTGTCGTGAATTTGACACATTTACTGTTGTTTTGCAATCAAACACAATACAAAAAACGTGTGATATGATTTTCACTTGTATTTTCCTTTTTTGTTTCAATCACTTACCCTAAACTCCACCCTACCTTGATGGCTCCCATAATACACTATGCTTCATTTTCTCCTCTTACACCCCACTCCCAAATTTCTTTTAAAATGCTGCCCCCTGGCTCCTTTGCCATCCCCCTTTCCATTACATGCATCTATTGGAACCCCCAACCCTTCTTATGGTGGACTTAATGGTGCAAATAAGCAGAGATATGACGATGCATGCTTGGCTTGCATGCAATGGCGTCGGCGTCACTCTAGTCGACTTGAGGACAGTTCCGATGCCGACGTTACACGCAGTAATGCAAATCTAGGTAGGGGCTGTGTGAATCAGTGTTTCTCTCCCGTTTTCTTTAAAAAAGATATCTGGATTCTGGATTGCTTTTGCTTGAATTTCTCAAAAGAAATAAACTTGATTACATGGATGTTTCCTCATTGCATGTCAACACATGTATGTATAATTAATTTCTCAAATAATTTTCTAGATTTTCCTTGTTGCATGTAAATACCTGTATTAATTTCAATGTGTCTCATGTTTGTTAATCTAATAATATAATTTTATACAATGTAGTCAATATAGGTGTATGACTGCATTGTGCCTATATTTCTGTCATTCCCCTTTTGTGAAAATGTTGTCTTGTTTCTTCCTTTGCTTTTGATCTTTAGCATCTTTTGTGGTTCTCTCCCCATCATCCCTCATCTCTCTTCTTAGCTCTTTTTGTCTTTTGTTGTCTCTGTTCTTAGTTTTCCTCTCTGTTTGTCTCTGTTATTTCCTCTCTTGTTTCCTTTTGCATTCTTCTCACTTAATTTAGCTCTCATTCTGAGAACATCTTTGATATTACCTCTCTCATACTTTTTGGATGAATATATTAATTCTAATGTTTTCATTAATTTATCTGGAACTGTTTTGTATTAAAGTCTTCCCTAGTCTGTATTATGTAGGTTTATTGACCTTATGCATTTGGTCTGAGAATCATTAACATTTCTAATGTTAGACATTCATATCAATCAAATATAATCATACATGTATCTATCTTCCCAATAATTATATGCAATGTATTTTGTATACGATACTTCTCTTTGAATAGCCTTTAGGCGTATAAACTCAAGGTTTTAAGGAGTAATTAGACTGCAATGAACATTACTTGTGTCATTGAAAAAGGCATAACATATAGTATGTTTAATACTTCAGTGCGCTTTTATGATATCTATCTAGAAATTATTTTTTCTTTCACATTGAT
Source organism: Lytechinus variegatus (assembly GCF_018143015.1). NCBI lineage: Eukaryota > Metazoa > Echinodermata > Echinoidea > Temnopleuroida > Toxopneustidae > Lytechinus > Lytechinus variegatus. The sequence goes on along the minus strand of NC_054755.1, from coordinate 3,945,627 downwards.
GAAGATTTTTTATTGTATTATAATTTGTAGAACTATAAACATCCAATTAATTCCAACATCACTTTTATTCTACTCATTTAGTTTCATCTTAGCCATGTACATATTACCCTCCAAGGTTTCTCAACCTGTTCTTTTTTTTCTTAGTAGTCTAAAGTTTCTTTCCAGTTTTGACCCTCGTTATGAGGGTTGGTCAAATTCTTCTTTTTATTTTCCTCCACTAATATGCCAAAACAAAAAGTTTCTACCGGGATTTATTCATAAATTTACAATCTGACTAAAAAAGAGCTCATATTAGGCAATTACAATGTAAGATCTTTTTATAAATATGACCAATTAAAAATGATAATACTGAATTAGTTTTTTAGATTTGAAAACATGTCCTATGATCCTGTCTTCCTGACTGTAACCATTTGCGTTCCTTTACTTTTTGTTCATTATGTATCGTGAAGTCCTTGCACCTGCCTTACAAAGAGATACAATATATTAAAATCACACTCAAACTGAGATTGATCTTAAATCAATCACAATCTTTATAGTTTGATTATTGAGATCTATTGCACAGTTCTTTGTAAGATAGGGCCCAGATGTTCCATGCTGTAGTCCACCTCTACATCCAGGTTTGTCAAACAGAAGGACGTAACTCAAGTTTTGGCCACTTTCAGATTTTGGGAACATTAATGTGAAACATCCACAAATTCTGAAAACAAAAAAGCCTCAATGAATTTCAACTCAACTTCGTAATGCCTATAAAACAAATAATACTTAAGTGACTGTAGTGCATTTGCTTGGTAGAAAAATATCAAATTGTTGTGTTATTTTGCAAAATCATTGTTGTTTTTCAGTTAAGACCTTCTGTTTGTCAACCCTTAATGTGTCTACAGACCAATGTAGTATGGTAGATAGTGCAGCATGTTAGATAGTATAAGCTGTTTTTAATAAATTATGGCATTTGAACAATGGGGTGATCATGCCTTGTACTGGCTTACATATAATTTGTTATTCAGCATTTTCAAAATTTTGTGAGTTATCATACATTGACTAGTACAGATTCATTTCATTGTGCAATAATGACTATATGTAGAAATTCAATCTTTTATGGTTTAGGTCTCAGGGGAAATCATTGAAATACAATAATTGATATCACAAATAATTTTGTTGGCTTATTCCATATCCCACCTTTTGCAATCTCTATTAAAACATTGGTCATATGGTTGAATTAGTTAGTCTGTTTAAAATGTAATAATTTATTGGGCAAAATGAAGGTCCTGAATAAAAGCAAAAGATGTTGACATGGCAGTTTAAATACTGGTCAATATTTCCACATTAGAAAGATTTGTAATTTTAGTACAAAGTTTGATCACCTTATTAATATTTTCATGTGCATGGCAGATTTGAATGTATTATTTGTTTGTGCTAAACCATATGTTTGATTTCTCCTTGTTATTTTCTTTCTTTCATAATTGCTTCTCCTTTTCCTCGCCTCTCCAACATTTGTTTAGTTGTCCCTGGCATGTTTGAAGACACAGAGTTATAAAGAAAGCTCCAGCATTGACCCCTGTATATACAGTATGTGTGATGTTTTGTGTTTTTAATGTCAATGTCAATGGCTTTATTTTTAGCACTAACACTGCATAGTTTGAAGTGGCAATTTTTTTATTCGTGAATTAATAAATGCAAAGTGGGATTGTTCTTGCAAACATGGTGCAAAGTAAATATGGTTTTGCTAATTCATATGGGAAATAAGTATAAACTGGGTCTTTTCATATTCAGAGATGTAGTCATTTATAATATACTTGCCTTGCTATTTCATATTGGAAATTATTATAATCTGGTCCTTGCAATATCAAAATTTGTTCATGATTTGCCAAAGAGAAATTATTACACTTGATTTTTAAAATTGATTGGCTCTGTTACATTACAGGCCCTATGTACTTATATGTACCGCTCCCCCTCCCCACAAAAAGAAGTTTTCCTTTGCACTTTAAGCATTTCATTAAATATGAAAGATAAATTTCCAGTGAGTGCACACAAATACTACCCCATTATTATTATTTGTTTTTTAGTAGAATATTCTGAATCTATTCCTTCCAACTGACATAAATATAGATTAATGTTTAAAGAAAAATAGAAGATTTTGAGCAGAATTCTTGATAAGCATTCATTGGCAATGTATGTATTGGTTGTGATTGGTTTGAATTCTCACTTTCCTGAGTTGTGTCGTGCTATTGGTTTACACTCTCCTATCATTTGCAGTATTCATTTTCACCTTGAAATTTCCCAAATACCAGGGTCATTGTAATTTTTTTTTTTTTTTACAGTACATGACGTCCCACATTTGAAAAGTGTCATCAAACATTTACATGTATACAGCTTTTTAATGAGTTCTAAACTTCTATTGGTTACTTATAATTTTCATTTTCTGTGTGGGTTGCAGTCACTGTGGTTTTCTTCTGATGAAGAAAATATATACCTTTATATATCGCTCTTTGATACAATACTTTAAAAATAAAGACATAGTCCTAAAAATCTCTTTTGAGATGAGGAATGATAGAAAAAAATAATGGAAAAAATGGATTTCCATGTAATTCATGGTTTCTTTTCAATAAAATACAGATTTTTTTAGATCATAAGATTAATTGCAATTCTGAAATCAGAATGAAGTGCTTTATTTTCTCTCCCTCTTTCCTTCTTCTTTTTGAAATGAAAATATTACTTAACATTTCTCCCGATGTGCGACTCTTTCAATATTCATTTCCTCCTGAGTTTGTTTTTGAAAACCCATTTGAATTAACAGCGGAGCAATTTTCCTCAGAACTTTAATACATTTATATGAAAGGGTTTCTTGCAAGGACCGTCTTTTGTGGTTCTGATTTATTATTATATGCTGTATCATATTTGAAAAACTTTCATTTATCCATAAGAATGAATCTCAATGTAAAAAATAGATTTAAATCTGAGATAAACGATTTTAATAGTTAATGGTAAATTTGCTGATAAACTTACAAAAGGTGCCTCTTATAATGTATCATTGAATTGGCAAAACAAAAGACCTTCCTTGCAAAAACCCTTACATTCAATCAGCTCCAGCCTCACTCTACATGATTAAGGAAGATTATGGATTAGGTAGTGAGATCTAAAGCTCCATATTATGAAGAAGCCCTTGACTTATAGTTGCCTGAATGTATTTCTCAGATTTTTATATATTAGTCTACAATTTCATACATGTGTTCAACCCAATCCGTTGTACAATACTTCTACATGTATGTGATCATATTCAATTATATCTCAGTTTCTTAAACTTATGTACTTTATTTCAAATTTCACCCATTTTCATACTAATTGTAAGTGGTTTGATTGTTTCTTTTTGTTGAAACTTCCATGAATTATAATAGCTTCAAAATAACATTGTAGATACATTCCTCATCTCATATTATCATGAACATTTTGTCGGTGGGCTGTCTCAAATTTAACTATTTTTGAGAATGGCTTAGAGAAAGCTTTATCTCAGGATTATGACATCTGCAGTATGTGATACCTTGGTCACATTTGCTCTACGGCGGCCGTATGGTGAGTAGAAAACAGCCGTTTTATTAATTTTAATTCAAACCACCTATATGTAGGTGGAACAAAATGGCTGTTTTCGACTCGCCGTACGGCCGCTGCAGAGCAAATGTGACCAAGGTATAAGTGGCACCCTGGTTTTGCCTACAGAGAGTTCTCGACATGAATTGAGAAACTGTTGCCAGACCATCTTTGCCATAATTCTTAAATATAGCTTTTTTCTGACCTTTCTCTCCAAATTTGGTTATAATTTAGCCTACCGATGAATTACATTTTTAGCTGCAGGTTTGCTATATATTCAGTTTTACATCATTTGGATAACACAAGTTTGATTTAATCCAGATTACTTCTAACCTCTTGAAATGCATGCTGTATGTATGTTTTGTGAAAATATTTTCCTTGTGGAGTTTACATGATGCATAGAGCTGTTAATAGCTCTATGCATCATGTATATGTACAATATCACATGAATGATGTGTAAAATTCTGAAAGACTACAAGTTCAATTTATCAGATAGCAAATGAGATATGTTTTTTTCAGTTGTGTAATATGAATAGTAATATTAGATATGAAATTGGTATATGCAATGCTGTTTGCATTACTTTTCAAATTGGGATGTACTTCATTACCGTTTCACCACAGAAAGATTGCAAAAGAAACACAATCCCCAAATAATTGATTTAAATAGCTCTCCTCTTTATCTCTTTCACAAAATATGCATTTAAAGTCATAAATGTCTGTACAGTTAATTAAATCAAGTTTTCGGTTTCATATTATATGTAATTCAATTTATCTTAATTTTTTATTTGTTTCACTGTTGTGAATTAAAGTTACATTTTTACAGTGTTTTTTTAATTTAATAAAAAGAAAGAAGGAAAAAAAAGATATGAAGGTAAACATTGTGTGCCTGCATACAAATTTTCTGCAAATTTGATCGCCACCTTTCCACCATTTACATAATCATTTTAGTCCACTTAGTTCATTCCAGGCTCGTTAGATGGTGGTGGAAAATAACATATTACAGATTGATAGAATAAGTCATAAATAACCCTTTCATGCTTTGTGTTGCAGTCCTATCAACTATTACAACTTACTCAATATCGATCAAAGCTATCATAATATTTTATGACTTATACCTTGGTCACATTTGCTCGATGGCGGCCATACGGTGAGTCGAAAACAACCGTTTTACAATTTTATAGGTGGTTTGAATTGAAATTGATAAAACGGCTGTTTTCGACTCACCGTACGGCCGCCATAGAGCAAATGTGACCAAGGTATTACATTTGGTTGGTTTCGAGTCGGTTTTGTTGGTTTAATTGCAGCACTAGAATGTTACTTGCACGAATTTCTATATTCTTCATTCTCATTTTATTTTGCTTACATTTTTTTGTATGTTTGTGTGTTTGTCCATCTTTCATCTTAACAGAGACCATCTCAAATACTCCAGAAACGCAGCAACAGCACACAACCTCTTCTGCTAACTTGATCTGGCAAGAGGTATGTAGTCCCATGCATACATATTCATGGTGGAGGTTTCGCACAGGCTTTTAATGACTTAAAGTTTCATTTGGGAATCTGTTACAGTAGTGTTTTATCAAGCCTTTTTAAGTCACAGCTTTACAAATAACTAAATTGACCTTTCTTGGGAACTTCATGTAAATCGATGCCCATGAAAATGGGAAAATATATGCTATTTACCACAAGAAAGGATTACTAGTCATGCATAAAGTCTTGTGTTACATGTACTTCCGAACAGCTTCTTACCCCCCCCCCCCCATTACTGTCACATGTATGCCCTTGCTGTAAAGCTAGTTAACAACATTTGTTGAGTCATAAACTCATTCACAATTGCATGTTTGTTTTTATCTACAGTCCATAGTACTTGGTTTTGTGTAATGAATTTTCTTCAAGTGTTTCATATCTTATGCTGATTAGAATGAAATTTTATCTTAAGAGCCTCATGAAAGATGATTATCTGATGGTCTTCTAATTCTCAGACCTTATTTGTGAAGATTTTATACACACAAACTGGTAACAATAATTCATCAATCCTCTCTAAATTTCTTACATTGAAATAGATTGCAGTCACGGCCCAATCCCAAGTTGGATTGAAGTTTTCAATCTGATACATTTAAATTTCAATCCTATCCGATTGAAACTTTTACTCCAATTTTGGATTGGTCCCTAACCACAAATCTATTAGATTGACTTTCAATATGGATTTTAGAGAGGTATGATTGCAATAGATTTCTCTATCCAAAGTCACCTCTTTAAAATATTGTTTGCATATTACCTTTTGCACATGTATGAATGAGTGTGGAATCAATATTTTCATCATAAATGCCTCAGTATTTAAAAATTAGACCTTGAAAGTTATAAAACAAACATGAATACCATGCATAAATTGAAAGATGTAAATTGATAATCCAGAAGAACTTAAAGTAATTCTGCAATATATTTGTGTAATCCTATAAAGAGTAATCTTTCAAACTGCTTGAAGATTACTCTTAACATTTTTTTTATTTAAGAAAGAAAATGGTGTAGCAATCCATTATTTTGATATAAATATGAATTTGCCAGTATGTTTTTCTTCAACATATTAGTATCATAAACTTCATCTTTTTTTTTTTAGATAATAATGTTAATGTAAATGTAGGAATTGGAATAAAACTAGTAAGCTGTAATGTACATTTCTCAGAAAACTGTCTTGTCATTGGTGATAAGTATGATTTTAAATATTTTTTATGTTGTCTTTCAAATGCCAATCATTTGTATATATCATGCCTGAAATACATGTAGCTCATGGTGTGTTTATATGTGTCATGAAATATATTACATTGAATGTCTTAATGGTCATCAATGTAACATTCATCCATGCAAAATCATTTCAAACATGCAACCTACCACTGGACACTCTGTTCTTACTCTTAACCCGTTCGAGACTGAAGTATTTAGCTATAATGCATGTTATTTGTAGATATTAGCCCACCTATGTGAGGCTCAGTCTTCAAAGGGTTAACATGCGGCTATGACCAAGTGGCATCCCCATAAATGTATGTAAATACCATACAGCTACAGTTCGTCTGACATGTCAAGATATTACTATTTTCAGTTAGCTAAACAATCCTGTATCTTCAGCTTTATTGCAACACTGCAATTTTTTTTTCCTTCTCTCACTTATTTTTTGCCATCTTTTTTATTTACATTACATTTACATTCATGTAATTGAAGTGAAGCCAATTCATAGCATTAGCTTGACAATACATTTTGGTTCTGATTTTTGCTGTGAAAAATGAAAAAGAGGAAAATGTTCACCATTATACTGCGATTTTAACAGTTCCTGCTTTGATGGGTTGGCACCAGAATACCCCTAGTGATTTATTTCTATTCATTGGATCCACAAAGAAACGCCTTCATGCAGTGCTTTAATGTATAGATAGCACTTTTTGCTTCAGACTTTTGCTGTGAAAAGCGTTTTCCATGCATTGGATCCACAAAGAAACGCCTGTAGCATGTGAATGCATAGATAGCACTATTTGCTTCTGACTTATGCTGTGAAAAATGAGGGGGAAAAAAGGAAAATGTATGCCTTTGTACTTAAATTTTTACAGTTTCTTCTTTGATGTGTTGGTACTGGAATACCCCTAGCGTTTTCCATTCATTGGATCCACAAATAAACGCCTTTATGCAGTATGTGAATGCATAGATAGCTCTTTTTGCTTCTAACTCTTGCTGTGAAAAATTACAGTTTCTTCTTTGATGTGTTGGTACCAGAATACCCCTAGCAGTTTTCATGCATTGCATCACCACAAAGGGACGTCTGTACGCCAAATGCATAGATTTAAAAAAAAATCAAAATATTTTTTGCATTAACCTGCAAAATCAATATGTGGTGCTTAATAAGGACCTTCTTGCATCATGTGCTCTTTTATCATGAAGAGAACGTATTGGAAACTCTCATTCCCGGTAAACACAAAGCTGTATAGTCTCGTCTGCAGGCACAGATTCGTATTTGACATTTCAACCAATAATAGGTCTAGAGTGAAGAATAGACTCCCAAGACAATAGTGAAGATTTAGAAGAAAAAAAAAAGAAAAAATAGGAGGGAAAAAGAAAACAAAAGTAAAAAGATAACAAGAAAAGAAATGAAAAGAAAACAGGAAAGTTGAAAGAAAAGAAAAATAAGAAAAGAATAGGGGAAAAAAGAAAAAGTAAAAGAAAAGGAAGGGGAAAAAAGAAAAAAGAGAAAAAAAGAGAGAGAAGAAAGTAAAAGGAATGGAAAAGAAAAAAAACAACATAATAATGAGCTATTGAAATGAACAAAAACTGTGGCAAAAATAGTCAATCCTGACTGGTTGCCAACCAAGGAAAGAAAAAAACACTGCTCACTGCTTCAGACTCTGCATTATGCACTATGAGAATTGCGAAAAGCCAAGGGTCTGTGCCTGCAGACTAGGTTTAGACATCCATCATGGGACTTATTTTTCAGGATTGATCATGTACACAATAATCAGTGCAGTGAATCATAGAAATCACTTACTAGGCAGTGTGTTACAGGGTCCTTATTCCACACAACTTTTGAGGTAGCTACTGTACTTCCATGTCTTTCTCTGATCCTGCTGAAGAGTTTATATTTGAATAGAAATTAGCTTTGTGATCATGGATAACCTCCATGGAAACTGTCATCTGATTCGTCATTTAGCAAGGCTATGGATCTTTCATATGATTGGTTATAGAGCAAAGTTATCATGATGTGGTAGTTTGTGTTAAAGGCGCTGAAAGGCAGCTCGAGCTAAAGCCGGGGTAATAATAATAATAACAACGCACCTCGGAATAGAATATTTCTAGACAGATGGCGCTATATAAATGCCTATTATTATTAAAGGCAAGCCTGGAGGCCATTTTACTTTATTTTGGAGGGTGATGGTACTTGTTTGGGGTATTTTATCAGTTATGGCCCTCTCAAGTTACAGTGATTTGAAGTCATTGCTTGCTTAAAATGATAGTACAGTACTTAAAATATTCTAGGATTTGTATGATGTAGGAACTTACATTCAGTGTATGTGTATTATGGAATGTATACCTCTTTTTTAAAAACATTTTTATTTTCGATTTCAAAATATTTTTTGCTACCCGCCTCCCACCTCCCCGAGTTCATATATCATCCTCCAGCTGTATATTATTGAGTAAAAAACTATTGAGGTGCCTATTCATGTTACAGAATACATTGATTTTAGACACGGTTTTGAATGATTTCTAGTCTTGATAATGATTTGAAAATATGTATCTTATTGCTAAAAACACATACCTTTGTCAAATATGTAACCATGGAAAATGACAAGACTCTAGGTGTGTGTGTGTGAGAGGCAGAGGGTTTTGATCTTTGGTACCTAAATAAACAAAAGGAAACTGGCAAATGATGTCTTAAGATGACTATTCCTCTTTGAAACGAAGATGAATTAAGACTCACTCTTCTTATATTTCTTCACTTGAACACATCTTTGATAATATTTGGAACTGCACCTTAAAACACATGAATAATCGATACATGTATTATAACTATCAAACAGTGATCATTTTCACTCATTTAAAACATTTTTATTATTTGTTCACAATTTTATTATGATGATTATATTATTGTTTGTTCACAGTAGAGGCTCTGACAGGTCTTTGAACTGGTCTTCCTGGAAGATTTGCCCTCTGTGGAGCTGTACTCTGATCTGTGTTTTTCATACAAGGATCTTATTTATCCTGGGCCCTGTCTTACAAAGAGTTACGATTGATCCAATCAATTGTAACTCTATGGAAATCCATCAGTGTCATAATTTTTTGCAAAGGAAATTTGCAAAATGTCCTTTGTAAACAAAGGAAGTCACACCAAATTGTCAAGAAATCAATGAATTTATGGATATACATTCATATCTAGATTAAAAACAAATTAAACCTGCATTTTATATGTTGACTTTGCTGGCTTTCCATAGTTACAATTGATTTGATCATTCACAACTCTTTGTAAGACCGGGCCCAGATCTATGTCCTGTTGCCATTTGTCCTGTAATGGTGTGTGAAACAATTCACTTATAACCTTTTTCTTTGTCCTTCATTCTCTTCCTATCCCTGCAGTCGTCAAACAAGACAGCGTACCACAATCCTAGCGTGGAAATGGAGGACGGGTTGCCCCTAACGACCTACAAGAGAACGACCAGCTCCCAGAAGGCTAACAGCAACATGGATTAGCAATCAGCATCCCCCACTGAGCGCCATCAGCAACATTGCCTATTGCAAGGCAACAAATCAACCAGGCAGCAGGCTTGGTGAGGGATGATCACTGGCGATGATGAATATAAATACGATGGTGAGAGACCAACTTGCATGCAACATTCGTCACTCGGTAACATCGGCCATATTTTCACCTCGCAATGAATTAACGACCGGCGTGGTAACGGGAGATCGTCAATGGCTGTGGTGGTCAGCAATATTGGATTCACAATCAACATTCCTCAACGACAACATCTGCAATATCATTCATCAAGATGCAACACATTGGCATTGCAACAAGCGTGGTAAGGGATGGTTTCTCAGGGTCATTAATGGCTGTAATGATTAAGAACATATTGCGCTTATCTCTTCCTCAATCACACCACCGTGCAGATCTTCTACCAATTTACTGCAGATAAAGAAATCTGTACCATCTTGGAAAAGGCATGTATAATTTCTGTTCGTTCTTTTGTAATTTTGGATTCAGTCTTGGTGGTTTGGCAGCGGTGATGATGTTAGAAATGAACATGAAAAAAATTTATACTGGTAATACCAGTCATGTCGTAATTGGAAGTTGTGAATAAAATTGTGAATACCAACGATTCTTCTTGGTTGTGTGCTGGCTGCTTTAAAAGGATTCTGATTCAAACGAAATGAAGGAAACTCTTTGCATGAGGACTACAAACTACCGACATTGCGCCATTGATGGATATAATGATAATAAGGATGTAAAATTTGCTTTGTGTTTGAACTCTTTTAGTTGTGTGCCGGCACTGAAAATGAAGAGAAATTCATTCGTATAATTTCAGGAGAGTAGAACTACTTACAATGGAGTATTTGAATTTCCTTTGAGAGAACCTTTACATTAAAAAGGGATTTTGCAATTACAACGGAGTTCACTCCAGCAGCTATTTGTGAATTGTGGATAGCTGTTGTCATATATCATTTATATCATCATTTATGGACGTGATGATATTGTATGATTATTGTGTGGTGATTATATTTAGAGCTGCTCTTTGATTATGTCTTTCACATGTAATGCCTTGGATGAAAAATTGAATAAAATGCCTAATGTTTGACCAAAAATCTATCTAATACAAATATGTATGTGATTTTACTGATTTATGATATTTACTGTCAAGAAATGTTTATTATGATCATGTTTTGCCTTCAAATGTCATAGACATGGACAGATACATGTAATTGACCAAAAACATTTCTTTCAAGTTCAGATATATTTTATTTTCAATAAGATTAATTGCCCAGCATTTTGCTATGTACATTATAAGATGTAATAAAATGGAGAAAAAAATTTAACAGGTTATTTATGACTCTGAAGATGTTTTTATACAGCTGTTTGTAGTATGGTAAGCTAATTTGTCTGGCTCCTCAAAAACCACTGAAACGTTTCCTAAAATTAATTTTCATTCCAGGACTGAATGAGAGAGCGGATTCTCAGATTTAAATGGGTGAATCAATCTATGGCTTTTGATTGTCATAATCCACTGTAGAATACATAGTCCCATATATAAAGTTTGCTTTTGAGAAAAGAAGACGTCGAGTTTGTAATTCAGGCACTATTCAAGCACTTTAAATTATGCTTCTAGTATACATGTACCTTCATCATTGTATAAATCTCAATTAAAATAACAAATTATCTTGTTTTTGTAGCCGTTCTGTCATCCCATGCTTGTACTTCTTAGTTATCAAAATTCATCAAGGACATAAAAAGAACGGCACCCCAATGTCCAGTCCTACAGAAACAGCTCCATGGAACACCCTCAGTGTTTAATTCTAAAATACACCAATCTATTATTGCATCAGATTTAATTGTGCTAGAATTACAAGCACATGTGGACTGTTGCATATCGTGTCGATCAGAATGTTGGACACTAATATAATTTCAGTATTTTTCTTACTTTTACCCTTGGATCTTTAATCTTTGCCAATTTGTCTTAATATTTCTAAATCTATGCTACTCAGTGCTAACTGTATTCAGTTTCATATTAGATTAATAATAAATGATAAAGATAGTTACATGTACCTATGCTATTTAATTAGTACATGTATCACTTTTGCATATTTTGTTATTTTTGAATGAGTTAAAAGCAAAATGGCAAAACCCCTGGTTTTATAGGATATGGATTTACCCATTGAGGGATGAATCATGAATATCATCCATATAATGCATGCATTTTTTGGTATTTTTATGATTTTTTTTTTTTTTAGGGGGGGTGGGGGGGAGCACATTCGCATTAACGACTTGATTGTGATGTAGAAATTACCCCTACATGCAAAGTGTAATGATATATTGAAGTTCATTATTTTCAATGTCCTAATGACATCCTGTATCAAATTTTCTTTTGATGCCTTCCCAGACAATAAAAAGGAAAATATAGCAGTTTGTGTCTTTGAATTGTTTAACCTACATAAATGTTCATATGTGTTGGACCACTGATGCCTCACTTAGATAATTTCTGCCTACATGGACTTTCAATTGATGTGATTTATATATATATATGATTCTTTTTATCTTTTTCACAATGTATGTATCATAATCCTTCTTTCATTTCATGTGTCTTATTAATTTGTCAGCCTATATAGTAAAACAATTCATTGTGTGTGAAAATATCCCACTGTGGAATAATTACAAACTTTTACATCTTCGTCGTTGAACAATTTATGAATCAATTACTTTGTACTTTTTATGATGAATTGTAAGTGTTGTAGTAAATGTATCAGTTACATTCGTTTATTGAACAATTTGTGCAATTTACCTCATTTCTAAATATTTTTTTAATTCTAATTATTCATGTGTATAATTGTATAAATATTTCATTAACGGATCAATCATAATAATAATGTGATGTAGAGTCATCAAAAACCAACCATCAAAACCAACAATAAGTCACTGGGAATGAGTTTCTGCTATTAGCCAATTTATATTTCTGGGGACTAAACTACTCGGTCTCCCAGAAATAGAATTAGGAGAAGAAGCTTATCTGAAAGAGCACTTATTAGCTCTTTGTCTCTCTTCTGTAAATTATTGCAATTTGTTAAATCAAGGAGATACAGGGGTTTCTTAGACACTTTTTTTTCTAGACTGCTCAAAGTTGAAACCCAGCTAGCCGGCTAGCACATTCTGCTCATTCATACATGCTGGAGTAAACCTTCATTTCAAACTTCATTTTCTAATATTCCTTGTAACTCTCACTGAAATTCTTCTTCATTAAATCAAGTACTAGAATGGGTTATTGTTGATCAATTTTGGCAAGCTACAAGTAGATATAATTTTATAGCTTTCAATCTGATTTTTAAAGCTTGATAAAAACCTCGAAATTAATTTCCTGATGACGTATTGTTGGACTGAGGTTGACTTTCACATAGCATGTAGTAAAGTACTCAATTTGAAGCCATTGGGCATGACAACAAATGATTTTCTCCCAGGGGGCCAGTCAAAGATATTGCTGTACACATGCGTGACCAAATTATTTCCAAACACCAACAAGGTTTTCTCTGTGTGCAAAATAACCGCCTATACAAGTTTTTTGCAGGCTTTATTTACACATTTTGGCCCCTTAAACAAGTTGTCGACATCAGAATATGACCCTTAAATAAGTTTTCCTCTTTCCCAGTCCTGTTTCCAGGGTTGTAGCTTACAATCGGGAAGAACATGGACACTTTTTATTTCAGAAACGAGGAGGAAAAAGCTCCCTTGGGAAAAAAAATTGGAAAAAGCATACCTTTAACATCTTTGGCTAGTCTTAAAAAAAAGCTTTTGAAAAAAAAATACCCTAAATATATTTCACCCTGCAATTGACCATTGACCAGTCTTACAAAACCACCTTTTAAAAAAAATATTGGTGTTTTTGATACTTTTAACGAGTGCAAGCGCGGCCCACCTCCAAAACTGAAAAAAAACGCACCTATTTTAACACGTTTTGGGGGTCATGCATGTGTACAGCAATATATTTGACTGGCCCCTTGGGGGATTTTCTCTGTGCTCTTTTTGATATTAAAAAATTAGTGAACACTCTTATACATTCCACCAGCTTGTTTCAAAGTTCTATTTGAATTTTTTGTGTTTGTCTTGTTTATCATTTCATCATAGTATATACACTTACAACAAAATGTCTGTATGAAACCATATAGAATATGATTATTTAGTTTTTAACATTTACATGTATTGTATTAGTTACATGTATTTTAATACCAATCAGTACTTGGATGATTTGCTGCTCAATTAGTTGCAATTAATAGGGTATATTAAAAACAGCTCAAAGAAAGTATTTTCGTTTTTTCTTTTTCATAACTATTAAAAATAATCACTTTAATTTGCACAAGTTCACCTGTGTTGATGTGACAATTGACTTGTAATGATGTGACAGTTTCACATTTATTATTATAATTTCGAATCTTGTTTAACTGTTACCATGGTTACCACACTTACCACATTGTGTTTTTTCCATATCTGTTGCTGTTTGTACATTTACTTCATAATTATACAGAGGATTGATAATAATTTCATGGGAGATGTTTCATATAACTACTTGCAACATTACAAGTAATTTCATGACTGATTGGAACGAGCCTAGTGAGTTGTTCAATCAAATTTGCTTACAAAGTTGAATTTATCTTGACAAAAGACTTTATGGAACTTCCCTTGGGTAATTAAGGAAGTACTTCTATTTGTAAATATACAGTACTGGAATTTACACATTAACAGTATATTTTCAGTTTCGTCATGTGTATTCGGCCATGTTTTTAGTTTGTATTTACTACAAGGGAATTAATGTTACACAGTTATAGCAAAGAATTACATGTAAGTGTAGCATGTACTCACATTCATTTGTCTATTTTAATTTGAAGACACCATAGCAGAGAATACCAAATATTTGAGATGTAATGAGTGCCTACTTGTTTATGTCACACCTTGTCAATATTTTGTGAATATAATTCTACATTCCACCTATGTTTTGTGATTATTACAGAGTACTTTTGATAGATATATAGATATTTTTTTCCAAACAAATAAATTGGTCATGTATTATATGTAGGTATGATATTCAATGATGACATATGTCCAGTTGCATAACAGTTGTTATAATCTAAACTTTGCTATCCGCTTGATGGTAAATTCCATGGAATCCTCGATGGTGATTGGTTGATGAGCATTGTTACCATGGTAGTTTTCACTGAGTGGCAAAGTATTGTAGGCCACAATAGGCCACAGGGATCGTTTTCATGAGTTTTATAAGATTTAATGAGTTGAACATCAAACGATTGTCTGTCTTTGTGTTTAAGTACTGTAGCTCAAAATGGTATTGTTTCAAGAGCAAACAAGCTGCAACAGGCATTTATTTATACATATACCCCACTTTCCATAAATATTTTCCCATTTAAACAATTATTCATAACACAATTAATGACGTGTAAAGAAGGGAGTTGACTTAATGGTTCATGGTATAAGATCTTTCATCATTTGCATTTCATTAAAAGACGTTGAAAGATGGGAGTTGCTGCTACCCTGTTTGGTGTTCAACGATTCAAGGGATAGAGCCTTGTCGATCTGGCGATGCACAGCGGCTGCCGGGCCCACGATCAATTGGGCAAAGCAAATTTTTGCAGTATTTCATTTCATGTCTAATGAAAAGATATGGATTTACATATTATTTTGATACCAAAATTTATCCAGCCACTGAATGATTCAGAACAACATGGCGCAACAATAAAGAAAGTTTGTTTACCAAAAATCAACGATTCATGTATAAATGGGACAAAAAGAACGTGTATGGCAAGTGAACGTACTGTAGGTCATGCCCTTCACCAAAACAGAATTTGATATAATTTATTTCTACAGAAAGCAATAAAAAATCCCATTCATGGGATGGTTTCGCAACTTCGCATATCAAGTTTGGCAAATCACAAAGATATACTGTTGCCAATGAGTTGTTGGCATTGCCAATGTGCTACTTCTGCAGATATTCACAAAATCAACATTAAATTTTTCACAAGTGTTCAGATAGACAAATGCTCAATTTGTGTTCATTTGGACACATTTATCAAATAATATGAATAATCTAAATGAAATTTAGTTTTTAAAAAGGAAAATATTGAAATAGTTGAGAGTTTAAACGATTTTACTGCAATATAATTGGGTAAGAAATGATTTATAGTTGTTTTATATTATATAAATAGTGTACAATCTGTTGTACAATATACTGGATTATATTATGTACGACAAATATAAAATTATCCCGAGTGCAGGTTTATTTCACCGAGGCCGAAGGCCGAGGTGAAATAGGCTTGCACGAGGGATAATTTTATATTTGGAGTTCATATAGTCCAGTAATATTGTATGATAGAACGTTCACTATTTATTATAGTAAATAGATCCCTCAATCTAAGCCCCCCATCATGGATTTTGCCATCCAAAAATCGAAAGTTATATTGTACATATGTACAATATAACTTTTTGAAGGGAGGTCACGTGATACAAATCCAGCCAATCACAGCTCGTATTTTACTACCACTATTTACTATTATTAGATATATGTGAGAGAGAAATGATCTGTATCTTGTGATCTGAAAATGTAAATGTTAGAGATTTGTTTGATGAAATCAGATTATGCAATGTACATTTTATGATGAAAGAGAAAATTATGGAATAAATTTATTTCTTAGATTATACAACTCCTTGTGTGATGTGGTTTCTCTTTAGTATTAGATTTCAAGATCCTACATGTACTAGTACATGTATGTGTTTTGAATCATGTGAGAAGCTGTTCAGTGTCACTTCGAGTGAAAAGTGGACAGCATCCGTGAGAAACGTCCTAAATGACCACCCTGAACGAGGGGTAAATTGCTAATTCGTCCACTGCCAACTCGTCCACTCACCACATGTTCTGATTTCATTTAGTCTAATGCCATTCAGTCCATCAACATCCAACAACCATTTGGTCCAATCATCACTTTGTCTAATCACCAATTCTTCTATGACCATTTCGTCTTATAACCAGTTGGTCTAATATTCGTTTTGTTTTCGTTTTCATTTAGTGTTGCCCAATTAACATTTGGTCTAATTATACCAAATGGTATATGTACTAAATGGCTATTGGACCAACTGGTTTTTATTAGACGAAATGGCAATTAGACCATGTGGATATTGGATGAACTGAAGGTAATAATAATACAGGTATATTTACCCAGGGAAGCCGCTTCAGTTCTGAAAACTTCTCCCAGCAGGCCCTGCTATTATTATTACCCCGGCTTTAGCTGGGCTGCCTAGGTGCTCAAAGCATTCAAGGAAGGTAAACCCAATGATAGTAGACAAGTTGGCAATAGGACGAATTGACATTGAACCAATTAAAAATAAACCGAACAAGGATTCAGTGGCAGGCTACTAGGACAAGCTAATTTTGCTCAGATGTCCCTGATTTACTCAACGTAAATGGGGATTTCATTACATGTTATTAATCAGAATCTTGATGCATAAATGACGAAACCATGATATTTCCCCCTCATGCTCTGGGCATGCAGTATTCAGGATTTGGGTTTAGGTTCGTGGGTTACGGATTCCATGTAGACTTTGGACTTCGTTATCCGGCTTCTTATAGAGGTGGCATATAACTTAGGATTTTCTGTTCATGGGTGTAGTTATAGAAGGTCCTACAGTTGGTGTAAATATTTGGCATTCTACATTTTCATGATTATTATTATTCTTTTTCAGTTTTTTTTTTTTTTTTTTTTTGGGGGGGGGGGCATTTTTAACACTATTCACATTCTGCAATAAAACAGTCTTTTTCCACGTTCTTTTTTCTTTTAGATGCTGTCCACTCTTGCAAATCTCATATCATTTTTTGGACTATTTAAAATTATTATGTAATAGGATTAACAAACCCATAACAAGCCCTATTTATTTTCCTTTCGGATTAAACAAATCTTCAAAATTATGAACCTTTGGATTAATTCTGATTTTCAAACCATTTTTCATTCTCGGACTTATCAGAGAAACATTTGGAATAATGATCGGATACCGTATTTTCATCATGATGATCATCCGTGATCAGTATAATGATAATGGGCAATTATATAGGGTCATCTATCTAGAAATAATCTATATCGAGGCGCATTGTTATTGACATTACCCCGGCTTAAGCTTGAGCTGCCTTTCAGCGCTCAGTGCATTCAAGGAATTAATACTGCGGAGTAACCTTCACCTCATCTGGCTTGAGTGCAGCACAATGTGGATAAATTTCTTGCTGATGGAAATTACTCCAAGGCTGGAATTCGAACCAACAAACCTCTGTTGCAAAGTTAGAAGACTAATCCACTGGGCCACAACGCTGCAGTAACATCATCACCACCACCACCACCACCACTACCAGACAATTGTTGACACCATCATCATCACCACCATCATCTCAATTCATATTTTCACATTCAAAGTATGTACTCAATACAATCATGTACTATCACAATTTCAATTCTGAATGACAATGATGAAAATTTATTCAGCTTAATTAGGTGATAGAACTTATATTCAAAATATAGAATATACAATTTGTTCATTTAAATAGATTACACATGTACTTTAATACTTACATCATTCTGAAATTTTCAAAAACAATTATCAAAAGCAATAGTATAAATTTCAGTAACGAAACAGTAAAATGCTGCTGCTAATGATCTTACAATGTACAATATTGTACCTGATTTTATATTTATATGATTGTGCTTATTATCATTCTTAACAGATACAGGTGTTCATTACGCTACAGATTATTCTATCAAAATTTTTCTCCATCCGAGGGTCTATTGGAATTTGTCTTAGAGAACTGAAATAGTGATAAGTTCGAAGTAGGCCTATTTTTTCAAGGAAATAGTTAAGCATGTGACAAATCCAAAGGCATACCTAAAGCCTGGAGTTTAGTCTCGATTCGCCAAAGTTACATTTACTTAAAATCATTGTCTTTTTTTATCCTATCAGAGCAAATTTGCCAGAGGATCTGTTGTAGAAATCTAACTAATAATGAGACTGAGCACAGAATTGTTTAATGCAATTATCACAACCTGCATACTGCCCCTGTACTGTGAAAATTATTTCATTTTTGTTTAATTTTGATTAATCTAAATATAAATTTAAATGTGCTCTTTGTGTTTGGGTGAAGTGCGCAATATTTCGCCGTTGGGCCAGAACAGAGGTCAGAGTTTGCAATGTTACGCCAATGATGCACCTCATTTCTGATGACAATGAAAATATGATGAAATCATTTTCAGAATGCTGGACCTGGGGGCCATTTTATGAAGGACTTGCAACTGTTGTAACTTTGCCATAATGGCAACTGCCATACCAACAGGGCTCAGCAGCCATTCAAAATCAAGGTTACCATGGTAGTTGCCATAATGGCAAAGTTACAACAGTTGCAACTCCTTTATGAAACGGGCCCCTGGTTTTCATAAATTTTGTTCTCTTTTAGCATCGGAGTCAAATTGTCTGCTGTCACATATTAACAGCCATAATGCTGAAAGATTATTAGGGTTTCATAACAAACTATAACACTGAACACACATTTTGACATTGGTTTTAAATTACAAAAGCTTTTTTTCATAGCTTTACTTATTCAGTCTTGCAATGATCATTTCATTGATATTACGAATAGCCTATTACATATTTGAGTTTATCCCTTTTGTACATGTAATCAAGTTCCGAGGAGAAATCAGGGATAGCAAGTGTGTCAAAACATTTAGGATTAAGCTAAAAACAACTCCTTTAATCAATGTTTTTTTTTAAATTTGTTATTTTGTTTGCTCTCCCGTTCACTTGAGCACCTTGAGCTCCTCTAACGAGATAGATATGGCGCCCAATAAATTGCATTTTTTACTAGTATTTCATTGCATGGAGAGTTTTGCGGTAACACCATGTTGATTAGTCTGTTGGTGTATCTTTCTGATAGCAGCTCTGAAAACTCCTGATGAAGAGCAAGGCTTATGTGCTCGAAACATTGAGAATCACAGTTCTTTTCAGAGCTACTGTCCGAAAGATAAACCAACGGTTCTTTTTGGGACTACATGTAACCTACATGATATTGCTGCAAAACTCTCCATGCAGTCTTATCACCATGCAAACCTTCAAAGCTCATTTTATTATAGAAAGATTCAAGGATAAAATGCAAGTAATAATTGCACTGTATGCATGGGCTGAGTATCACCTGATACCTCTCAAAATTAATAAACTTTGTTGATTATGTAATATCAACACCTCTACATAATATATCAACATGTATAAACATCTTCTGCAGAATACAGGGATAGTTTGAACAATGAACATACTATTTTGATACATACTTTTAGGCATTTGAGGATATTAATGTCTCCAAAAACATATTGCATTGCATGTGTACATGTAGCTGTGGAATAAATACATACAAGACAAAAATATCGCATGTAAAATTTTAATAATATAAATGTTATGGGAATAAACAGAGTTGCTTTATTTTGAATTTGTGATCAAAATGAGTGAATAACACCTTGCTTCTAGAGCTAAATTTCTTGTCAAACTAAAAGTATATTTGCTGCAAATTGAATTATAAATTGTTATGTTTTTTTTTAAATGTTTTCCGTGCTCTTTATTCCATGCTTAATGGTGAAAAAACTGCAATTATAAATGCTCATTCATCAGCATTTTTTAGGTTGAAAATATGTCAAGATTTCAGAATAATAGTTTTTAGACCACTGAAGCATGAGACTTGATCCAAGTCAGCAGAATGATTATGTAGTGAGAAAATAATGTGGATATCTTGGCTACAGATAATTATATATACATGGACATCAAAGATTTAAACTTTTCTCTATAGAGTATGAGCCATATGTAATTGCAAAATCAGAAAATAACGCCAGGTTAACATACAAAAGCAAACACAAGTTGTAATGCATTTCAGACTGAAAATTGTATAAAAGTAAAAAGGATGAAAAGAAAAATAACGTCTGAGTCCAGTCGTGATAAAATTTTTAAAAGCCTGTTAAAATAAATTAACATCAAAGTACCTGTGAATTTTTTGTTTTGTTTTGGATTGGTGCAAAGAGTGAAAGGAAAAACCAACAAGCAAACATATCTGGGCAATTTCTAATCTCTCAGGATATCCAGTCCACAATTTTCTAAAATCTAACCTCAATCCATTAAGCTTTAAAGCCATTATAATTTGAGAGCATTAAAACTTTTGTATGAACCAGAAAACAGATTAACCTTTAAAGGTTAATCCACCAAATTAGGGGTCTGATGTACAGTACATAGTAAGGAATTGTCCATCGAAAAATCTGTATGTTCATGTAAATGTAAAAAAGCAGTGATAAATAAAAACAAACTAAATACAGGTCCGTTGTCGACATAATACCTCAGTTGACAACCTTCAGAGTAAAACATTGAAATAAACCTAAAATCTTTTTGACTGAAGATGTATTATAAATATAAAATATCATAGCACCCTTGTGATTCCCCTGTAGTTTTCCAGGGGTCTGTTTCATAAAACTTCTTATAACAGATTTACAATAACGGTTAAAAGCCACTGAAATCCTTCAATCTAATTGGCTGATAGTGAATTTGTTATAGAAATTGTACATTTGTTATTATAACAAATTTAAAATTCCTATAACAAATGCTTCATAAAGAGTTACAAATATGGTAACTATGCCAATATGGTACACACTATCACGGTACGAGGGCTCATCAGCCAATCGCATCCAAGGTTTCCAGGGTAGTTACCGCCTTTACGAAACAGGTCCCAAAGGTAATGGAACTATTGCCACTGTTAAAAATACTCCTCATATAATTCTCATAAGGGATTTGGATGTTTAAGAATCTTGGTCGGGGCAGTGTGATGGTTTCATATTCCTTTTCTATGAAATGAATAATATTCTAATACAATGATGGCAAATACAAATAACATTGTAAATTTGGTAACCCAGGAGACAAGGTCAGACATTTTAACCACTCACATTTTCTGATAATTCATTGAAGTTTCTAAACCTCAAAATTGTCTTGTTCTGATTAACAAAGCTTAAAATTAATTACAGTGCTGATTTTAATGAATGATAGCATCTGCCATTGTGAGTGATCAACTGCACAAATCAACTGTCTTTGGGGGCATCGAGCCGCATGGTCCAATCTTACCCAAAAACCATGTCTTAAAGACAGTTACAATTGATCCAAAATTGATTTATAAGTCTCTAATGAATCATAATTTATGAGGAGCATTTCATGAAAATTTTTCTCACCAAGTTTCACTGATTAATTTACCCTCAGCTGATCAGGTTACACCTGTCGGTGAAAATCACCAACTAAACTTGTGAAATGCTCCCCAGGACTTGTCTAACTGAAACAACATGGTTTTGGATACACACCAAGAAGAATAAAGGAAAGAAATCTGTTTCACATTTGATCTAAGTTAAGTACAACGATGTTCCTGCAATTATGTGAGCAATTCTTTCCTATGATCACGGTGTAGGATGTTGTGTGTGATCTCCCAGGTAGCACCAAACCAAACACCAAACAGTGCACAGCATATTCGCGTTCACAGAGTACACTGTCGATGTCATTTGGATCATCTTGTCAAAAGAATTTCTTGCAAGCCTTATACCGACACGGCTGAGAGGCATTCTACAGCCAAAAATGTTTTTTAGAAGTTCCTTTTGAAAGAGATAAGCTTACAAAATGCACAAGTGACGGCTTTGATGTGGAAGCTGAAAATGTTCCTCAATGTCCTCCTTTCATTCTTCCATCCATAGCTACATGTACTAAGCTCTGAAAGGCAAACTGCCGCAAGGATATCTCTCTTGATGCAAGTCCGTCAGTATGCTTACACGAATCAAACAGCTGAATCACATGTGATAATACGTCCATTAATGCAAGGTTCTGGATAGGCAAACTGCCACAGGGATATCTCTCTTGATGTAAGTCTGTCAGTATGCCAACATGTTTCCAACAGCTGAATGAAGTGTTACTCCAGCCATTGATGCAAGGTTCTGGAAGGCGAACTGCCGCAGGGATGCCTCTTATCAACTGAAAGCAATCACTTCTTGACCACTTACAAAAATTTCCCATTCCTTTGGCTTCAAACTGAGCTATGAAAAGCACTCTTTTGTCTTTCATGTTCAAATATATGCAGACCAGATTACATCCCTAGTTTGGCATATAGTAAAATGAAGTCTACTTTGGTCACTGAGAAATGAAGAAATGGTTTTTCAGGATGAAACTGTTTGTCTTGTGACTTTCATGGCAGCTCATACATGTGATCATCAAAGGAACTCAAAATCTTCATCAGAGTTATTGTGGAAGTCCTCATCTGGGTATTCACAGTCACGGATTTCTAATCACAGAAAAAGAAACAGAAAATACAGCAAATTGACATAATATACAAGAAACAGAAAATACAGCAAATTAACATATAAAACAGAAATCAACAATTCAGAACGATATTTGCACATTCCTGAAAAATATGAGTGAGATAATATCCATAACCAGGAGGTACAACTTTATTTTTAATATCGATAAGCACCCTCTTCCATCATCATTCATAGTCTGTACATGTACTATGATGATTTTAGAAGCATTATAACGGTCAGAATCTTAATCTCGAATCAGCACAGCTGCCTACCTTGAGAAGTAGACGTGATCAACTTTGCTTACAGTTTGCTCGGAAAGCTTTTCAATCTGGGTGTCCATGGTTTGATAGGAACACAAATACAAGGACACTAAGGACAAGAAGAATATGCATCGAACCTAGAAGTAGAACTGATCGCTACAGGAACAGCCCAGTCCCCTTCTTTACGAGACTTTTAAACTCCCATGGACTGTGAAGAACTATGTCTTTATACCTTTGTTGTTTTATTTGTAGCTTCTCTTAAACTGTAACTGACTTTTGAAAGATTTTTCTAATTGTTAATTTCTGCAGTAATCATTCAACTTTCTCTTCCGAAAAATCACTGGCTAATAATGTTATAACCCACTTTACATTTATATTTATATTTTTGTTCAGATCATATTACTTCCACGTCCTCTTATTTTTAATTTAAATTCCTTTTGAGATAATTCATTCATTACTCCGATTCCTTCAACTATTATTATTACCATCAACACAGTGTTTATTTAGAATCATTATCAAGCATATCGAGAACAATCCCAACCCAGATTACTGTTTCATTTATAATGTTTATACATGTTTTCCTCCTTCAATTTCACCCAAATTAATAGCTTTATTTTTTTTTCTTTTCTACAAAGCAAGTATTATTTCATACAATCCACTCTTCAACCTACATGTATTGTTATTCATTCAAAATTGGTTAAATATATATTTATGTTAAAATGTGCATTATGTTAAAGGTATATACATTTAGTCTACTCCTAACCTTTCCCCATTCCTGTATTTGACATTACTTCTCCCTCTGTATACTTTTCTTTTTGTATCCCCTTTCCAGTATTATACATTAGTATACTTTGTTGTTATTTTTTTTACTGTTTCGCTTGTTTGTTTACTAAAATTTTACTATGTACAAATTCATGTAATTCAGCCTTTGGCTGCTAATTGAATTTTTATCACAATAAATACCATTTATCTATCTATCTATCACATGTATATTCTCATGATTTTATTGCTAGTAAACAAATTATTATTTTTGTAAATAGACAAACAATAGCAGTCACAGAATTGCATTGACATTAACCCTGGATCTATGCATTGTGCTGTTATATGTAAAAAAATCACTTTGCTTTGCTTCTTTGGGCCAATGAAGGTTAGTCTGCACCCTGTCTTACAAAGATTTACAATTGATCCAATCAATTCTAACTATGTCAAAATTCTTCATATAAGAAAAATACAAACATTCCTATGGAAACGAGGCCAGGAGGGATGCAATGATTCACCAAAATAATGATACATATGTGAGCATAAAATCATAACTTCTGAAGGTTTCCATGGCAAAGAAGAATAGTGAGTTCATGGATATACCATGTTTCTGGACCAGCAATTTCCCACGAAAGATACATGGTGTACCATGAAACCTACTACACTATAAGATCATAGTTAGAAGTCTTGGCATGGACATGTATGTCACTGGCATTGCTGTATTTCCATATTTGTGATTGATTGGATCAAGTGCAACTATTTGTAAGACAGGGCCCTGGTTAAAATGAATAATAATAAATATAGGATTTGTATAGCGCACGTATTCACCTTGCTATGTGCTCAAGGCGCTCCTATATTACCCTGGCTAAGCTAATCTACCGATTCTGGTGCGCACAGCTTTTTGAGGAAGTACTTCCTGCTGGTACCCATTTAGCTCACCTGGATTGAGTGCAGCACAATTCGGGTAAATTTCTTGCTGAAGGAAAACATGCAATGGCTTGGAATCAAACCCATGTCCTTCAGATTGAAAGACACTAGACCACGACACCCCCACATGATGATTGAATGAGTATCAACTTACCAAAGCTAGGTTCTATTGAAACACTGTTGGGTTCAAAGGGTGGCCAATGTTTAGGTCTTGTTTCCGTTAATTCAAACATTGGACTCAGATCACCATCTGATATTACCTGTAATTGAAAGATTCATAGTTTAAATCAAATGAAAGTTGGAATTTCGAATTCTAATTGGAAAACAGAAGAAACGAAATAAAAGAATTCTCTTTCCAACTGCTCTCAAAAGCTAAAGTATACCATTACATATATAAGCCATTCCTATAAAAAGTTTGACTTGGGCAATATAGAAAAAGTGATGAATTTATACAACAAAACCTAACACTTGACCCTATCAACACACCTAAAAGTATCAACTTATACATTTTTTAGGAAAAACTTCTCCTAAGATATTCATACTTGAAAACTGCTGCATACAAGTCTGGTTAAAAATGAACTATTTTGCTTAAAAATGTCAGGCCTCTGAAATGCCTATGAAATATACAGTTTTGTAACTCCTAAACACTAAATAGGTCAATGCTTTGTTTATACCACAACTCAAAGTCCCATGTAATGACAAACATGCATTTTTTTTCTTCATATTTTGGAAATCTTTATTGCTTCAACACCCCTCCCCTCCCCCCAAAAAAAAAAAACATGTAGAATTTGTTTTTTTTTTAAAGAAATATATTCTTGTCCAGTCCCATTGGTTGACTTACATATTGTATATTTCTACACCAATTGTTGAAATCCTCCTCCGAGTGGCAGAAAAAACCCTAAATAAAAACAAGACAAGTTGAAAAAACTAAACTCATTATCATCACATTACACTAACATCACTTTCCATCTTTATATCGGATCTTTTTTTATAAACCCCTCAAACAATTGAGTGCTAATAAATTTCTTAGTGTGCCATCATCATATGTAAAAGTGGTATCATTGGAAAGTATGATTATTCCTCTTTACGATCATGTGTCATTTGTAATGCTAGTGTTATCATGAAATACACAGACATGATAAATATGCAGCAATGTAAAAAATGAAATGTTGCAAAATTTGTTGCCATGTCATGCTGCAACTCAAACTGCAAGTTTGAGTGCTAATAAATTTCTTAATGTGCCATCATCATGTGTAAAAGTGATATCTTTAGAAAGCATGATTATTCTTCTTTACAATCATGTGTCATTTGTAATGCTAGTGTTATCATGAAATACACAGACATGATAATACGCAGCAATGTTAGACATGAAATGTTGCAAAATGCGTCGTTTGCAATAGTGAATTTCCAATTGTTTCGAGGATGGACCGAGTGCATTCACTGTCACCTGCATGGTGGAAATTCTATAGAAATGGAGACTCTTGTTGGAAATCAATGCATTTTGCAACATTTCACTTCTGACTTTTCTCGATGTTCAGGGTGATTGCATATTCCATGATTACATAATCACAGCAAATGGCATGTCATTGTAAAGAAGAATAATTCAGCTTTCCAATGATACCAGTTTCATTTTTTATACTTCATTAACCAAAAAGATATCATCCCCCAAAACTGAGTTGCAAAACTTTTTTGAGGGGTTTATTTTGAGATGTGTTGACTGGAAAAAAAAATGCTTTGCAAGTTTGCATGACAAGAACATGAATATGAATGAGTCTTGTTTGTCAATACCATAACCCAAAATTGTTTATTGAACCAGAGATAGATTTGTTTGTTGTACATATGGAACTGTGCGAGAGGATGAACGATGATATACCACTGGCAACTGATCACAATAATCACTGGCCGGTCAGCAGGGCAAAGGCCAGACATTGCCTGAACATCAACTGGAGAATATTTGCCAAGACTACAAAAAATCAACAGGGCATTTGCTGGGTATTTAAAGTAAACGTGAATTTGCCAAAACTCTATGGGTAACGGTTTGATTACAACAGTGTTAAACTAGGCTGCAAATCAGCTGGTAACCATTTTGATTTATTAATGAGCTGATTCATGTTCTAAACATAATCAATTGTGAAAAAAAAGGCAATGATGATGATGTCAGCTAAAACTCACCAAGGCTATTGAAGGATCAAGATTCCTAATTGGCATCCTACTAGCATGTTCACAATGAAAGCTCTCATCTTGTAGATACGCCCATTTATCTACATCGGCAGCTGGCTGAGTTGTATGTGGGTCAAGGTACACCATCTCTTCACCTTAAAAACAAATCATAAAATTATAATGCTTCAGGATCAAATATGTTAATCCCAATAGATTTGTGTGCAAGCCTGCAAAGCAAAGACTGAGACCAAAAGCCAACTACTGCCTACCTTGAATGTAATAATTGCTCAAGGGTGCCAAGAAGAGTGGTATTTAAAGGACAAGTTCACCCCAATGAAAAATTGATTTCAATAAAATCAGAAAAATCCAACAAGCAGAATTTTTCAAAACAGTTATATGCACATCCTGGTTGGTATGCAAATGAGGGAACTGATGACATCACTCAATCATCATTTCTTTTGTATTTTATTATATGAAACATAATTTTCTCTTCATTGTCAAGTGAAACGACAATTAAATCCTCCCTGAACATGTGGAATTAGCATTCTTTAATACCATATGGTTCAGTCAAGTTAATGTCAAATCTTTAAATATGAACTATAGTATAATTCAAACAATAAAAATCAAAATAAATAGTGAGTGAGGGACATCATTGATTCTC
The DNA here is from genome assembly GCF_018143015.1 of Lytechinus variegatus. Lineage (NCBI taxonomy): Eukaryota > Metazoa > Echinodermata > Echinoidea > Temnopleuroida > Toxopneustidae > Lytechinus > Lytechinus variegatus. The sequence goes on along the minus strand of NC_054755.1, from coordinate 3,917,658 downwards.
TCATTTGCCTGTGACTAAATTGTGCATATAACTATTTTGTGAAAAATAAGCGAATCTTAAAATTCCATAACTTTCTTATTTTACATCCAATTTTGATGAAATTTTCAGCATTATGCTTGTGAGATTATTCTCTATTGATTCAAATTAACTTTTTTCTGAAGTGGACTTGACCTTTAAGAGAATGTGTTTTTTTATGTTCTGATGTATTTTGCAATGTGTGGTAGGTTTTATGGTACAACATGTATCTTTAGGTGGTTTCAAACCGCCTCGATCACAAGAATTCCCGTTAAATTACGAGAACTTTTTTGGGCTAAAAAATACCCATTAATTATTCCTGCATTCACACCGCCCTGAAACATACCCTTTCGGGATAAGTTCCCGAAGTTACGAGCATGCGCAGTATGGTCTGATAAGCAGGCAAGGCGCGAGATTCAAAATCACTAGCCCAGCAGTCACCCACGCCGCCGCGCCCAACGACATGCTGGGCTAAAAGTTCCCGTAATTTGCTTTCACATCGCCAAAATACCTGCGACCTTGGAAAAATCCCTGTGAAAGTTCTCGTAATTTCGCCAAGTACCTACTATTTAGCGGGTATTTTCTTTCGGGGATATTACGCGTAGTTTGCTTTCACATTACCAAAATACCTGGTATTTTCTGATCGGGGTAAATTTCCCGATCAGAGAATACCTGGAACTGACGAACTTCGAGGCGGTCTGAAACCACCTTTTCTTGGCAAATGTTGGTCCTGAAAAGGACCACCCACACTCTACATTTTGACAAGTGTGTTCTTGTCGTCTTCAGGAGAATGAGCAAATTTGTAAAAGTAGGTCTTACACACACTGTCAAGGAGCCATATGCACAGTGCCTGGCTGGATAAGTCAATCATTTTGTATGATCATTAATGGTCTGCATCATAGGTTATTGAGCCAAACTAAAAAATATGATTAATTTGTCCTGAATGTATAAATTCCCAGGAAGCGTTTCATGAAAAGTTTAGTCAGTGATTTTTCACTGGCTAAACAGCCCTCAGCCAATCAGACGCAATGATTTCTAGTACCATACAACAATAGTGAGTAAAAAAACTAACTCTCTGTTTCATGAAATGCCTTCCATCCCACTTGTACTTACCAAGTACACCGATGAAGTAATGCGCATGATTAGGCTTCCCTCCTATCACTCCTAATGACTGTGGTAACGTGAAACACCTTTTGAGTCTTTGCATGTACACACTATTAATCTCATTCAGTCCAAGTCTGAGAGGTATTATGAGAAACAACGACCTCCAGGACATTCCCCGGGGCAAGACACACGCCCCTTCCATGAGTCCATTGGGTAATTGAATGTTTGTATCGTCGGGGCTGAGCTGTGTTCTGTGTCTTATGTTCTCCGAGGATGATGTCCTTCTCCTCTTCCCTGTTGACTGGGATCCCCCGCTACTCCTCTCTTCTGTTGTACTGCTCACTGTGCATAGCTTCCCTAGAGGGGCGGACACCAACAGAACAAATGTCAATTGAAGGGCTCCATACATGTACAGGTACATGTAACTCGGCATAAGAAATATCTCTTTCAACACAGAGAGAAGAGGTAGATAACATAAAGTTCTCATAAGAATCTGGTACAAAAACAGTGGTTTGACTTGAGCGATTATTTCGCTTAAAGAAGGTCAACTTGAGTGTAATTCTACTTGTTTACATCGAAATGAAAGCCAAGTTTAAGCTCGAAACACTTTTCAAGTATTTTAATTTCACTATGAAATATACGTGTCTAATAATGGCAAGAGTAGGAGAAAAAAAAATTCAAGTTCCTTTCGAAATGTATTTTGAAACTTGAAACTCATTTTCCAAATGATCAAATGTTAGAAATGTTTGACAATGTTGCTCTCAGACATTCAAACTGCATGGATCCAGAAGCTTATGACATTAGCCTGTCAGTTGTTATCAATAATGAGTATGAAGAACAAACGTGACTCAATATCTAGAAAGTGTGAGTGTAACCAAATTTTGCATGATAAACCTTTGACCACAATGAAATTGTGTTATTCATGTATTTGTAAAATTGTGATGGAAACCAACAAATCTTTACTCACTAATATCTTCTATGACGACGGTGTTATCAAGGGCGACATGAACAGCGAGGTCGCTCCAGGAATCAAAGGGTGAGAGCTTCCTGATGACTTGACCCACTGTGTTTGGTCCAAACCAATCACCAACCTTCTTTCCTTCACCTACACCCATTTGAGCTGCAGGATTGAGAAGATAACAGGAGATGGTACATAAATAATGCATATCATTGAGGGCGATAGTAAGAAATATATATACATGGGCCCGTATTCTGAAGTCAGGTTTAAGATAGACCATGGTATAACTCTGTGTGCTAAAATTATGGGAAGCCAAAAGTTTCAAAATTTTTATTAAGTTGTAGATATGTTTCTTATGTTTACTGTGCTCTTTCCTGATTCATCGATGGTAAAGACAATTATCTTTTTATAGGCCTACTACATGTACCTAGACAGTTATGAATGATTTGAGAGTCAAATGAGCTGAAATATGATATACTGTTTAGTGATTTATGTAACAATTGGCTATCCATACTTTAAACCTGTGTTTAAGTTAAACCTGACTTCAGAATACAGGCCAAAGTATCTTTGGAACAGTTCTCACCTGTTTGATGCATAACAGAGGGCATTTAGACAGTTTAAAAATAACCAGTGTGAGGTATTATTATTCTAACACCCAAGTAAAATGATATGTCCTGATGTTTTATAATATAATGATGTGAATATATCCTTGTTATTTAATTGATATAACAATCCCAAACACCTTGACTGGTCAATAGAACTAGTCATTAGTGCATTTTTGTGTATGCTAAAATAAATTACTGGTCATGAGACAGATTTCAGCTAATCTTTTAATCAGGATCAACATCATATTTTCATAAAAAGGTCACATGTGACAAAAGTAGTGGCTAAATGGTTATAAGTGTAAATATGACTGAAAATAATAAAACATGAGATTTGTATAGCGCACTTTCCATCTTGATTAGATGCTCAAGGCGCTTCAGAGCAGAACGACAAAAGCTATTTGCATATAATACATGTCTGAACAATAAGTCAATGTCCATGGACCACAAAAAAAAAAATGGTCTTAAAAATGTCTTCATTCCATAATCACATCCATGCAGGACATCATGTAATATTCCCCTCTTGTAATATTTTGAATGAGAAGATGAAAGGAGATAAAATCTAAATGACTTCTATAAATTGTCCCTTGGTCTACACCCACTTGGTCTACTGGTTGTTTGGTGTTATTGCACATAGGTCAAATCCTAGATTTCAAATCTTAAAATTTTACAATAATTGCATATGATATCACATGACTAAAACCTACAAAATCTATAACTCTGTTAAGTCTGATGGATTTGATGTTAAACAGTCTGATGATGTGGGGCATTGTGGTCTAGTGGTTAAGAATCTCGTCTTTCAATCAGAGGGACATGGATTCAAATTCCAGCCGTGGCATGTTTTCTTCAACAAGAAATTTACCCACATTATACTGCACTCAACCCAGGTGATGTTAATGGGTACCAGGCTGGATTCGTTCTTTGAATGCATCAAGCGCCTATGGCAGCTGGAGATATAGCTGGACAACTAGATAATCGGCACCTCATAAATGCTATGTATTATAGATTTTCATCAAGCCATCATCAGATATACACATATTTTGCTCAGCTTTTCATTTTTTTGTAGTAGGGGAGACCGGGGTTAGTTGGAACATGGGGTAAGTTGAAACATTGTAATTTTCTTTAACACCTGTAAAATAAATTCATGCAATACTACCCTCAATTTATTGCAATAATAATTCAACAATGTTGTATTATTAATAGCAATAAATTGAGGGGAGCATTGCATAAATTTATTTTACAGGTGTTAAAGAAAATTACAATGTTTCAACTTACCCCATGTTTCAACTAACCCCGGTCTCCCCTACACTCAACTTGATACCAAGGTGAATTTATTCATTCATTGTTAAAGTTTTTAACCTGTTAACTATTTGTTTAGCATTAAATTGCTCTGAAGGTCCATAACCATACCTATTTGGTGAATTGAGTAGCAGCTATCTTTCTTGTCAAGGAAGAGTTGAAGGATTTTGAGATACGTCTCATCTTGATCCTGGGGTCTCCATCTCCATTCTATTCAAGATAAAACAGCATTTTCAACAAAACTTAATAATTTTACTTGTAATAAGATGAATGATAGAGAAATTTCAGTTATGGTTATGATTACTATGTTTCATTTTAATGTTTTCTTATTGTATATATCTATCTGCATATGAATTTATACTTGCGTTTTAATCAGATGTGGAAATAAATTTGAATTGAATTGAAGTGAATTGATCACAGACTTAATTTCGAATAGAATCCAGAAATATGGGGTACCCAATATTTACAAATGAATGAATTAATGAATATTTAATAAAATAAACAAATAAATATAAATGGATACATATAAATGAATTAATAAACAAATACATAAACAAAGAAATACATTAATAATTGAATATACTTGTAAATTATGATTTTCTTCTTTGAATTCATCAGCAATATAAACAAAATTGGCAGGGATAGAGGGGAAGGGGGAATATCCTACCCTTCAATCGCAAATTTAGAACAGCATGGGAAAGGGGTATCCCCCACCCCACTTCAGTGAAAATATATTTCAAGAACTCTCTGTGCATGTCTATATGGATCGAAAGATAAGACACAAAGTGTATCACAATCATACCTCTTCCTAGGTGTTTGCAGACAAGTGCCTGTGCTAACATCATTTGACCACATCGTAGCATGCATCCCCATCCCTGGTCTGTCGTTGGTCCAGTTCCACCTGTCAAATAGATTATAACATGAACTTATAGGCCCATATTCTGAAGTCAGGTTTAACTTCAACTCGGGATTAAAGTTGTGGTTTAAGTATGGATAGCCAATTGTTACATAAATCACTAATGGTAGAGATATCATATTTCAGCTCATTTGGCTCTCAAATCATTCTTAATTGTCTAGGAAGTATAAATAGATGATTGTCTTCACCATCAATGAATCAGGAAAGAGCACAGTAAACATAGGAAACATACAACTCAATAAAAATTTTGACACTTTTGGCATCCCATAATTTTAGCACAGAGTTAGACCGTGGTCTAAGTTAATCCTGAAATCAGAATACGGGCCAAAGTCTTGAAAATGAATAAATGTCAGGTCTACCTTAACAAAAGGTCAACAAATAGGGAAATTAAAACAATCATAAAATAACACTGAATATTTCATTGAAATTGGATGTGAAATGAGGAAGTTACAAAAAATTCACTTACATATGCACAGCACAAGTGATGTGCAAATGAGATAGTCCATGGTGTCATAAACTTCTGTATAAACTTTACAAGTATATAACAAATTCTTCCAAAAAATCTAATAAAAAAGGAGATACATGTATACTGTATAGAGGGCAGAGCCCGGGGTGGGAGGGAAGAAATCCCTAAACCTGGGGTATGCTTTTATGCTGGAAAATAGAGACATGCCCCCATTTTTTTTATACTGGCCTTCAACATGGGTCCATATTCTCCTCAAATTTTGGGTGATAACCTATTTTAATTTTCTTTGCTTTTTGCCTGTCAAATTTTAATAGATCCCTAATAATGGGTACCTTTTCAGCCAAAATGAGTCGTAAATATGGGTATGGATTTTAAACCTTCAGCAGCACACCCCTGTCCAAACCAAATCTAAGTACCCCCCCCCCCCGAGGCGGGGGTATGGGCTCAGCAACAATTGGTGAGGAAGGGCAACATGTATATCTGAAAGACCCTAAAATATGAGAACGACAGTCTTGAGATAAATCCAAGTCTGGCTTCTAGTTGATGTTGACTAAGGTCAAATTCTTCCAAGGAATTAATAGGGAAGACTATTCATTATCAGAGTATAATGAAAAGGAGGAATGGAGTTTGTGGGACCAATCATCGATGAAGGAGGGAAATTGGGCCCTTACCTATATTTGAGAACCCCTTGCGGTACGTGAACCACAACCTCGATAGGACATCCAGCCTGGCTTCTAGCTGGTGCTGCGTCAGGTCATACTGCTTCCCGAGGATCCAGATCGGTCCTAGGTCTGTGGGGAAGTCCTCAAAGGCCACCATACCACTCTCATAGGTTGCACATGCTGCATGGGGATAGAAGACCAAATGTGGCTTGTTAGGTCCAGGTACTTATCTCTTTAGTCCAAACATGCAAGTAAAATGCCTAGTATCACATTTTACCTACAATCACTTGTGCACTACAAGTATTATATGAACAAGTATCAAGCACCCATATTTCATATTCAGTGCAATTGTGACAATGCACAAGTACCCGCCTGCAACTTTGATATTTACTTTTCAAATACTAAAAGTCAATTTCCAAGCAATGCAATCAATCAATCCAGAGAGGTATTTAAAATGATATGTTATTGCATTATCTGGGGGCCTGTTTCATAAAGAAATATACCTATGGAAACTTGGGTTGTGATACAAATACATACATGTACATACACATATACCCAAGAAATGAACAATTACATGTATTATACCACTTCTAATTGTTACCATGATCAAAGCACCAAAACAGGCAATATGCAACTCTAACAGTATGTATTTCCTGTACAACTACATAAACAGTCCATTTCCTATACAACTACATGTACATGTACATAGCATACACATATCAAGAAGTATACCGTACATCAAGTTGCACAGAAATGCCTTCACCAGATACATGTACATGTAGGATAATAAAACAAATTTGAATGAACAAAAGGATGTGATATAATCATTTTAAATGTAATAAAATACTATTAAAAAGAAAATCAATTAGTTATACATGTAAAAGACATACAGGGTTCCCGGCTTTTTAAGAAAACAAAATTCCCTGATTTTTCCCTGATAAAGTTAAAAATTCCCCGATTCATCATTGAAACCCAATTGTTGCAACTGTTGCAGCGATTTTTCCCTAACTGGAAAAAAGTAAAATAATTTTGCCTTATTTCCCTGATTGGCTGGGAACCCTACTATAACATGCGAATCTTTATAGAAGTTTAGTTTCTTTTAATGTGTGCTTGACTTGATGTATGTAACCTTATTTCATTCCATTCATTTTTCGAATGATTCAAGAAATATTGTTCATCTGTATGTCATAGGGCTTTTTTTCATACTACACTTAAAGGTCAAGTCCACCTCAGAAAAATGTTGATTTGAATCAAGAGAAAAATCAGACAAGCACAATGCTGAAAATTTAAGCAAAATTGGATGTAAAATAAGAAAGTTATGACATTTCAAAGTTTCCCTTATTTTTAACAAAATAGTTATATGAACGAGCCAGTTACATCCAAATGAGAGAGTCGATGATGTCACTCACTCACTATTTCTTTTGTTTTTTATTGTTTGAATTATACAATATTTCAATTTTTACGAATTTGACGATTAGGACCTCCTTGCCTGAAGCAAAATAATGGAATTCCACGTGGTCAGGAAGGAATAAAACTTCATTTCACATGACAATGACGAGAAAATAAAAATATTACATATTTCATATAATAAAATACAAAAGAAATAGTGAGTGAGTGAGTGATGTCATCTGTTCCTCATTTGCATACTGACCGAGATGTGCATATAACTGTTTTGTGAAATGAAGCAAAACTTTAAAATGCCATAACTTTCTTATTTTACATCCGATTTTGATGAAATTTCAGTCTTATGCTTGTTGAATTTTTCTACTTTTATTCATATCAAGTTTTTGTTGGGGTGGACTTGTCCTTTAACAGTACATATAGAGTGGGACTTTGAACTGTACATGGCAATATTTTGAAAAATATTGTCACTTTTTTTTAACAGTTCAACACAATACAAAAATAAATAAAAACAAAAATAATGCATCTACTCCGACCCTCTCTTCTACAAGGAACATCATACTTGCCTAAGTCTATACTTGAATAAATATTAACAGGATAGAAAGACATGGTTCTCGGCAGTGCAAAAAAATGAAAACAAACAATTTTCTGGTGCAAAGTTCAGACACTTAAGTGCAAGGTGCACAGTTAAACAAGTTCTCTCATACGATGGATTTATATCAAATGTTCTTGATGATGGATCAATCAATCCTGGTAGCAATAGAGTCAGAATGATCATTATCAAAAGAAAAATATTCTGGACTTTTCTGGTGGAAAAAAAATTGTTCAGACACATGTGCAAGGTGCTACAATACAAGTTCTCAGACTCCTCTCTAAATATATGCAATGTTCATGAGCACTCAATCAATCCTGTAGCCGATCAGTATCAAACAACACACTAAATCCACATACTTTGTCACTGAAAGCTACATGTACGTAAGCATTGAATGATGGAGTTTTGGAATCAAACTAAAAATCTCTCACAGTAGCTACATGGATGGAACGTGCTTTATGCAAGTTCCACAAATTATCCACATCACAGATGGACATCATAAAGTTTGTTCAAACTGCATTTGATACACAGCTGCAGTCTCCAAAATGTTCAATTACAAATCTTTCAATATAAAGTGCAATCATACATCACAAATATCCAGCATGTATTAAGCAATAACAAATCCTGATTAAATCCTCTTGTATCCTTTTACATACAGTGTACATGTTCATTGTTACTCAACAAAACTGTTTACTTTTACAATGAAATTTGCAGATTTGTCACTGTTTTGTGTCAAATAGAACTGTAAATGGTGAGTAGGCGGCATCATTGTATCCTAATTTCAAGAACAGTCCCACAACACAAATGTCATCCTTGGCTTAATACAATGCTGCAATATGCACTAAAATATGTACTACGTAGGAAAGAAGTGAGTCATGTACATGTATATCAGTACATGCCCATAATTAATAATAATGATATCGAGTAACACCTGGCCAAAGTTCATGATATCGATAAAGACCTTAGAGGACTGGTGTCAACAGCTAAGATTTAAGATTAGATATGATTAAAGGACTAATTAAGTATGTATGTACACCAACAATGCTGGCATGTTGTATTGCAATATACATGTATGCACACTGAATACAAGTAATTTTCAAGTACTGGTACATATACATGCATTTAGCTGGTATTTTGTGTAGGGAACTAAAGTAAAGCCATAACCCCCCACCCCCCCCAAAAAAAAAAAAAAAATCACAAGTTCCAATCTTTCTTCATTCACTAATAGGTCTAGTGGCTAAGATGTCCCTAACATATGATTTATTTTCGGATGCTTTTTTGGAAGTTATCATTTCTCCAAAAGATTGTACTGATACTCTATGTACACTTTAATATGACAAAAGGAAGCTGCTGTAAACTGCTTTAATATCACAGTGAAATATTCCTTCTCACTGCATGTATTTTCCTCGTCAGTAAACCTTGTTCCTTTGTAGGTCACAGAGATATTTCCCTTCAAGCTTCCTGTAAAAAGCAACCCATCGTTTTCATTATTAATAAACATGTGACTTGAACTCAATGTTTTGATCCAATGTTCAATCTAATCTCCTCAAATAATACAAAGTCCAAATCACTATAGAATCGAACATCAGTTTTTCCCTTTTATATTTTTGTTTCCCTTATAAACAACTACTCCCCCATGTTTTGATGTACACCTCCGAGTTTAAAGCAGATTATGTTATTCAAGGCGGTCTACAGCAAAAGATATATGTTGGAGATCACATTTGAATAATGTACATGTATGTATTTGAATTCTGAATGAAAAAGTAAATTGCATGGATGTCATTTGTACATGTACACGTTCTAGAGGGAAAAAAAGGACACTTCACAAAAATATAATTGGGAAGGGGTTAAAAAATTAGCCATTTTTGTAATATTTTGATTCAGTATTTTGTACAGTACCGGTATCTCTACGCTATTTATGTATGCTATCAAAATGTTTTGCTACATGTGTACATCTCTCAATATCTATAATTTGAAAATGATCTTCAGGTTTGTCTTATTGCACTTTGTATACAAGTTGAAATTTAGGTAAATTATGAACTTGTCCTCAAGTATACAGCCCTCTGAAATGAAGTATCTAATTAACCTAATTTTCAAGAGAGAGAGAGACAAATAAAAAATGTACATTATCATCAAATTTGCATTAAATCTTTTCTTGCAACATCGTTACAAAGTCTTTTCCGAGAGGATTACAATGTACATACCCCTTTTGTAGTGTCGCTTCTTCATTTTATGAATCCATTCTAATATCATCAAGTGATCTGATCGACTATACGGAATAGAACCAATGAAGTCACAAACTCCGACAGGCTGAAGACAGAAATGCAACATCGGAGTATACGCAAACGTAGAACTGTCTTGCGCATGAAATCGTCGGCAAGTGTTGAAAACACAGTTTGTCTACGAGGAAATCGTGTTAAACTTTGTAATCGGAAATGGGCGTGGCACTTGCGGCGGGAGAGAAATTCAGCAAACCGTTAAAGTCATGTGGACGCCGAGCACGAGCGAAACGAAATGACGTTGAACCCTAAAACCGTTTGCAGAATAGAAGTAAAAGTCACTCAAGAATATTGCACAACCCGGACAACCGTGACTCAATGTAGATCAAGTCATGTTGACAATATTTCATAATGAGAATGGGAGGGGCACAAAGCTTGATAAGGATGAAGGCCAGCAGTGGGTGGATTTAAGATGCTTTTGTAAAGATTCGCAGATTACCAGTACATGTCCCTCTACATGTACCTTTCAGACTGTTACTGGTAATCTTCCTCGAAAGCTTTACATGATCAATCATAAATTCTCTAATACTGACCTCGGAAACAACAATAAAGTGTAAACTTTTTTTTTTGTCTAGCTTAACCATTCAAAGACATTTAAGAGGGGTGAAACCTGGATATCGAATCAAAATCAGTATGGTTAAGAATATGAAACATACACAGAATAAAAGGCGACATATAAGAATTGCCAATACATAGACAACGCAACTTTTACTTCCCAGCGGTATTGCGCAATACACGGCTGACCAGTTTCAGTCTGCATGGCGGCCTGTCGCAATATGAAAATTCAAAACTGATTCCCAAAAAGCAATTAGACCCTTACCCATGAAGCGACCATGTTCACGCGATTCCAGTCGTTCAAAATCATGGCGACGATTTTCCATGACTAGGTATTGGCTATCATCGTCTTCCAAGAAATCAACAGAAAATCCTGTTATCATCATCCAAGTCTATGTTCAGTACAATGCATGCAGTAAAATGCACTGCCTCAGTCATATCCTGAACAATTACAGTACATTAAGTATATGTACATGTTATCCTTGTAAAGGATTCGAGTGGCATCACCATACAATCAAGCGATCTACACATTTCAAAACTAAATTAACAGACAATATTAACATATTTTAATCATTAACAAAAGACTGATTATGGCTTGCTTCCTCATCATTTTTTTTCTTTCGAAGATGCACCGAAGCTTACAAGAGCAGCAGCCTTTGTTTCGGTTTCTATTACTCTTCATATAAAGTATCGTATTGCAAGGTACTTGAGACATGATCATTATTTTGATTAATTTCCACTTGTTTTCATCTGCAATGATTGTCGCAGATTACAACTGATGGCCTATTTAGCAATGATGTCATTATTCATCAGAGCAGTATGAACTTCTCACATAATGCATTGCAGATACAGTGTAATGTAACCGCACAATTGTTGAAACATGTTATCTCCTCAGAATCTTCAAGACAAATTGAAAACTCTTTCATAAACAGGGGCTATTTTTCAAAAAACCAAGTCCAATGTTCTAAATCATATAAACCCTATTAAAAATTTACTGGGTAGCTACAAAGGTTCTGTGATTTGAAAGGGCTATTCTTTCAATATTTCACTTCAATCTTCAGATATAAATATTATTATATATGTAGTGCGTCCCAGAAAAAACGAAACCGAGATTTAGCGATGATTTATCATAACTTAATCATTAATAAAAGAGACAAATGACCTACCAATGTAAAGCTTAGAATCTCCTCTTTCATCTGATATTACTTAGATTGTTTTTCATTCACGCATGAGTGAGCATAAGGGCAATTCCACAGGTTGGTGGACATGAGCTTAAAAATTCAAATTCAATATTTTCTTGAATTTTTTTATACTTTAATACATGATACATGATAGTTTCAGGAACAAGAAATAAAAAGTTTATTTTCATATGTATACTTTGGAAAAAAATGGTCAAAAGTTGTGTCTTCCAATAAGTACCAAAATACAAGAAAAATAGTGAAAAATGAAATATGCCTTATTACCATTTTATTGTTGCAACAACATACCACTTTATATATTTCTGAGGTTTAGAAGAGTCAAATTACTTAAAATACACAACCGCTTTTCAAGTAAATTTGTAGTACTCATTCAAAAATAAATATTGCAACCTGCTCAGGTGATGTAACGTGAGTAACCGAAAAAACTGACTTTGTTTTCTGAGAGAAAAATTCTTCACAGTTAATTGGTGGGATTTTAAATTCTCTTCCTTCAAACAATCTTTGACACAGTGATGATGATCAAAATCATTAAAAAGTACAATTTTTTTATAAAATTGATGAAGAAAAACTGTAACGTGAGTAACTTTGTAACGTGAGTAACCATCATGTAATGTGAGTAACCAGTAAAAATTATTCAGTTTGGTAACATTTTCTGTGGGATGTCAAGTTTTAAGTCTCATGGTGAGTTGTGAAGTTATTTTTGATTAATTAAAAGCAAAATGAGGGTACATCTCTTTGATGCGACTCTTTGTTCATCAAAATATCAGTGGTCATACAATCACACAAAAAAATTGAATATTAGTAGAAGTATTCACAATGCGAGAGTGCATTAGTAAGACTTGGTTTTGATTAACCAAACTTTAAAGAGTATTTGAACAACACATTGAATGCCCTTACCTGTAACCCTATCTAGGCCGGGGTATTTTGGGAGTTGATATGGCCCGGGGGGTGGGGGAGAGGGGGGGGGCTCCCAGGCCCCCCTTGAGATCTCGGCCATTGGCCGCACGATCACGCCGAAAATTTGCGTGCAGGTTGTCTTGGACATAATCTACAATACTATACAGTAATTTATTTCATGCAAATTGGTATTAAGCAATTATGCTAATTAATGCATAATTAGTAAGCGAAATCATACTTTTCCCTCCTCCCCAATAAAGCTCCAATTGTTCCAATTTTTGGTATAAAATCTCTTTTAGATGTTCCTAGCAATGAATTTTACACACATTATTGAATTTGTAATGACATGTGTGTTGTTAACCATACAAAGACAAAATGTAACGCGAGTAACTGTAACGTGAGTAACCATATTATCTGCACCCCAAGTAAAAACCATGTGTTCTTTATTTTTTTAATTATATACAAAGTTTGTCTCCCTAATACACTTCTTTGAAATGGATATAATCAACTTTCATAAAAGCCTTGTATGAGGAGACTTTTCACTTATGTTGACTTTTAATTTTATGCATGTCCAAATCATGTAACGTGAGTAACCTACACATTCCAAAGATTTGCCAGGAGCATAATAGAATTTCCCAAGTTTTGTTTTTATACAAAGGATAGTCAGACTGTGTACTTTGTTGTGATAAGGAGATGTTTAGTTCCTATCAATAATAATGGAGTTACAGCTCCAAGTATGAGTCAAGGTGTCTCCAAATGTAACGTGAGTAACCGTGGAATAGCCCATAAGAATTTGAAGAGGGGATACGAAAGAGTCACTTGGCGGGCTGTATCTGGGTTTCAAAAAGAAAACCACATTTTTAAAAAGTTCAATATCTGCTCTTTAATTGGATACAATAACAGAAAATGGTCGTGAAATAACAAAGTTCTGGTAATTTGAAAACAGGCTTGAATTTCAATAATTTCATAAAATGATGAGGTTTTATAGGCTAGCGTTCAAACTCACTTGACACTTCGTTTTGTTAACGATCAACCATGCATTAAGTCTTTTGTTAACCGTGCGATAGCTTCTGTGGAAAGTCGGTGAAAACACGTTTATTTGGTTAAATTATGGAAATACAAGCATTGTTTTGAGGGAGAATAACTTTCTTACTTCTTGACCATTTTCTGTGATTAAGGTATCAAATAAAAGAGCAGATATTGCACTTTTTAGGCATGTGGTTTTCTTTTTGAAATTCAGATACCCCCCGCCAAATGAGTTTTTGGTATCCTTTCTTCAAATTGTTTTTGCTCACTCATGCATGAATGAGGAATAACCTGATTGATATCAGATGAAAGAGGAGATTCTAAGCTTTACATTGGTAGGTCATTTGTCTATTTTATTAATGATTAGGTAATGATAAATCATCGCTAAATCTCGGTTTCGTTTTTTTCTGGGACGCGCTGTATATAAAAATATGATACAAATATTTCCCTAAAGTAGTCAGTAGTCAGTTTGTAAAATGGCAATCTCACAAATTTCACCTACAGTATGTATATTCTTCTAATAAAATAACAGAGAGCAACTTTATCATAATCATTTACATCCTCATGCATGCAACTTACACGGAACATGGACATGTATATCCCTCGACATACAGGAAAGCATATTCAGTCCTGATCGGTGTAGCTTCCTGGATGTTGCCATGGTGACCAATGATCCAATTCGCACAAAATGATACCAATGTCCAAAATATCTCTTGACCACTATTGACTCATTCTTAAATCATATTTGTCAGAATTCACATCAATGTTACATACGGCAGGCAGTACAAAGCACAAATTTGGCTTTTTTGTTAACAAAAACAGCAGAGAGTTGGATACCGTAAAATCTGATGACGTAGGACTTTGCTACAAGGCAGCAAGCACATCACAGTTCCCGTGACTTCCTCTTCTTACATCCGTGCTGGCATAAAAGGTTAAAGGTAAAGATGAGTTCATGTCAAGACTAGCAAAGCACAAAATTATACACTCAAATAATATTTCATTTTGAAATACTTGATTCTAAGTACAGAGGACTTTCGGTACACAGTACAGTGCAAAACCTTGCAAACGATGGTTTAGTTTTCAGATAAAAAATGCAATCCCAATCAGAAACAATAAACAATATTCCACACAAAAATGGGTATATGTGGGGCTACACAAACCAATTTTGTCTAAACACGATGTAAGTACATGTACACAAGTATTTCTTTCCCAGTAATCATCCTGAATATCCAAAATTCTCTAGAACAAAACAACAGAATACCACACAATGCAAAGTGATATGCACCAAGCTCAAGTCCATATGAATCAGCTAATAAAGCCTCTATTGATCAAATCCTCACAGGGCAAGGGTAGAAAGTCTCATTGGTTAACAGCAGATTTCCAAGGATTCAATTACCAAAATCATCTAATTAACTTCAACGTCCTGTCTCTGTTACACCTATTTTACAAAGAACTTTGCGATGTCATGGGCAAAATTTCAGCAAGGCTTGTTTGAGGATCGATCCAACTGAGTGACAAAAATAACTGCATTAAAATTGGCATATTAGTATAAAGGATTCTCTCCAAATTCACGCACTTTAGGGAATTTTAACACAAAAGCAGACAACATCCATTGTATTAAGTTTGAAGGAATATGAGTTGGCTCTGAACTTTGAAATTTTTTATTGAAGTCACAAAAAATTGAGAAGGAACAATTTGCTTCAATTACAGGAAATATTACAGAGATACATTGGTATAAAAGCTATGTCAAAATTATAAACTGTACCAGGATATGCAAATTTGAAATAAGATATTATTGACAAAAAGATATTTACTTCACTTAGGTTTTGCATTCATTTATTGCTTAATAAACAAAGTACAAACAGAATAGGCTTTATTTTTAGAGTAAACAATTACAAACATGTGCATTATTTGGACAAGTCACAAGACAGTGAAATCCTGAATATATTACACAATCTAGACTGTACTAGACATCACAAGTTCATTGCTAATCACCCTCTAATAGACTTCAATGTTCCAGATTACAGCATTTTAACTTTAATACATATTTAGAAAATTTGTCATAATACAAATCTTAAAGTCCACTTCTCTTGTCTGTGCGTAAGAGAGATTGTGACGTATCTGGATAAAATTCATATTCAAAGGAAGTGACATTCACATATATGTATATGTATATGGGCTTTTCTTGTATACAGCAGATCGTGTAACATACACAGACCGTGATCCCTTTATCTATAAAGTGGAGAGTAAAATAATTTTTCTCAAAATTGCTAAGTTAAACATACATGTATGCACCAAAGGGTTGTGCATTAAGTTTATCAAGAATTTAGGAAAGGAAATGACTCATCATGGTTAAAAGTAAAAAAAAAAACAAGAAAAAACAAACATTCATGTATCCTTCTTTGCTCCTAATTCACAAGATTTGAGGTTAGCAACTCATCATTCGAAGTCTGTATCAATCTTATTTTTTTACATTTTTTAAATCAATAATTATATTACTTATTAGCTCAATGTCCTGTCATCTATGATGAGAGCATGTACAATGTAGGCCTACATGTATCTTAAAAGTCATAGTTGACAAAAGTATGCATTTTTGCAAACAAACAGGGTTGCCAAACAAACCATCGTTACTACATGTATAAGGGGAGTGTTTCATAATTTAAAGTTCAGTGTAACTGAACTCTAAGTGCACAATTAAACTCTTATTGTGCACAATTAAATGTCCAGGTCCGTGAGGTATATAGCGCGTCACGGCACTGGTCAAAACATGAGCATTTGACGCCCACTTCCGAATATCAATCTATCAGATTATGCATAAAATAGTGTGCGAGTTGGGGTTTAAGCGTGATTCTATTAAAACTAAGTCATTAAAACTAAGTCATTTAAAAAACCCTGGAAGGATTTGAATGCTGTAATGTGCTGTATGTTTCAGCTTAGAACTCATAAAACTCAACACAATCAAAAGGTACAACTTGAGAGTTCAAGAATCAGCATTGACCCAAGACTACAAGAAGATCGAAACATGTATGGGGTCCTTCCTTCAAAAATCCAGTATACCAATTCACATGATGTATCGAGGATACAATTCCTGCCATAAAGATCACACATTTCAATCTCCAACGACAATGCTACTGTAGGCTTTAGGAAACAATGGAATAATCTGATCTCAAGATATGTTTGACCAAAGATCTCTGTTCCAATAGACCATGTACCAAGGCAGCTTCATGGCTAGGGTGCACCAAGTATTTGGTCGTTAACTTTGGTAGTAAACAAAACATAACACAGAAGCTCCTACAAATTTACCAGGTACTCAAAATAGGATTGACACAACAATCACTTTTAATGCACACTCCTTCTGATACATCACTAAAGACTCAACATTGTCACAAGCCATTAAATGTTATAAAGGAATATAAAAACATTTCAGTCTTGTAGGCTTTTCCTTTCAAATTTTCCAAGAGCAGTACACAAGAAAAACTAAATTAACACAGCATGGATACATAAGTCTTGTCAAATGTACAAATACTTCATGTACATGTAGCAATAGCAATAAGATTGTCTACAGTACATTCCAAGGATGTATAGGAAATGTTACATGTATGTAGACTGTGCATGAATCATTGGACCAACATGTACATGTATATGATAAGTAACCCTTTCATCCCTCTGATGCAATCATCCACACAGAAAAGATATTGTCATCACTGACTCATCAATTATCAGACAACACTTGTTGTGACAAATCAAGTCTTCATGTATATGCAATGCCAATGACCTTGATGAGTCGCTCATATCATGGACCCTACCACAAAGAGTAGGGTTGTAGACTTTCACAAGGAACTCAATACATTACAATACAAGTATGGATTGGATTGAAAATGTTTTCTGGAAAAAAGAAGAAATACAGAAAGAAGGGCTGTTTTCTATGGGATTTATGTAAATTGTATTCCAGATATATACAGCTCTTATGACAGTTTTTATTTTTTTTATTTTTTAGCTTGCTACTGAAGCCAAACTCGAGATATGCAAAATGCTATAAAATCCCATCTATTTCGTAAAGAGCTATGTTTTGTAGACTGTTTTGACCCCATCCCCTTCCAACACAAATGTACCGAAAGTCTCATTTAGACAAAGGCCATTAATAATACTTCCCCTTCTGCAGGAAAAGCAAGAGTCTTCTTCCTTTCTCAAGGAAACTTTAGAAGTACTACGGCAAATCAGTACTAAACTCATTAAATGAAAAATGTGTCTAGCACATCTTCATTCTACAACCAATGTTATGTTAGCCAATTCTCATGGGTATTAGGCAACAACTGAGGAAGAAGTTTAATCTGCCAGGTTTGCTACCGAGTCAAAGTTTAAAGGGGTGGTCTGGGCTGAAAATATTTATAAATAAATAAAGTGAAATTCACAGAGCAAAATGCTGAAAATTTCACCAAAATCAGATAACAAATAACAAAGTTATTGAATTTTAAAGTTTATCAATAGTTTGTGAAAACAGTTATATGCACATCATAATGAATATTCATTAGGTGGGCTGATGATGTCACATTTCCTTTTTCTTAATATGTTATTACATGAGATCATAATTGTTTCATTATTTCATACATGTGTATATGACGCATCTCCATTATGATGAAATAAGTTGTGGCAATAAATAACTCATGCACTTAGTAAGTTGTCAATCCAAATGTTTTAGTTCTAATCTTTTTGGTATAAAAATTTTGAATAAACCTAATTTCATATATAATAAAATACAAAAGTACAAGTGGGGATATGACATCATCAGCCCACCTAATGAACATTCATAAACTTCATGCCTAGGACTGTTTCAACGGAATAATACAAATCTTTAAATTTCAATAGCTTCATTATTTGTTATCCAACAAATTTTCAGCATTTTGTTTTGTGAATTGCACTCTATTCATTGAGATATCAATATCTCAAGCCTGGACCATCACGTGACGTTTGCTTGGTGGGGATAAACTTCGCAAATAAAGATTATAATAATAACAATAATAGAATAAAATTAATAATTAATTAGTTCAAACATAAATTAATCATTACAAATAAATCAACAAATTAATTTCTAGTCAACAGATATATTACTCCCCCCCCTGAAAAGAATATCAATAACATGTATGCTGAAGGTATTGATTGACAAAGTCACTCAATAACTCAGGAAGCTCAAAAGAGGGCGGCAACACAAATAAAAAAATAACACATCTACTGTTGAAGCACTACACATTGAGAAGAATGTGCATACATATGTACAAATCAAGACAGTGCTTGTAAGTTTTCCTTCTTCCTCCTCTCCCTCCTTATCCAAATCCCCCTCTTCCTCAGGCCTATTAATCCTCCTTCTCCTTTATTACCGTCTTTTGGTACCCCAACCCCCTCAACCATTTCAATGACATGTATCTCCTTCTCCAACATCTTCTTGTCTTCATCCTCTTCCTCCTTCATGTACATCATAGCCTCCCTTTCTTTTACCCCACCCCCTCAATCACCTAAATTCATAACATGCATCTTCTCCTACCCTATCTCCTCCTTTGGACTCCTCAATCTGGTTTATTTTCACTTGGTCCAATGCCAATTCGTCTAATTGCCAACTCGTCGATTATTAGGTCTACCATCAGTTTGTCCAATATCCACATAGTCTAATTGCCATTTCGCCCATTTACCATTTCGTCTAATAACCAGTTGATCCAATAGCCATTTAGTCCATATACCATTTGGTCTTTTATTAGAATTAGATACATGTACATTGTTAGTTCGTGTTAATTTGGCAAAATGAATGAAATTAAAGCAAATATTAGACCAAATGCTTATGATACGAATTGGTCATATATATATGAAGTGATGATTGGACCAAATGGTTGAAGACGGAGAGTCAACATGCCCGAAACGTTGAGTAACCTCTCTTCACTTCATCCTGCTACTACTCAAACCAACGCTACTCAAGCCATATTCAGCTCATCTCATCTGGTTTACAGTCCTTTCCAGGACTACACTCACTTTCAAGAAAAGAATACATCTAATTTCCTCTTTTCATCTTATCTCATCTTTCCACTTCAATCTTTCAGCCTGTATTTCCTTCCCTTCTTCATATTACACATGGTAAACCGTAAACTTTCTCCGCGTTACAAATGGTTATTAGACCAAATGGTTGGTTAGACAAAATGTTGGTGGATGGAATGGCATACATGAAAGTAGACCATGTTGTGCTTGGACAAGTTGGCAGTGGACAACTTACACGTACATGTACCCTCAATCTTCCTCCTCTTTTACCACATCCACTTCCTCCTTCACCACATTCCATCTCCCTTTCATTACCTCTACCACCATCATTACCTCAATCAACCCCCCCCCCCCTCGTACCAACCACATCCACCATACCATCCCTGTCCAACTCCTCCAGCAGCACCTCCATGCTCTCCTCATGTCCATCTCCTTCCCCTCGACCTCCTCTTCTTCTTTTCTCTCTGGTACCTACACCTGAAGTTCATTCTCTTCCTTCTCCTGAACATTATCAGCGCTCAGCATCAGATGTTCCTCATCTTCCACTTCATCAATTCTATGCTTCATCCTTTGCCACCCTGACCCTCTTCCAAGTCTACCACCTCCAACACCACCATCTCATCGGCAATCACTGCGGAATACTTCACACCAGTCCTTCCCCCTCCTTCCAATCCTGTCCGAACCATCTTCATATCATATCCTTACCATCTCTTCATGACTCCATTAAAAACCACCACATCCACCACCAATTACCTCCTACCCCTTTCTTGTGCTCTTAATATTCCAGCGCTTACTCTTGATCAACTTCCCCGCCCCGATTTTTTTTTTTTGGGGGGGGGCAACTTTTATTGCCTAAATCTGTAGCATTGGATAAGCTAAGCTTTAACATTGCAATGCATGGGGAGTTTCAGGGCTCCTTTTTAGCTTATAGGGCTATTTTGAGCACTTTGGGGCTATATCCCCCCCCCCCATCTAATTTTTTCCCTGCTCTCCATGATCTCCCCTCGATAACTTCAATCCTTCTTCTCGATCTTATCAACTTGCATTACTTCCTCCCAGCCAACACCACTAATTCCATGATCCCATGGTCTATCTGAATTTCCTCTATCTATATACATCTCCTCCTCCTCCAGCAGCACACTCATGGTCCCACAATCTCCTTGTCCCCCACAATCCCTTCCTGATCTCCTCCTCAAACACCCAAGTTTTCATTGTACCCTTTCCTCATCTTCCGCTGCAACACTGATCCTTTTTTTATAATTGCATGTTACTCCCTGTCAATAAAGATTTGAGGATCTCCAGTCCAAAGTTGGATTTTGTCCCCCTTTAAATGTCAAAATGTCAATCTGTGGCAAAACGATCTTACTCAATACCTTGACATGTTCTCAACTTCATCTCGGTAACTCTAACTCTCTTTCTTCACCTCCACTACTACCATCGCCTCTTCCTCCAGCTTCAGGGCCTCGCAAATCCAACATCATTTTCATCCCCTCGACCTTCCTCGCAAACAAGCAATATCACTGGCGATAGAGCCTTAAACTTTCTACAAAAGGATTGCCCCCCCCCCACCCCCGATCTGTGAAAACATAGGCAAGTAAATAGAAAAGACAAATACACAAGAAGCAAAATGGAAATAACAAAAATTAAATTCACTTCCAACACCAAGTTTCGAGCATTATTAAAAAAACACAGAATTTCTAAAAAAATACTTGCTGGCTTTAAAAATGCAATATGTTCTAATATCTGAATTCCCACTAAAAATTCATTAAATAAAAGATTAGCGTTCATGGTCATCTTAAACTGACAGCGAAAACAACAGAGCCAAATCAAACTCAAGTCGGCATGCCCTCAAGTCTTTGAACTTGAGTCGAGGCTTGTCAATAACATTGTCAGAGAGTTGTCATGTTGAGACAAAACTCGCTGTTATTTTTTTGTTAAAAAGAATAACGTGTCAGTGGTTGGTACTCAGTGTGCGTGTGTATTTACAAATAATAAATGTAATAATAAGGATGACTTTTAAAAATCATCTATGTGATTCAATTCAGGATATTCGCCGAGTACAAATGGAAACCAAGACTAAAGAGGTTTTCTTTTTATCTAGTCCAACATCCCCTGCAAATTTGCACAGTCACCGTACCGCACATCATGCATCTCCGCGCCGGGAGTGTACGGCAGAGAGTGACCTGCGAACCGTACATCTGTCCCTGAGCGGGCCTAGCAGTAGCTGTGCAAAAATGCCAGAAGAAATTATGCACGGGCCCCGTTCACTGTTTCAATACTTACCCAAAAAGGAGACATTGGAATCTAGAAGAGACATTTTTGCCCATTCAACCTTCGGTGGCGATGTGCTCTAAAAGGAAAATATCTAGCCAAGCCCAACTCAATATTTTGTAAACATCAGTCGTCAGGAGTCAGTCGGATCGTGGGTAACAGATGCCGATGCATGCAATTAAGGAATCACATATACGGTTATACGATTTACTACACTACATTGGGCGTTTCTCCTCGATGGCCCTGATCATGGTAAAAAAAGGGGGGGGGGGCAGGAGTACAATATGGAAAGATGAGGGTTGGTCGTATCTGTATTCCACACTTTAATGAGTATTAAATTAAAAGAAAATATGTATTACAAAATGCATGCCCCACAGCTTTAGTATATATGAGGTAATCCCCAAAGATCCTTAAATCAAATCCACGCGGAACGGTTTTTAAAGTGTATTCTAAGTTCAAGTAACATTGTCATGTTTAATAAAAAACAATGTTTTAAAATGTTTTCTAAAAATGTCTACTATAGTGATATCTGGGGTGATATCTAAAAAAAATGTTTTGTTTCCAGAAAGTTGCATAATGTGTTTCACTAGCCGTTATTACATCTGGATATAAGACTACACCTCACGAGATATGAGACTGGGTTGCTTGATAATAAAATGGTTTCATGCATAACAAGCCTCACTGTCTTCGGGGGCCTGTTGCAGAAAGAGTTGCAATCAAACGCAACGCTAAAAATCAGGCACAACTTGATTTTCATCTAATCAACAGCGCGCATTTTGGACTTGCGATTGATTTTTTGACTTGCGTTTAACGCAACTCTTTCTGCAACGGACCCGTTGGCTTGCCAAGTTTACGGTGAAAGTAAGGATGTTAACCAAATTCTACATGGTGGCAGCGGTGGGATGGAAACCCAAAATGATTGGTGCCTCAAAGCACATAAAAACCCCAGATAAAACTATTCCATTAATATTTTTTTTTACCTTATTGCTCAATATTAAACTAAAATGTTCTATCCATATTATGACCTAAATAATGACCGTACATTTTGACGTTGTTTTCGTAACCTTTAAAACAGTAAGCTTACTGATTGATCAGTCACGGATGCTATAAATTTTGCATTTCTCAAGGTGGGTAAAGTTAGCCAATAGTGGATAGTTGGCCCATGGGCCAAATTTAGCCTGGGCTAAGGTATTTGAGATGTGTTAAGGATGGGGGGGGGGTGGGGGGAAGAAACGGTTTTTGGCAATTTTTCATATACCCCCAATGTAATTTCAGAAATTAGGATGTCGTGATTTTTGGTCATGTTGAAAATCAAGATACATGCAGTTGGAAGGTCTGAGGTTCAAATTGTGGAGATACGATGTATTAACAATGGAAAGAAAAGCCACATGGAACAGTGATATATGAACAATTATTTGATTTATTCAGAAATATTAGGATCAAAGGAACTGTACAAATAATCACATTTACGGTGTATCCATCGCCTTCACAGGAATCCAACAATTCACAACATAAATAAAAGTTGAATTTAGCTTTAATTTAGCATGATTATTTCCTTCTTCAAGTGGAATGACCAAATCAAATTCAACAAAGCTTTCAGAGTACCACCATCTGAATTTCAGACAATACCTAGTCTAATGTGCAAACCCTTCACTCGAGTTAAGGATCTAAATGTGCAGCCTATTAATGCCTTGTGTACTGAAGGCCCTGTTGCTCAATTGAAACAAGTTTTGAATGTGCTAGTCTTTGCGTGGAGACCCACTGGACTGGTTAATCAAAGTTTCAATCAGGTTCTGTGCCTGCAGACTAGATGATACCTATTTTTTATTTTCAATATTTCAGGGTGTCAAAGGATACAAAATCAAATTAACAAAACAACTCCTTTTTTTTCAAGAAATACCAGCAGAACTTGTTAGGTATACTGAACTATATTCATACATATACGTCATCAAATATTCAATAAAATAAGCTGGACAGTATAAAGAGACCATTTGCTGAGACTTAATGAATGGCAGGTATTAAACCAAATCCTTCTTTTTGGGATGCAACAGAAATCACACATAAAATTAGTTGTATATCTAGGATAAGGTAGCACATACCCCTGTATTGTGATTTTATGCATTAAATAGCATGCATGTACATGTAATCAATTAAAACAAATAAATTTGAATAGTTTTGGGACAATTATCGATTGCTTGGCGTGCATGGCATCCATGGCATAATCTCCAGAAGTGGATGGTTACTTGCACCACAATAGTCAAATGTATTTTCAATTAATGATGCTAATTAACACATAAAATCATAATTTGGTTGTGAATCTATATGAAACACTGCCCTGGTAATCTGTCTACTTAAATGGAGTTTTTATTCACGGTGTATCTTGCAAGGCCAATCAATTTGTGCAATATTTCATGTGCACAGTCAAAACACAAGGAAGTGGCTTGATCAACTTTTCCTTCCTGGTTTATGCTATAGTTTGCTGTTACAAAGGCAATGCAGATTTCAAAATATCAGGGTGGAAAAAACACTTGGGGGTTCAAGGCACTTATGTTCCCGAAATGCTCCAAAGCACCCTGGAAAATCTCCACTCAATGCAATGTTAAAGCTAAATAATGTTGCAAATTTCTGAAGTGTGTTGTGAAAAGTAACCCCACCCCCCCCCCAAAAAAAATAGTTCTTTGCTCATCATACATAAACGCCTTTTGCTTGCCCAAACCATGGTCTCTGCCAAACTTCATGAGTGTTGGGAAAGTTTAATGTTGGTTATTTCATAAAGTTGGGAAAGTTTAATGTTGGTTATTTTATAAATACTGATACAACCCGTGGTACTATAACTTATGCACTCAAAGTATACTGCAATTAAAGAAAAGTGTCCTGTTTTAAAACTTGAAATCTATCATCATTCATTAAATGTGATCCTAGAACAGTCAGAATTTTTGTTTTCAACAATTATAAAACTGATGAAATAACTCTCTTTGGATCATAATAATTTAGAATTTGAATGAAATTATGAATCATTGTCTCATTCCATTGATTTGGTTATATTTCAGTCCAACCTTCTATCTGACATCTTCATAAGCAAAGAGTTCAATACTAAACTTCATTCCACAAATGACATGTGTATGACTTTTGATAGTGAACAAGAAAAATATAAACAAATATCATATGCATCACTGTTGATATTGAAAAGGAAAAGAGAAGTTTTTAAATACAAGCATCCTCAAACTTTCTCAAAGGAGGTACACTTGGTGTTAATCACAATAATGCTAGACTGGCCTTAAAAGGAACACATAGCATGGAATACAATCTGAGAGTAATATTACCAGCAATTTGTTCTACATAATTGGTTTACTTTGAGGATTCTTTTAAATAAAGATTTAAACACAGTGCATATTTCCATCTGCTTAACTTTCTTTCCTGATTACAGAAATATGACCTTATTTGTTGCACTTCATTGGAGAAAATATACACACATAGTTGTAAGGCAGGGCAAGTCTTTAAGATGCATCATTTAGATAATGCTGGTCATTCTTTCTTAACATCTTATACTATGTAATCTCAATGAGCAATGTAGCCAAAAAGACCTGATGGCTGCAACAGAAAGGAAGACTGTGCAATGTGCAAAGTTATGGTCAAATATCGAACAATCGTAAGCTTTGCCATGGTCCAATCTCTCCAGTCTATAAAAATATCTGTTTGACTTATAACAAATAATTGACACATGTTATGCATAATCTAGGCCCAGTTGGATAAAATCTACTGTTATAATAACTTTGCCATCTGATGATATCTACCATGGTAGCTATACTCAACAGTCAACCAAAATCAAGGATTCCATTGGAGTTACCAGTGGATGGCAAAATAAGAGTAACATTCACGTATTGGGTTTTGGGGCCAAGTCTAAAGAATGATTTGTGGGTAGTTTCTTGAAATAATCAAATTTTTTGTAGGTCTGAGCCCCCACAGCCTTTAACTGGCAATTTACAATGTTCCAGTTCATTCTATCATTTCCTTTCAAATTACACACAACATCAAAAGTTAGAGTTTGCAAAAAGTAAATGGAAATTGAGTCTGTCTAGATTTGTGTATAAGATGACATATCCACTCCTCTTTTTTTGAGGAAGATTGTGGTTAGCTATCCCAGACTATGCACTGTGATACATGATACTTACAGGGTCGAGTAAGAAATAATTGTCCTTCATTCCTTTTTAACTTAGAATTCATAATAAAAAATGTTTGTTTTCATTTTAAGTTTGGGGGTTCATCAGCAAAAAACACTTCCACTCCTGTTTATGACTACTGATGAAAATGAAAATAAAACATAAACAAAGCCCAAATAGTGAAAGTGCTGAAAAGGGAGAAAAGCATGAAAAGATTTGCATATTAGCATACAGTACTTCTTGACGTCCCTCAAAAAGGTTCAAATTGTGTTTTCAGAGTGCGATGATTAATGTGATTCGCTGCTTACACTATTTCATATCATCCTTAAACAGTTGAAATCCTGTTTAAAGAGTCTTATGCTTAGTGCAGTTCCTAGCTTCACAGTTCATGTAGAAACATAGGCACAACTCTTGGGCAGGCTGCAATTACAGGCTAGGATCTCTGCCTTCATCCTCGCTTCCTATGATGGTTAGACTATCGCAATACAGAGCATCAGGAGCTGTAAAATAGATTGTGAAGCTTTTGCTAAATTGTCGCATGATGGACATGGCATAAGCCTGCTACTGATGAACAACATCTCTGATATAGCTTTCAGCTTCCTTACTCCACGCTCTCATCTTAAGTTGCCATACTTACTGGTGATGCCAAGCATTGCCAGTGAAGACATAATGAATTATCATTGAACATTATATTCTAATCTTCAAGAAAATATGACTCTGTCCATGTCTTGAGATGAGAGCTTGATTTCCTCCGCAACTTTTCATCATTCCTTGCCGTGTCATGGCTGTTTTTTGACGATCACATTTTCACTGATCTTCATAGCTCATCATTGCCGATTGTTATGATAGTGACAAATGTGCCTCCATCATGTCTATTGCATTACATGTCTTGTCCTTTAATAACCATGCTAACTATAGAGACATGCCACGCCCCTCGATACTGATGGAGACGGCTCGTGGATTCTTGTTTCGCACCGCCGACTTCATATTCTGCATTTTACGAGAGTGTTTGTCTAGCCTTGTCACTTTCTTGGTAGCCTGCAGGGTAAAGTAAAGGCAAAACAAAAATGATGGCTTGAAATTATAATAACTTGAACTTTTAAAATAATATCTTTAATGATAATTAACAATTCATGATGATTTCAAGTTGAAATCTATGAAATATCATAATTTTCTCATTCCATCCCCCCCCCCCCCGTATCACTTATCAATTACAGGTATACAACTTCAAATCCTAGGAATATTCTTTTCTTCATTTCTCATCTTTATCATTGATTATATCAAACTATGCCATCAGGAATGCAGCAACAAAGAAACAATTTAATAATGATAAAAAATAAATAAGGGAATAATCTTGCCTTCCAAATTTGATTAGCATTTTCAGTCACAAAAGAAAAGCTCTCAACTCTGTTCTTTACAAACCTATGTAAAAAATAAATCTCCTCAAAATAATTGCTTTTTTGATGCAATAACAAGCAAAATTATTCCCTGTACTCACTATGCAGAGCTGCCAACCTGAAAAAGAACATTTCAGTATTTTTACAGCTGAAAATCAGTATTTTGATGATGACATCAGTATTTTCAATGAAATACCATAAGGCAACACATAAAACAGAAACTTTAGATATCAGTATTTTGCATGAAACCATCAGTATTCTTCTTATTTTTCAGTACTAAATACTGAAAATCCGTACTACTTGGCAGCTCTGACTATGTAACTAAAGACTTTGCTCAACAAACTAATCCAATCCACATAGTATTTGATCTAGGGTCTTTTCATAGAGGTTACAAAGCGCTTCACAATTTGCTCCTGTAGATAAATACTAATGTAAGAGTAGAAATAATCAATATATGTTTTAAAATAAGAGATATTAGTTGAACTGTATAATCAAAGGTTCACTAACCCACTACCACTTTGTTTATGTCCACTTCATCACTCAAGGTTTCTCCTTCATGCTTGGTTCTCTCTCTCTCCCAGTCTCTCTCTCCCACTCTCACTCACTGTGGTCTTTCTTATCACACCCATTTCCTCCTTACCCAGAAATAGTATGAGTCAACTGGTCCAAGAATATAGAAACATTGTGATTGTGATATCAAGTCCAGGGTATAAATACAGTTGTACAAAATAGATATTTGATATAGATTTTGGGGTTATTGAGCTACCGCTCCACCCCGCATAAAATCTCACAGTTTGTTCTCCTGGCCCATCCCATGGCCGTAAACAAAGGAGTCCTATAGCTTTCACATATCCTGTTATTTATATTTCTTCATTGTATACTTCTCATCAATATTACATCCTTTCTACCTTCAAGGAAGGGTGAATAAATATATTATATTGGAACTGCATAATCATCGTCTTGTCATCTTTATTCGACTGTAACACTAGTATATATATATTCGCCATCGAACGCTACCATAACTACGAATAATTATCAACCATCATTAAAACTTATAGTGTTACATTTGGTGGCAGCGGCAAACGGTTTGCACCTTATGCTCGGATTTTTGTCTTCAAACCGTTCCTGTGCGAATAATAACATACAACCTCATATCGATGATTTCGATATGCTTATCTAACTTGGACGCTTTGCTGAGTTTATTTCTTTATTGTTTAGCTGAATGTACTTCAACTGGAGAAATGCCATTTAGCATTTACAATATTTTGGAACTGATCATCGTTTATATGTGAACAGGAGTTCACATGAACTATTTTCATCTGTATTTTATATTTTCTTCGCATTTTGATTGCTTATGTAATTCTACTTGTTTGGACGCTTTCCAGAACAATTTCACACAGTGTATATAACTGGAAGTGCCAAAACTTGTTTTTTGGCACTTGTTTTTTTTTTCTTCGTTTGGAGCTTCATTCACTTCTCTTTTATTCTGATGCCCTATATACCACCATCGCCAGTCTGGTTCCTGTGGAAGAATCTCCTGCGCATCAAGTCTACTTCTCCAAGCTTCATCCAGGGAGTTGTGATCACTTGGTTCATCAGTGGATCGGACATTTCTTTCACCAATATTCAACATCTCTATACTCCAGACTCTTCGTCTTCTCTTTTTCATTGCTTCTCGACTTTGTGCTGGTGAGAGAGGGTCATCATTCTAGATTGCATAACTTGTGATTGCTGCAGACTTTTGATTTGGACATATTTATGTTCTTTAATATATTTATATCATATTGGATTTCATGGTCTGAGTGAGTCCTTTCCATTATATACATATGTAGTTCCAATTATGAATTTTCAATTTTTCATTCATTTACTTTGCAGTTTCCTAGATAAAAATGAACCCATTAAGGCGAGGTTCATTGCAATACCCTGAAACACCCCATATTGTAGTAACGTTTGAGAATTCACTTACATTTCTTCCCGCACAAATTCATGCAACCTCACGCTATTCTTACATTAGCAAATACGTTGCTGATAACCTACCCTGCCTTCAAGGTTTAGACGCATCAGCTTATCTTAATTTGCAAGAAGCTAGAATTGATGATCCTAGAATTTGTGGGGCAATAGCTACCAGAATCCATTCTGCAAGCATTTCATGGTCAACACCATGTTTCTTTATTGTAGTTGAT
Source organism: Lytechinus variegatus (assembly GCF_018143015.1). NCBI lineage: Eukaryota > Metazoa > Echinodermata > Echinoidea > Temnopleuroida > Toxopneustidae > Lytechinus > Lytechinus variegatus. The sequence continues at coordinate 3,887,655 of NC_054755.1, read as the reverse complement.
ACGCTCGATTTCCATGTAATTCTAGGGACTGATTTTCTCGACAGACTTAAATACCGCGAGTCCTTCTCTCTGACTTACACACCAGCTAACAATCCTGATTTCAGTCCTAGCATTCCATATTTATTTTGTGAGCTGATCAAGGAAATAGATCCTGTCAACGGGTCCAACCCTCTAAAAAGGCCCTCTGATTTAGACGACGCTTCCACCTCATCCCAGTCCCATTCTGACACTGACCCCTGTGAGACTCCCCTTTCATCTGCCCCAGTTACTCCTGCTACTGATCATGAAACCAGTGTTAGTGAAACTGACCCCAGCACCAAAGGCTTTGATCAGTATGAAAATGCTGACCTCCAGGATCCTTACCATATACCATCTAACACTTTGAAACCAATAGCCACCAATTCCCCTCCACCACATCTTGCTGATCCCTCATCATCTCCTGACGACTCTTCATCCCTGTGCCTATTAGATCCAGACTCCTCTCGGACATCCCCTATTTCTCAATCTCCTAGTCCTAGTCCATGTCATAGTGATGAATTTCTTCCTGTCTCTGAGATCCCTCCTGACATTAAAATTCCTCAGGTCTCTCAGCATATAGATGTACCTATCTCATCTCCTCCTCTTTCTCCTCTTCCTTCCTCAACACCTAACATGATTACGATTGATTTAAATGAAGGTAGTCATGATTTTGATGCATGTTCTGCTCCTTGTGTGACAACTCCTCCTCCTCTTGTACCACCTTCCCCCAACATTGCAACGGTAACGCAATTAGAGACTGTAATTGACAAAGCTCCAGCCTTGGATACCGATCCTGTTGATGATGGTAGTGATCTTGAATCCCGATCTCATGTAAGCACTGGTAATTCCAAACTGCCCCTGGTATCATTGAACACTATGGTAATCCCCACTAACATTAAGTCAGTATCTTCTCGGGACGATGTTGCCCTGGACGATCTCAACTACTTGTCACAAGCAAGTGATATTCACACCTTCTGCCATCTCTCCTTCAATTTCCCTGATCCACTCACATCCTATGGTCTACACCATGGATTCACTTCCCTCATACTCCCTCATGGTCCTGGTCCTCCTCTTATTACATGTTGTTGATAACAAATTGATAGATGTATCTGGATAACAGGACTGGATTGACTTTGACCATGATTCATTCCGCACTTACTGTAATTCTTGTTTTCGTTAGTTTAGTTTGTTGGAAGTGTAGACATTTACGTCTGTTCAGGAACTTATTTTATTCGACAGTTTATTCCTTTTTTTAAATAAATCTATGCAATTTTGGTGTGCATGTAAATGATTAATAGCAACAATAATGATTAAAGAAAGAAATTTGGCTGATTGGCCACCATCAAATCCTTTACTCTCTACATTTCCCTTAGATTGTTTTATGTTTTTAATAGTTGTCAGATGGATTCTCTTGTCTTGATTATCTTTCAAATTGTTTCAAATGCTCAATTTAATTATGCAATTCTATTGTTCAACCATTGCAAAATAATTAATTCTCTAACCTTAAGTTCCATATTTCCGATGAAAATGTGCCTTTTGAAAATCTGTTCTATTGTTTATAGCCAGAATTAATTGCATGTGTTTCATGTAGATAAATGGTAATTGATTTTGTTGATTAGATCTTATCACTGCTGTTTTAGAATTTTTTCATGTACAATTTAGTTTTTATGTTTCCATGTTATATCTTATTATGTTCAGTAATAGGCCTCCTGTTTGTTTGTACGGAGCTATGGTTCTAGTATAGAAATTGATATTATCTTAATGTTTGCTAATATGTTTCTATTGCTATCTCAATTTCCTTACAACAGATACGTTTACTCACAAGTGCAACACACTTGTACATACATTTGATAATTCCAACAAATTTCTCTATAATAAGATTTTAACTCCCAGCTGTTGTTCAGTTTATGACATAAACCTGGTCAGGTATTGAGTGATGTTTCTTGTCCAGAACATACAATTTCAAGATTTATTTTTTTCATGTTTTTTTATATATTGGAGTAACTGCTCCCTGACATAATATACACATTTGACAAGTATTTATTTTCTATATATTACTCATTCTCAATATTTCACAGGTATTTTTTATTGTCTATTAATAGCACAGTTTCATGTTCATAATGTTAATAATTTCTGTTATGCTGTAATAATAGCTTTGCTCTTATTTTTTTTTGGTGTAGTTTAGTTGTAGCCTTTAGTGATTCGTGTATTTTGTTCTATTTACTCGCATTTACTTTCTACTATAAATTTAGTTCCATTTATTATTATACCATACGTTCATTTCAACTGGCTGACTTTTACTTTATGACACTTTTGTAGTATCATATACTGCATTTTCTAATGTTAGTAAAATTTCATTTATAATTTTGAAACGAGGACGTTTCTTTTCAAACAATGGGACGAATGTAAGAGTAGAAATAATCAATATATGTTTTAAAATAAGAGATATTAGTTGAACTGTATAATCAAAGGTTCACTAACCCACTACCACTTTGTTTATGTCCACTTCATCACTCAAGGTTTCTCCTTCATGCTTGGTTCTCTCTCTCTCCCAGTCTCTCTCTCCCACTCTCACTCACTGTGGTCTTTCTTATCACACCCATTTCCTCCTTACCCAGAAATAGTATGAGTCAACTGGTCCAAGAATATAGAAACATTGTGATTGTGATATCAAGTCCAGGGTATAAATACAGTTGTACAAAATAGATATTTGATATAGATTTTGGGGTTATTGAGCTACCGCTCCACCCCGCATAAAATCTCACAGTTTGTTCTCCTGGCCCATCCCATGGCCGTAAACAAAGGAGTCCTATAGCTTTCACATATCCTGTTATTTATATTTCTTCATTGTATACTTCTCATCAATATTACATCCTTTCTACCTTCAAGGAAGGGTGAATAAATATATTATATTGGAACTGCATAATCATCTTCTTGTCATCTTTATTCGACTGTAACACTAGTATATATATATTCGCCATCGAACGCTACCATAACTACGAATATATATCAACCATCATTAAAAACTTTTAGTGTTACACTAACCTTAGAAAATTCTCTCTCAACATTCCACTTCGGTCTGACGACGTAGTCTTTGGTAGACGGGAGAGGAACCCTGGCTCTGCCTACCCATCCCTTCATACCCGGACGGAGTCCCCTGATAGGAGGAAAGCAAACAGGAAACAATGAGCATATGTGAACGGATCAAGCAAACATGTAGACTTCCATCGATGGTCAATTCACCATTATGGCAATGACTATGGTAACGGGGCTCAACAGCCAATCTCGATCAAGGTTTTCATGAAAGTTACAATGATGAAGTTCCCTTAAGGCGACCGCAAACCTTACCATTGATCTGGGACTCAATTTTGGAATAAATTGTAGTTGAATTCAATGCTAATATTGAGACTTGGAATATCTTACTGCGTAGTGGTTGAAATCATTGTACGAATACCTCTGTTCAAATCTGTGACTATGCTATCATCCTTCTTAGAATAAAAGCAAATTTAATATCTAGTCATAATGATGTCATAGCAGTCGTACGATTGGCTACGATTTGAAACTAATTTGGCCTTTACTCCAAAATAAAGGCTGGCAATCTTTCAAAATGGTTATATTAGTATTTTTTCAATTAATTTTAACTTCAAATAAAATGATATGTTCCATTCACATTTTTAGAAATGAGCAAAATGCAATTTGTTCCAAAATCGGATCGCGAACAGTTGTAAGGTGTGCGGTAGCCTTTAGTTGTAAAATCATATTGATATTCCTTGATGGATTTCCACCAAACCTTGATTACAGGGTTCCCACAGAAATTTGAAAACAGAATTCCATGACTAAATTGCTGCTCTCCATGACGTCCCGGGAGATATGTAGAAATTGAGATGTCACAAAACTGAGAAAAATGGAAATCATGAACATCAATCATAATAGCAGAGTATGATCACAGAGTATGACAGTTGTGAGACACAACAAACTGGAAAGCTGCCATAGACAAGAGGTATTTGCAATTCCATGACTTTTAACAAATTTTCCAAATTCCATTACTTTTCCCTAAGTTTCCATGATCACAAATTTTTCCAGGACTGTGGGAACCCTGGATTAACATGTTTTCCTGTTTTCCCACTTTTTCATTGAGTTTAACTTAACTGCAGGTCAAAAGGTCAATTAAGAAGAGAAATAGGAGGAATGTTTTACTACTTACTCTTCTCCTCCTTCCAATGCTGTTTCTATATTCTTCTTCTCAGGAGTATCTTCAGTACTAACGAGAAAGAAAATAAAGAGAAATTGGCTTGAATTTGAATTACACAGCAAAGATCTTGAATAAAAGCTTTTATCATTACTTAAGCTTTTATCATTACACACTCCAATATGGCGACTCAATGAAAAAAAAAAGCAAATTGGCAACTAACCAAAAATTCTCACATGATTGCCAATACCTCATTTTTATAAATTTTCTCCATAAATATCTACATTTTCCTGTGATATTACATTTCTAATATTGAATGAACCAAATCAAACTATAGAAAGATTTTTTTAATAGTTTTTTTTTGCTAGAATCTATTGTCCCCGTTTGATGTTCTGTAATTTGCTTCCAACTTCGCCCTGGCATCCACCCTGAGATGGGGCTAATAGCACTATCCCAGGACATAGCAGGTTTGCACAACTCTTAGTTGATTTCATGACTCTGCACTGCATCAAATCAGTTCCAGACAAAAATAAATCATTAGTAGACTTACAGTTTCCCAACTGTGTAAAATTAAGGTAAGGTAAAAGAAACAAAACAAATCCAGGGTCAGAGGAACCCATCTGTTACTCATGGACAAAAATTTAAAAAAAAATGATGTTCAGATTATTAACAAAGCTTTTTAAACTTTCTACAGGTGCTCTTTTTTCTTCATTTTCATTTCCACATAAACTTTAATCTTATTCTGTATGGTTGTGTATTTGAGTTGTTTTCTTTACCTAGACCGTTTGTATTCATGATGAATATAAGTTTTTAAATGAAAAAGAATAAACAATGGAAACTGAAAATCTATCGTCATGTGGGGGAGTCATCGTCATCGACTCATCTTTCAATAAGAGGAATGTGAGTTCGAATCCCAGCCATGGCATGTTTTCCTTCAGCAAGAAATTTACCCACATTTTGCTGCACTTGACCCAGGTGAGATGAATGGGTACCCGGTAGGTTTTATTCCTTGAATGCTCTAGCGCTTTTACGGCGAATCAGCTACAGCCGGGGTAATAATATGATATGAAGTATCATGCACAGTAGAGTATATGCAATTATAAAAGCTGCACTATGCAAATAGAACATATTATTATCAACAGTTCCCTTTTTGAGCAAACAAGGTTACAGTATCTCACCTCATTCTTCTCCTCTTAGCAGCTAACTGTTGTAGATCTCTCTTCTGTCTGTCTTCTTTAGAGATTGATCTGAAGTTGGATTCCACTCCAAAAATTGGTCTTGACCACTCGTCTGCAACACAAGCATAAAGGTCAAGATTAGATAGAGAAGACAACCGATTCATTTCACGTGGTATTGTGTCCTAAGTCTGTGCAGTGCCCCTTGTTTAGGCATACATGTATTTCCGCATTCAGTGGTGCTCAAAAGTTGGCGAACCCTACCAGAAAATGAACATTTAACTCTGTTCATACGTACTTCACACCAATGTACATGCGGTACCGCGCAAACAAACTATGCGTTGTTTCCCTCCCTGAAAATAATCAAGCACAGAGGTGTTCATGGCCTAGTAGATAAAGAGGTAAAGTGTTCAAGTTCTACCATGTTTTAGATATTCAATGTGAAGTCAGGCGAAAAAATATCACATTAAAAAAGTTAGTTTCTCTAGGCTCGGCAAACATAGTGGCGTTGTCTACATTCAACACTCAGCATGAAGGAGTGCATTTTGTGGTGGGGTTCACCTTTTCAGCACAACTTTTATCTAATGAAATAAAACATGGAACAATGACAAATTCTACTGTCTGCACTACATGGATGGATATTCATTCAACAAATCCAAGTCAAAATAGTAGAATGATATTTAATTTCAGAGAGGGGGGGGGGGTGTGTGGTCTGGGGGAACAGCCAAAGCAGACATAGAAGCAAGTGGAGGAGTAGAAGGTTGGTTGAGGAAGGAGGATGCATTGAATTATACAACATGGACAGAGTGTGAAAAGGTGATTGTCAAGAATGTGAGGTGAATCCGGAGTCCAGAGCCCGATCTTGCAAAGAGTTGCGATTGATCCAATCAATCATACCTATGGACGGCCAGCAATGTCAACGTCTATTATGCATGTTTGTTTAAAATATTTTCTAGCTATGATGCATATTTCATGCATTCACTGTTTTCTTGAAAGTTCACTGTGCTCCTCTTTGTTAACAAAGGACATTGTGTGAATATCCTGGAGAAAAAATTATGGCTGTGATCGATCGGATCAATCATAACTCTTTATAAGACAGGGTCCAGGACACCCTGGACTTTGTACTGACTAACACACTTACTTATGATCTTGCCAGCTCTTTCTCTGATGTAACGGAGTTCCTTTGGATGCCTGTACAGACACATGACAGCCTTGCCGATTTCGCTTGTCTTTAGCATGTGCTGGTCAATTGGTGGAAACTACGGTATAAAGAGGATAGATTGGAAAGACAATGTACACATGACACTCGTGATGATTTCACTTGTCTTTAACGTGCTGGGAACTACAATATAAAGGGGATAGATCAGAATAATAATGAACTCAGGACAGCCTTGCCTATCTCACTTGTCTCTTAAATGTGCTGGTCGATTAGTGGGAACTACCATATAAAGAATATCAAAGCGATAAACTAGAAGATAATATACATGTACATATTAGAGAAACATGCCATTCTTCATGTTCAATTTTATTAAAGGCAAGTCCACCTCAGAATAATTTTGATTTGAACCAATATAGAAAAATCAGACAAGCACAATGCTGAAAATTTCATCAAAATCGGATGTAAAATAAGAAAGTTATGACATTTCAAAGTTTCGCTTTCAACAAAATAGTTATACGAACGAGCCAGTTACATCCAAATGAGAGAGTCGATGATGTCACTCACTCATTATTTCTTTTGTTTTTTACTGTTTGAATTATACAATATATCAATTTTTACCAATTTGACGATTAGGAACTCCTTGCCTGAAGCACAAAATGTTAAAATAATGGAATTCCACGTGTTCAGGGAGGAATGAAACTTAATTTCACATGACAATGACGAGAAAATAAAAATATTTCATATTTTATATAATTAAATACAAAAGAAATAGTGAGTGAGTGATGTCATCAACTCTCTCATTTGGATGCAACTGGCTCATTCATATAATTATTTTGTTGAAAATAAGCGAAACTTTAAAATGCCATAACTTTCTTATTTTACATCTGATTTTGATGAAATTTTCAGTGTTATGCTTGTTGAATTTTTCTCTTTTTTTTTCAAATCAAATTTTTGTTTGGGTGGACTTGTCGTTTAAAGAGACTGGTATACTAACCCCTTGTAAGATCTTGATAAATGATTCCCTAATGCTGAGATGAGGTAGACTTTTATCAGGAAGAGGTTTCAACCATTCAGCCATGGGTTTCAGTACACCACACTCTAAGAAAGACAACTGCAGGTCTGATCTGTAAAGATACATTCAAAGAAACAGGAGAAACAGAATAATTACTCCCAAATTTTGATAATAAAGTAAGCTTTCATGCATTATAAACCATCTAGAGTGCAATGACCCCCTCCTAAAAAAATGTTTCTTGAAGAGCTCTTGTAGCTAAAAAAATGTTTCTTGAAGAGCTCTTGTAGCTTCCTAAGCCAAGAACCTTTCTATATTTATGAAATATTTGGTGACTGATTATTCTTTTACCTGATTGTTAGGGAAAATTAGATACTTTCTAGTTTGCAATACCTGAACTTTCCTATAAGTATGAATGCTTTTAGTAAAAAGCCATATATGTATATTACATTAAAACAAGGATATTATGATTCTTCTTCCTTTATAACATGAATTCTTAGGCCACTTTTGAGATGTTAAAGAAAACAATATTGTGAAAGGGCCATCATTCATTAATTCATTTATTGGATTGGTACATATTCAACTGTGTTGTAATAACAAACACAACATTTGTGAAAGTTCAAACCTAGACTTTCCTTCTTCTCTCAAACAATTAAAGACAAAGTGTGAATCACGCTTTAATTTTTTTTTTTGTTATTATCAAGAAGTATTTATTTATTTTTTACATTTGGAATATTCATGCTTTTAATATTACACAGTTCATTTTCAAATTGCATATTAGTATCAAACAAACAAAACATAAATATAGAACCGTGTAAAAAAACAATGTATCAGAACATAGTATCCTGTATAGAGAAAAATGAATAAATAAAGAATTACATAGTTCTTGTAGAGAAGACAATAATCAAAATCTATTACTTACTTTTTCAACTGTGACAAGACAGCTGGAAGCATGTTGAGTTTCTTCGTTGCAGCCTTTCTGGCATTATTTAACCTACGATCCTCCTACAATGCAGAAAAAATACAACAAAGTATTGAGGATTGTTTAGACAAGATTAGGTCTTGGAATAAAACTCAAACAGTTAATGCATCTGATCAGTTTACCAACAATCGGCAACTGAATACTACTTTTTACATTAATCAAAATGTTTGCAAGATGTCGATTACTGATTTGAGACATTCAATTATCAAAAGAACGTTGCTAAAATTTTGGATATTTGACAAAAAAGTACAGACAAGTGGAATGCCTCTGGCCGTCTCACCTGCATCACGCGATTCAACATAGCAGCAGTGCTGACTTTGAAAACTACTATAACTCGCACAAGATGTTCAGTGATACTTGGTTACTCTTATTTCCATATTTTATGAACTAGACCAATACACTTTACAGAGATACATGTAGGATGGTAATTCAACAAATACCCCCAATGTGGCCAAAGTTCATTGACCTCACATGACCTTTGACACTGATCACGTGAACTAAAACTTGCACAGGATATTCAATGATACTTGATTACTCTTATGTCCAAGTTTCAAAAGTCAGATCAATAAACTTGCGAAGTTATGATGGTAATTCAACAGATACCCCCATTATGGCCAAAGTTCATTGACCTTTGACCTTGGTCATGTGACCTAAAATGCGCACAGGATGTTCAGTGATACTTGATTACTCTTATGTCCAAATTTTATGAACTAGACCAACATACTTTTAAAGTTATGATGGTAATTCAACAAATACCCCAATTCGGCCAAAGTTCATTGACCCTAAATGACCTTTGACCTTGATCATGTGACCTGAAACTTGCACAGGATGTTCAGTGATACTTGATTACTATTATGTCCAAGTTTCATGAATCAGATCCAAAAAATTTTAAAGTTTTAATTGTAATTCAACAGATACCCCCAAATCGGCCAAAGTTCATTGACCCTAAATGACCTTTGACCTTGGTCATGTGACGTGAAACTCATGCAGGATGTTTGGTGATACTTGATTAACCTTATGTTTAAGTTTAATGAACTAGGTCCATATATTTTGTAAGTTATGATGACATTTCAAAAACTTAACCTCGGGTTAAGATTTTGATGTTGATTCCCCCAACATGGTCTAAGTTCATTGACCCTAAATGACCTTTGACCTTGGTCATGTGACATGAAACTCTATTAGGATGTTCATTAATACTTGATTAACCTTATGGCCAAGTTTCATGAACTAGGTCCATATACTTTTTAAGTTATGTCATTTCAAAAACTTAACCTCAGGTTAAGATTTGATGTTGACGCCGCCGCCGCCGTCGGAAAAGCGGCGCCTATAGTCTCACTCTGCTATGCAGGTGAGACAAAAACAAATTACATTTATGCTGGAATTTAATGAATTCCATATATTGTAACTCTATCAAAACACGACAATGATGGCTATGCCTATCATGTATCGTTCAGCTATATTGACGTGCATGCGTAGGCACTGTTCTGAGACACTGGACCAAGTCAGCTGGCTCTTTATATGTGACCACTGGGAGGTCATGTAAACAGGTTAAATTTTTTGGTGATTTCTGATAATCCAGGAATCTTGATTTTGTCAAACTATTTGATTTGCTTACCCAAGCCAAAAAATAAATGAATAAATAAAATAACATTTTAAAAAGGTTAGGATGCCATAGAAAAATGCAACTTACCTGAGCTACTTCATTCATCTGTTTGATCATAGCAACAATGATGTCATCGTTATCGTTGATAAAGTCATCATTGTTTCGTTTCCTTCTTCTAATTTTATTTTCTTCCTTCTTTTTCTGCAGCATCATGTCAAAGTCAGATACAAAGTCACTGAAGGGGAAAGAATGCAATAAAAGAAATCAATAAAAAATACCAAGACCTGTGAGCTCTTCCATAAAAGAAGTTAAATAAAAATATCAGAATGGTTGGGGGAGACCAGTAGAACCATTTTCTATCACTACGACTCCTCACAAGCAATGATACATTGAATTTATGAATTGATTTTCTTTTTTTTCTAAATTCAAATAACATGTCCTTCCGCATTCTGAACAACATAAGTTTTTTTATTGTATTATGACATGTTCAAAACTTGTGAAAAAGTAATATTCTGTAAAGAGTGAAAATCTTAGAAAAAAAGTTATATATTATATATAAATTTTCTTTTTTTAAATCGGATTTTGATAAAAATTTTAGCGTTTTTCTTGGTGAATTTTACATGGAGGTATAAATATTTTCAGCCAGGAGTACTCATTTATCTAATCACAGGTACTTACGCTCCACCTCTGCCGCTATCAAGACCTTCATCTGAATCAGAGTCTCCAGGAGGAGGACCAGCAGGTGCTTCAATCTTTTCAATCTCATCATCATCCTGCTCATCTCGAATCTTCTGGATCGCATCCTCCATCGCTGAGGCATCCATCTCAGCATTGTCATCGTCGTCGTCACTTGACAAGACGGCTGGAGATTAGATTAGAGTGCAGAGATTGTTTAGAAATTAGATAATGAATATTGGTTGAAGATATATTAATTTCTCAATCCTAAAGCTCACAAACTTACAACAAAACCTGTCAGCCATCAATTTGTAAAAAAAAAGACAATCCTCTTTAACTGATTTTATTAAACAATTAAGCATTACTCTGGTCTTGAGGTTCAAGTGGTTAGTGAATGATGTCCAGATAAGCAAAAAACTTTAAATTGAAAAAAAAATTATTTTCCCTTACTACTGTTACTTTGAACAAGCAGAAATCTCCAACCAAATCAACTTCTTATTCTCACTGATTAAGACAAAGATTATGCTGAACACAATAACTGATCACATGTTCACATTCTTTTCTAATGGAGAATGACATTCTAAATTTAGAATGACAGGTTTTAATCTCAAAGAGTAAGGTCAATTTTCTCTTACAGCACAAATTGGAGGCTTTAACCCTAAAAAGACTGGGCTATTTTGGAGGCTAGAAAAACTGGGGGGGGGGGGGCCTTTTGGGCCCCCCTAAGATTCTGGTATTTTGCACTACTTTTCTTGTTTTTCTTTGATTTTAATTTCTTATGTATTTCTTTATTTTGCATTTCTTATGTATTTCTTTATTTTTTTATGCAATGTTTTTCATTATTTTCATATCCTAGAACTGCTTCTTGAATTCACAAGTGACATAATATAGAAAGAAACAAATAAAAATGTAGTTAGAAAACAATGTGTATAACATTCATTCAAATACCATACACTTTACACACAAACGAATACAAATTTCAATTTCTTACGTGACATGTGATACGAAAATGTTACGTAACTCCGCAACCGCGGCATGGGGGTATACAAATTTGGTATCAAAAGTTGTGCAAAACTCAAGAGAAAAAAGTCATGAAATGGCGGCGCGAACGCTTCATGCGCAAAAAAGTTATCGCGATTTATGTACAGGGGGGGCCTAAAAGGCCCCCCCCAGTCTTTTTAGGTTTAAATTTCAATATTTTTAGAGGAAGACCACTTTTCTATAAGGTACATTTCTACATTGCAGTACAATTGTAAAACTTAAAGAAAGGGTGCAAAAATGTTCAAGGCCAGTGAGAGGGGTGCAAAAATGTTCAAGGCCAGTGAGAGGGATGTTGAGGCTAATTGCTAAGGCATCCAAGGAGGACCTGTCATTCCATGGACTTGGGATTAGTTTGAGCCCTGGAGAGGGATAGTAAAGAAAGAAACTTACTCGTGCTCTTCTTTTTCTTTGCTGGTCCTTGCAACTCTGCTGCACCAAAACCCTAATTAAAAAAATATAGGAGATCATGTTGAGTGAGAAACATTTACACAAACAATGCACAATGGCATGATATTTGAAAATATATGGATAACTATATTGTACCATTGTTTTAGCTGTTGGTGTTATCTAATTTATCCTCCATTTACTATTCTCCTTGTATGAACTCAGAAATATAATTAATGATTTACTGTAAGTGAAGATATGTATTATACAATCTGATAACATATCCATTGAGAAAACAGAAATTACTAAAATATGTTAATTAAATATCAAAGATTTTAAGAAAAAGTAACATTTAGAACTGATACTTTAAGATCATTTGATATAAAAAGTAAAGGAAATCCATGAGGGCGACAGGCGATTTCGCCCTAATGATAACCAAAAAATACCCCTAAAATTCCCTAGAAATGCAAGCTTGGAGCGACCATTCTTTCTAGAGTCGCCCCAAGATCTATCACAAACAAACAGTACACAAGATTATTTAGAAAATCAATATTATATCTATGGCAGACAAATTTGCTTTTACTGCATAATTGCTTGTTACCCCTAAAATGGAGCCCTTACAAATGAACGAAATAGCCCCAATATTATGCAATAGCCCCTAATGAATTATAAAATGATTTCCAACCCTGGATATAAAAATTAATAAAAAATATGATCAATGCATAAGGATACTGGTGGATAAATCCATAGACAGAATAATGTACGATATGGAGACTTACCTCAAATTCTTCTTCCTCATCACTGGAACCGAAGATATCTGCAATTAATTCACCTACAGCTTCTTCTCTGAAACACAAACAGGTGAGAACAATGAAAGAAGAGAAAGGTTACAGGGGCAGCGAACTGTGTTATTGCAGCAGGTCTTGAAATATATATTTTGAGATCCAATGCCACTGACAGTCTCACCTGCATTAACCAATTCATTATGCAGCAGTGCTGACTTTGAAAACAGTTGCGTATACATGTACGATTATTATTTTTTCCCCAAGAGAGAGGAAAAGAAGAAACACTCATTTGATAATATATAATCCGAATTTGATTGATCTCGAATGACCTATGCCCAGTGAACAGTATTTAGATTTGTCAATTTGCTGATACCTGATAACCATTATATGAAAGTTCTATAGAAAAGAAGACTTATAGTTATACTTTTAAAATTATCTTTGAAAAGTTAGAAATGTTTACATTAAGTTGGTTGTAATAAAAAAGGAAAAAATTGAAGAAAAAAAAAAAACATATTGGTGAAGGTTTTGAAGATGATCCCTTAAAAATATAATATAATTATGCATTCATTTTTTTAAAATGACCTAATATGCGAGCAGCTCCTCCATATATCATGTATTACAAATTCCATAAATTCCAATATCCAATGAAACAGGATAAATAATTCTTTTTTTTTTATTATAGATGGGGGTATGAAATGATGTGATTGATAATGAATAAAATTACTTCCATTTATAGAAAATGATATTTTAGGGAATAAACACAACATATGGAGGGGCTTCTCAATTGTGACATCACAATATCATATTTCAAATATGATTCAGATTGCCGTTTTTCCTTGACAAATTTTTATCTAATCTTCACAAATATTTTTCTTTCTTATAAAAACCAACTTATCATCAGGGTGAACTTCCCCTTAAAGTCAATAGAGACAGACTTACTTCTCTTCTTCACTTTCATCACCACTATCCTGGGCTACAGTTCTCCTCTTGGTCTTAGTTCTCCCAATCACATCATCTTCATCATCATCCTCATCGTCGCTTGCTTCACCTGTTCACAGAACATAATAAGGATTGTTTTACTATGATAAATATAGTCAAACTACACAACACATTATGGAAGAAGAAATCTATCCATAGACTTTCATTCAATTTCGATTACTCAGCCAAGAAATACCAAACACAAACATGTTGTGCACTTGATAAACTGAAATTAGTCAAGTGACCACCATTTCATGAAAGTTGACAGTACTAAAAAAAGGCTGTCATTCTATGACATTAACGGGCGAAAACCAATGCCTCTGAGCCCATCTAAACCATGGATTTTACTGAACTTGTTAAAGCTGACCATGCAGTGATGACAATTTGTATGAAATGCCCTTGTGGGTGTTTCGTAAGTTATGAGCGACTGGCAATCCTTCCTTGTGGTAAGTAATATCCATCAGATTTCTATTGGCTCTTACTCCTAAGAAAGGGTCAACATTTTGTAAAGTCACTCGTAAATAACTTACAATTTAACCCTTCTGCTCAGATACATTTGGAACCCACAACTAATATCAAAATGGATGAATTAGGAAATGAACAATTTCATACCTTGTAGTTCTGCCATGAAGTCATTACCGGCATCAGCAACAGCATCTGCCTCGTCTTCCACCTGTTCTTCTTCTGCTTCTTCTCCAGATAACCTTGCCTCTTCTTCTTCCTTCTCTCCTTCTTGCTCTCCCTCCTCGGCTTCTTCCGTGATTTCTTCCATCACTTGTCTTTCTTCCCCCTCCCCTCCTTGCTCCTCTTCCTCTGCATACTCGATGTACTCCTCCACCACTTCGGCATCCTCATCGTCATCATCGACAATCTCCTCCCATTCCTCTTCTTCCATCTCCAAATGTTCCTCATCCCCAGCTTCGATGATTTCTGGTTCAGGGTCACCATCCTCATCGTACTCGCCCTCAACTGCCTCTTCCAAGATTTCCTCCCCTTCTTGCTCCGGAGAGACAACCTCTCGACCATGATGCTGCTGTTGCCTTTGGAGTTCATCCTCCGCGTCCTCATCAACATCTTCATAAAGAGGTTCTCTTTCGCCTTCATCTTCGTCTTCATCGGCGCTAAATTGCGCCTCGATTTCTGGAATGTCATCTTCTACCCGTCTCTGGTCCTGGATTGGAGCATCCTCAAAATCAGCCTCCTCATCATCATCCATCTGTTCATACAAGTCATCATGTTTCTTTTCAACCTGTCCTTGCTGCGCATCGTCATCTTCGAGTTGTTCCTCATCACTAAGGATCTGTTCATATTCATTGCTTGTGTTTTGCTGGACATATCCACCGTCCTCCTCAGCTCCCTCTTGCCTTGACTCGACTCTCCTCTCATCATCACTGGCTTCTAAATCACCATCACTGACTTGCTCTACATCGCTAACCTGCTCTAAACCTTTGTCCTCCTCCTCCTCATCTTCGTATGGAAGCTCACCATCACTTTGATCATCTCTATACCCTTCATGACCTCCAGCTTCCTCTTCATGTTCCCCTTCTTCTAGCTGTTCCCCTTCCTCAACTTGTTCCCCTTCCTCAACTTCTTCCCCTTCTTCAATCTCCTCCCCCTCCTCTAACTCTTCCCCTTCCTCTACTTCTTGTCCATCTTCAGCACCATCCCTTTCTTCGACACGATGCCCTTCTTCTCCATCAGAGTACTCGACTGCTTCATGCTCTCTATCATCTTGCTCGTATCCATCTTCTGACCTCTGTTCATTGACCTCCTCGCCTTCCTCGGACCCCTCTTCTTGATACTGTGGAGTGCCCTCTTCGTGTTGGCCGTCATCATAGCCTTCTCCGTCTCTTACAACCTTCCTCTCGTCATATTCTTCATCGCTAACTTGTCTTTCCTCCTGCTCCTCTTCCACATCTGAAACTACTTCTCCAGCCTCTCCTTCACCTCCTTCTTCCTCATCAGGTGATTCATATTCTCCTTCCTGTCAATAAAAAGCAGATAACATGGAATAGTAAGACACTCAGACATTGCACACAAAAAATAAATAAATAAAATGATACTGTACTTGCAGTTGTAAAATATACAAAGAATATAATGAATATAACATCTTTCTTTTCTTCTTCAGAGTAGTCCTGTATCCTTCACACTTGAAGTTTAATATGAAAACTGAAATGACATAAAATATGTAAATAATGTAAATATATATATAGTTAAAAGTATATTACAATATCCCCTTTTTGCAACCAAAAAAAAAAAGACTTTAGAGATTTTTTATGTTTTCTTTAAGAGACATCAATGCATTAAAAAACAACATGAGCTTATCATTTCAACTATCCTCTGAACAGTGTTCCTCAATATAAATGCTTGTACTGAAAAAAATGAATTATTCTCACAGTTGGATATGACGACATTTAATTATCTTTACCTCATAACCGTCCTCTCTTTCATCTTGCACAGGTGTACTTCCTCCACTACCTGTAACAATAAAAAAAACATTTGTCCATTAGAATTCTTCAAAAACTTGCTAGACTAGAAAGCAATAGTAATGACAGTGGTTATCAATCTTTAACCAGCCCTCCTTTGTACATTTTTTGGCTGAAGTGCAGAATACCCCACCAATTAGTGGGTTACATGTAGCTTCAATGATACATGTGCTTCTATATGACAAGTATGCCTCGTTATAAAGGTGCTGGGGTATTCTGCACTGGTTCCTTTTTATTCACAACGGTGAATATTCAAAACTCTATTACAGGGAGAAGACTTTTCTACCACAAAAATAGGATGAATCACAGATTCCAGAACACTGGAATTGGTCAAAATTCCAATACTATGGATTTCGATGTCATGTTTTCCCCCTTTTCAGTAGTACTTGCGAGTGACAACACAATCCATACATGTATATGTTGTACAATATTTCCAATAATATTTACATACATGAATTGAATTTACATGTATTTAGAGTATGCTCAGCTCTAACCCAGGGAGCTCCAGCCCACTTCGGAGGACGGAGCCCAAGAGTCGACCATGCAAAACAAGGGAGACAATGGGGTAGATTGGGGTCTCATTAGTAATCTTAATAAAATGTGGAAACAGAAATTATGCACTTTTACCACGATTATATGGATGAAGGTCCATCGTGACACACAAATCCTGACACCGAGGCACAGACTGGAACCTCAAAAAAACCCCCCAAATATAGCCTCGGTGTCGGTCGGCCATTTTGTTTTTAATTTTGAAAGGAGAGGTATCACGACAGAACTTTTTGTTTTTTGAGGTTCCAGTCTGTGCCTTGACGTCAGGATTTGTGTGTCACGATAGAACTTCACCCATATAATCGTAGTAAGTGCATAATTTCTGTTTCCACATATTATTAAGATTACTACTGAGACCCCAATCTACCCCATTGTCTCCCTTGTTTTGCATGGTCGACTCCTGGGCTCCGGCCTGCTTCCATGGGTTAGCTCAGCTCATGATTGATAGTATTCTTTTCATATTACCTTTTTGAAATTGACAATCATTTTCAGACCTTCTATCAATAAAATTAAAGTTTGAAACTCTAGGCTGGGTTGTTGATGTAAACCAACAAAGTTGTTTGCCTTTAATGATTCTGTACTATTCAAATTCTAGGCCCACGTACGTACATGTATGATGGTGGTCCCCAAGGCCAAGTCCCAATGATTTGAGTTAAGATTTAACATTTCTTTTTCACCATATCTTTCAGTTGATAATGTTCCTTACATTTGCCTGTAACTGAATTGTGCAAATCACTGTTTTGTGAAAAATAAGTGAAACTTTGAAATTACAAAACTGTCTTTATTTCATCTTATTTTACATCTGATTTTGAAGAAATTTTCAGCGTTGGTACTTGGTTGTAGTTCCTCCAAAATACTCCTGATAGAATTTTAACTAGCGTTATGCTAGTTCGATTTTTCTCTATTTATTAGAATCAACATTTTTCTAGGGTGGACTTGACCATTAAAGCCACAGTTAAAATAAAAATTTGGCCAACAAAAAGAAAATGACAATCTCTTTTTTTTAAACAAAGACAAAAGTCAAAAGTTTTATTAAGGACAAAGTTCAAAAACTTCAAGTTCAGGATGACATTAAAATTTAGGGCAAGCCAGCGCAAGACAATTGAAAAAATTACCAATCTCGTATTCTTCTTCCATGTTGATGATGACAGTCTAAGCTATGAAGACCGATTATCATGAAAATGATTATGTCATGTTCATGTGAACTGGAAATGCCAGTCAAGACGTCAATGAAGCCCCGCTTCTCAGCTCAGCTCCGGTCGAAGCACAAGCCACCAACGCCAAAGTCTGCGAGTGGGACCGAAGTTGTAAATTGAACGCGTTATCAGCGTCTTTTGTCCAATAAAAAATACCAGATTCTCCAATAAAGCACTCCTAAAAGAATGTGTCGATATTGATCATATCCTAAATGATGAAAAATTCACTAGTAAATTAGCAAGTAAGTCCAGGGAAACGTAAAAATGTTAGATAGTTTGATAGACGTCACGTTCTCGCCAACTAGTCTTCCTCCTTAACACGGGAACGATGTACGGTACGCCGGTGTATGAAAAACACGCAACTATCTAAGCACCGACAAGCTCGGTGTTAAGCTAGATACAGCAACCCTATCACGACGTCCCGGCCGGCCGGGGATAAGTGTTAAAGTGCTGGTGTAAAATAATGCGTTCCAGTACAGTGACTAAACTAAAGCGTTGCGTTGGTTTCCTTTTGAGACCCAAATACATGTACCTCTACACCAATTAGTAACTTCTCCCAAGAGTAAAGACCCCTAGGACCAACTATCTCAAAATTGTAATTTATATGACCAATAATTGAAATTAAGAAGAAAAAAGGAGATTAATGTCTTTGGAAAGAAAATAAAAAAAGTTTAAATAATCAGCTTCACGACACACAGGAAGAATGGTCCCCAGGGGTCCCCACCTCTTTACATTGCTGGTTTGGAAAAAAAAATATTGAGAAGCCCCCCCCCTCCCCCCAAAAAAGGTTTCACTTCAAAATTTTCACAACCGATGCTCATTTCCCCTAATACCCTTTACTGCCGGATTTTTTTTTCATAAAGAGAGAGAGAGGGGGTGGGGGGGGGGGGGAGAAGAAATTCATGCATCATCGCGTCATCAGTCATATATCCACAACCTTATGGGGTCTAGCTCTCTCCCCCGCCATCGTTCTCTTTTTCTGTACCCCTTTCTCCCACCCCCATCATTTTTTTTCTCAATTGCCCATCTCAGTACCATTCACAAAAGTTCCTCTCCATTAATTTCCTTATATCCCATTCTTTATCTCTTCGAAGTCATCTGATTCCATTCTATTCCCTTTGTATATTCTTTTTTTAATTCTACCTATAGCTTTCAGATAATATTGATAGAATATTAAACGCTTTCAAGCCTATAAACACTCTCCCTTGTTTTCAGTTTCCACACCAATGATATAAAAATTCGAACATCTGTGCCTCTAAGCAATTTCCCTTCTTTTCGTTACTCTATTTTACACCAACAACATAAAGATTAGAAAAGAAAACAAATAATTTTCAGGCAGTTTTATTTACAAGAAAGCATGTATTTCTGAAGTTCAACAGTGCGAGTTAAGTTTGAAAGCTACCTCTGCAATTATTTCATTGAGAAAGGTAGTTGCAGCGGATAAAGTATTGTCTATTACTTTTGACTGAGACGTTTCAAGCATGACGTCACTGTTATCGTCATCGAAGAGATCATCAGTAAAGTCTGACAAATCACTGACCGATGTGAACGTGTCGTCATCGTATTCATCATTGCTTGCGATGCTGGACACATCTGTTATGCTATCATTGTCCATTTCATCCATGAATCTTAGAAGACTCGATGTGGTATCTGATAGCAACGATTCGTTATCATCTTCAATGGAGACTTCATGTCGGGAAGGACAAGAGCCGTCGACGCTGTCGTCGTCGATATCAATATTCTTGAAATTGGTTACCGGATAGTACAAGGTACTTTGTAAGCCATCTTCCGAGCTCCACACTGATGTCGTGTCGCTGTAAGCATCACTGATATTTGTAGAGTGGAACTGTTTTAATAAATAAGATAAATTACATCTAATATCAAAATCAACGGAAAAGCTATATAGGGCTCCCATATGGAGAGAGTATACTTTGAAATTCGACGATAGATCTAAAAAGAAAAATACACATACTTAAAGTAGGCCTTTACCCTTAAAGAAACAGAAGTTTCCATAACTTTCTCCTAGTCTGGTTGACATGCTTTGTAGAAAATTTAATTCATATAGTTTTTGTCAACAGTGCATGGCTTACCATTTTGAGGGCCTCTGTTGTCAAAGCATTCTTTCGGAAGCCATCGCTGTCATCCTCGGAAACTGTAGACAAAGATAGAAAATCTTCAATGAAAACAATTTTTAGAACTAAACTTGAATTGAACTTGGACGTTGGTACGTTATTTTCGGTTCTGCCAAAGAACAACTGCGATTCGTTTTCTAAATCTGAATTGAATGAAATATTTTAGAATTATCGTCTAATTGAGTTGACGTAATTTTCTTGTTCATGTCAAGTCATGTGTGTTCGGGATGGGATTCTGATGAAGAAAATTGTCCATACCTTGGAGGAAGCAGCACAATTTTGACAAATTCTTTCCCATACTCTTTCGAAGTCGGGAGAAACATCTTCGCATACGTGAAGATCGGCGAGCCATTCTCGAGAGATCTAAAGACAGGAGCAATTAAAGCAAACGTCTTGATCGCAAGAAGAATTCATAAAGAATAAATCATCTCAGTTGCTAATGTAAACGGAAACTTACGAGATTCTTTGTTACGTATGACGTTTAAAAAGCATTTTAGTATCGCTTCCCTCATTGGTCAAAAGTTTATGTTGTCGCGCAATGTCGTTGGACGGGTATTGTTACGTAAGTTAGTGCGCATAAAAGTTTGCAAAACATTTTGTTATTGGAGAAATGACAGGGATCAGACATGACCTCACAATGTTTAGTTCTTTGGCGCTGACCGGTAATCTGAAGCCGTGTTTGATTTTAAACTACTCTGATCTGCATAGATTTGGTTTAACTGGATAGCCAATTGTGATATAAATCTCTAACAGTATTAGATGTTCAATGATTCCGCTCATTTCATTACCAAACCATAAGATTTTTAAAGGGATGATCCGGGCTGAAAATATTATATCTAAATAAATAGAGTACAAATCACAGAGCAAAATGCTGAAAATTTTGTCAAAATCGGATAACGAATAACGAAGTTATTGAATTTTAAAGTCTATCAATATTTTGTGAAAATAGTTATATGCACGTCGTCATGAATATTCATAAGGTGGGCTGATGATGTCACGTCCACACTTTCCTTTGAATTCCTGTGAACTTTACTATAATTATTGAGATATAAATATCTCCATCCATGGCCAAGTTGACTGAACCATATTATATAAAACAATGCTATTTCCACATGTTTTGAGGGATAAATTAATCATTGTTTCACTTGACAATGAGGAGAAAATTAGAATATTTTATATTTCACATAATAAAAAACAAAAGAAAGATGACATTCATCAGTCTCCTCAACCGACAGGATGTGCATGTTGTTTTGTGAAATAAATCGAAACTTTAAAATGTCATAACTTTCTTATTTTACATCCGAATTTGATGAAATTTTCAGTATTAAGCTTAATGGATTTTTCTCATTTTATTAAAATCAACTTTTTGTTGGAGTGGACTTGTCCTTTAAGGAGGAATTAGGAAAAAGCCACAGTAATCGGAAGAAGCATACAATGTAAACAAGATGTTGCTATGTTTAGCTCCCCATAATTTTAGCACTGAGTTAGACCATGGTCTAAGCATAGAGATACATTGGCGGCGGAAGCCAACAATTTTAGGAGGGGACAACCAAAAAATTTTTGACAAGCAAGAAAAAAAAAAGGTTTTCAACCCAAAATTTTTTGGGGGGTCGTAGGAAAATAAATTGACAAGCAAAAAAAAAAAAAAAAAAAAAAAAAAAAGGTCATCAACAACAAATTTAGGGGGGGACCGTCCCCCCCTCCTCAAATTTAGGGGGGGACACGTCCCCCCTGTCCCCCCGCTTCCGCCGCCTATGTAGAGATATAATTAGGTTACATCTCCATGGCCCGTATTCTGAAGTCGGGTGTAACTTAAACTCAGGTTTAAAGTTGTGGTCTAAGTATGGACAGCCAATTGTCACATAATCACTAACAGTAAAGATATCATACTTCAGCTCATTCGGTTCTCAAATCATTTACTAATTGTGTAGGAAGTATAAATAAATGATTGTTTTCATCATCAATGAATCAGGAAATAGCACAGTAAACATAAGAAACATACAATTTAGGTTTCTGTCTATCCCTTTCCCCATTTTCTCCTTTTTCAATACTTTTTTGTTGTTGAAAAATCATCATGGGAGGCAGTCGATTCCTGACCCCTATATGGCGCACCCGATGAAGAAAATTAAGACAGTTAAATTTAAAAATCATGGCGGGAAACTTTTCATTATAACATACCGTCACATTTTCACTTTAAGGTTATTTACACCTCCCCCCCTGAATCAATGTCCCATATTGTGTAAATCGTATACTACAGCAGGGGCTTTAAAGAATTAGCGATAGCCTCAGAATAGATACGCCATGTGTGGCGCCCTCTAAAAATGCAGCCGGGTTGGCAATGGATGGGTGACAGAAAGAGCAGTTCTACGCTTAGAGTTAATTATTCTTACATGGTGATCATTGTGCTCTGTCATTAGAAACTTGAGTCTTTAGCACGTATCCCCTTGAATTTAGACACCCACTTTACTCTACTATGTGGTGGATATGTGCATGGCTCTAAATGGTATATACATCATGTACATATTTGTTGAATCTTCACCCCATCCCTATAACGTGTCTATAGGAACAAGTGTCTGGGGGGTAAGCACCGATAATGCAGCTGACCCTTCCAACCTTTGAGTCCGGCAACATTAATAGTTCATCACACATTTTTTTTTTGCGCTAATAAAAGCTGGTCCCCGGAGAGAGAGAGGTTGGAATGGGCTTGCCACCCCTCCCCAGATACGCCATTGCCCTTACCCATAATTTGTATACACAAAGGTTTCAGGCTTCATTACTTTATTTCTGTGCACACCTGGGCAGCATCTGAATATTCGATAATCTTGATGGGGAGAGAGAAAAAAAATGTTGCCCAAATTTGAGTTATTTTCGATGAAAATTATGCCATGTTATTTCTTTTCCATTTCATTTTTCGAATCCCTCATTTTCTACTTGACTCTTCTCCCCCTTTTCATCACTCGAAAGACTACGGTGCCCCTACCCCCTGTAGCTACGCCCCTAGCCATACCGATGTCTCATAAGTACTAATCCAAATATTTATAGCGTATCAGATATGATTAGTCCTTCTATAAAAAAAAGGGTTGATCATAGCAGAAACATGTTGACGATATTGGTATAGTATACTCCTCAGGTGCTCCTGTGTAAATATGTTTTAAAGCTGACCACTAGTTGCCGTTTTTGGCAGTGATATCTACAGTCTTTAGTATTTACATGATTGGAATAATAAGATTAACAGTGTTAATTGTTGAGTTGATCGGTAGCATTGTAAATAAAAAGGCAAAAATCAACTTGAACCAAGAATGCCGATTGCCGGAGCTACTGTTTCATCAAACTTATATCACATTTCATTACCTTTGTCAATCGCTTTCGAGGTCTAATTTTCGCGGTACGTGTTGGTCATTATCAGAAAAAAATGTGTAAAGGGTAGATTAATGTAAAATTGGCTTCAGACTTGGCAAAGAGTTAAACCTTACACGTTGCTTTACAAATCAGAGATTCATGAAACAATGATTTCTGTATTTCAACGGAAGGAAGCGTCGCAGTCGAAATCTTGACAGACGTGGAAACATTGTCGACAACGATAAATTTTATATTTCTATTATTTGCTATATAAGTATGATAACGGAGCAGTATTTTACTCATTAAGGAATGTTAAACGTCTTTTGGCTGATAACTAGAAACAGAAATACAGCGGCACTTGGTCGCATTTGGCATGTTTGGGCACCACTTTGGTCAAGAGGCCTAATCTTCGGGGAACAACAAAGATGATATCAATTTCGACACAACCATCTTCGATCATTTCAGCTACGATTTCATCAACGAACTCGACATGCATCAACTCTATGGACAGCGTGATCCCGAACGAGGATTGCAAATACCTCACCATCGCTGCCATGGTGTTCGTCATCGTCAGCATCGTCGTCATCGTCTTCGGTATCGTAATGAACATGTGGCTCCTTGTCATTCTCCTCTCCAAAGATCGCAGACACAGGACGGTACCCGATATCCTCATCGTCAACATGACCGTCCTAGCCGTCATCATGTTCGTCTTCGTCGCTGGAGTCAACGTCGTTCTCTTTTCTCAGGAGGCTTTCCAAATCAGGTTTTTCAGCAACCTGAAACTAGATAAGGCTATTTTGTATTTTCAAGTGGTAAGTATGAACTTAATACAGTCACACATAAGAAACCGACTCTATAGATAAAGATTTTTTTAAACAAGTGCACACCTAGTTACCAATAATGCATATAGCATTTCTATTTATTTGAAAGCAAGATAAAAGAGCTTTGTAGATTAAATGCTTTGCTCACGGGCATAGGTGCCGCGGCCGGGGATCGCCTTAGACCACTCGGCCACGGCACCTCTACCAAAGGTGCTAAAGATAATATTTTAAGTTATTTCGAGATATATATTATCGGTCGGTTTGGAGTTGTTTCGTTGGTGTGACTGTAGTATAAGTCTATTTATTTTAATATTATTGGGAACATAGGTATCCCCCCTCCAACCTTCCCCTTTCTCTCCACTCACTCCTTCTCTTTCCTGTGTCGTTTAACACAGTCATCTCTTCATTCCCAATTTTCTCCTTCCCCGATACGATTTTGATGGGGTATAAACATAATTTATCCTACGCCATATATTATATTATTCAAGGCTCCCCCGAAAAAATGGATATTTAATCATATTTTTTAAATCAAAAGAAATTTGAAATTATTTGCCAACTCTTGATAACAAAGCTTTAACTCCCTACCACAAATCAAGAATGTTTACAACAGAGTGCATTATGACCTCCCAAACGATTTTATTTTTTAAAAAAATGTCACCATCTCCTCTTCTTTTTCTTCTAGTTTATTGCATTGTCTTCATTTACTACCCTCGTCGTGCTTGCTTTGGATCGTTTCTTTGCGATCGTTCATCCTCTTTTATCGAGACCATACCGAACTAAGAGGAACGCCGTCATATGCTGTGTCTGCGTTTGGATAGGTAAGAAAGAGGATGAGGAACTGGTTGATGATGACGACTATTATGCTGATTATGATGAAAAATGGCGGAGATGGGGAGAATGATGAAAATGGTGATAAAGATGATGGTGATAATGGTGATGGTGATGACAAAGGTGATAATGATAATAATGATAATGGCGATAATGATGACTATGATCATAGTATCAATAACGAAATTAAGTCAATGGTAATGAATTGAAAGAATTAAGTGGATATATTTCACAATCCTTCATAACATCATGACTTCCGCACTTTTCGTAAATTCTAGAAAAAGAAGGAAAAAAAATTCCGTTTAATAATCATATAAGTGAATATAATCCACACGAACACACAATTGGTCTTCACTATACCAATTGTCTATTATGTTATTAGACCAACATCATTATAGCCTAAATATTTTATACCGTGTATATTTTATCATATCTACGGTTTATATTTTTATTATAACGTGTTTTTTCGCTATAGTGTGTGGAATAAGTGTACTACCAATCGTGATCAATGGTGGAACAAGACACGTCTTTGAGAACTATAACAACCCTTCCTTCAAGCCAACTGTCATCGTCTCAACCATATTCCTATATGGGCTATCGATTACCATCTCTATCGCTTGCTACGCCGCCATTTTGAAAGTCCTTTGGCGCAACCCTTTCCATGGACAAACTCACTGTGGAGAGCACAATAAACCCATCACAAGGCGTCGACGGAGGCAGCGAATTCAAATCCTGAAGACCGTCACCATCATCATCACCAGCAACGTCGTCATCTATGGATATTTCTTCGGTGTGATATTGTGGATTGCTTGCGGCGGTCATACGCGCGTCAGTGCGTGGTTCGGTCACGCACTGTTATATTCCGCCATTTTGGTGGCGTACTTGAACCCCTGTATAAACCCATGCGTCTATGCCCTTCATCAGATGAGGATCAGACGATATCTTTCTCGAAGAAAGTTGCGGAAGTTGCAAGCATGGAGTGGTCGCCCGTTACCTAGTACCAGATCGGAGATACGAGCTCGTGAAGAATATGGCAGTTTCATTTAATGAAACTTGCTGGACACAACAGATGCACTATTTTTTGAGCATCTGTCTGAGGATGCGCTCTCTGATTGATTTGATACCATATTGTAAACTCCTGAAGAAGACGGAGGACCATTGAAAATTCGAGTTAATAATAAAAACTTTATTGGCAAGTAAATCATTATCATCAGCATTTTTTTGTTACAGAATTTTATATACATTGTGAAAGAAATGGATGAAGAGAACAATGGTAGGCGTATCTTAAATCAAGGCTCCCCCTAGCTATCTGCCCTTTGGAAAAATTGGTGATGCCTAAAAAATGTCTCTGCCGGGAATGGAACCCTGGCCCCCAGGCCCCAGCTTGGAACGACGGTGCCTTAACCACTAGCCCACAGAGACGGGTTAGGGGCAAGGGCGACCCCGATCCGATTGACCGTCAGATAAAAAGATTTTCGAAACTATACCAATTATAATTTCCTTTGTCGGGTGTAGGTGGGTTTTGAACAATGACAAGTCGCCATATGCCTCATCCGGATCAAATCTATCGCTTAGAAATAGTACACGTATGGGAGAAAGTATACAAATGTGAGAAATTATATATGTACAACAGCTTTGGCAACTCTCAGTAATTTCAGTACTTTCAGTATCCTCACTCATCTCAGTATTTCAGGAGTTCCAACACTTTCGTACTTGAGCTTTTCCGACCATGCATTCTTGTAGCTCCGTACAACGAAATAACGACAAGCATGAAATAAAGTATCAATTTCTTATAACTGTACTTAAGAAATCATGCTCACCCTGTCGCATTAGGTTCCAATCATTGGACAGATTTTCGTGCAGAATCCTCTTACTGTCAAAAATATTGCATTACCCATAATATTCAAGCATTCAAAAAACAGTTAAAGTCATGAAACGGCAATGGTAACTGTCACTTCTATTTATACCCAAACAGTGTAGAATAATCAAATATATATTTTGATCACAATCATACAGATCGTTGTTTCTCAGCAAATAAAAATAAAATAGTGTTTCTTACGTAATTGATTATAAACGATTACCGAATTTCCATATGCAACTATATACACGGATTAAAAATTATCCTAAGCTCCTCACCGTTCCGAAGCCATGTTGAACACTATATAAACCTTTCATTTTGTTACAATATATATATATATATATATATAAAACAATCATAAAAAAAAATAGAAATGCTATAAAAACAATATTCTCTGGAAAAAGAACTCGATATAAACTGATCAAGGTTCGTTATGTAAAATGATGCAAAAAATATGTTTCATCGAAACATCTTTTCCGAATGATCTCGACAATGATTGGTTTTGTGCTAATATCATTCAGGGAATGTTTCATGTAAGCTTTCAGCATTGACACATTTCAAAATCCAACATTCAACAATAGGCTATCAAAGTTACAATCATATCAGTCAATCAAATCCAAGAAAAATTGCCTGATCTGCCAGTTGTCGCGTAGGGCCTATCGCGTAGGCCTATACCCGCGACCATTTGAGAAAGGGGCCACCAAAATTCCGTCCAGTTTCTTTCCCGTTTACACGACCATTCGAGAAATTTGCGATAACTTCGCAAGACATCGGGTAAATTGGAACTGGACCCTATACCTTTTGAGAATTTAGAGTTGCCTTTTTTCAAATGGTCTGGTAAACTTGATCCTACGTTTCGGGAATTTAGGTGATTCTTTTCTCGAATGGTCGGTGTACGCGATTGCCCGACCCAACGCGATAACACATGAGATGAAACAAGCCGGTCTGCCAACTTGTCAGATAGTGTATTAATGAATCGCTCACCGAACGTTTTATCATGTTCATTGTTATTATGGTATCAAATACTTTTTTTTATATAATATACACCAAAACCTCTACATTCACCCGTATTTTCTGTCAAAAATAAAAAAAAATAGAAATTTATCAAAATTTTTGCTTATATTTAGAAATTGTCAACATTGATTGTAAGTAGGATGAAAATCATCGATTTGATCAGAGATGTTCTTTCATATAATCGATAAAATCATCTGCCATCTGCCTTCCAATTTCAAACGCTTTTTCTCCAAACCATGGAATTCCATGATAACCCTTTTCATAATTCACCCACTTCACCGGTACGCCCGAATCATCCAAACGTCTGGCGTAGAATATCCCGTCATCGCGTATACAGTCGTAGCCGACAGTTGCGACGAACGCGCGAGGCAAGTTAGTAAAGTCTTCCCGATAGAGCGGCGAGTACTTCGTCGAGGTCAAAACGTCCTTCATGCTATCCCAGATCTCGTCGTCACCGACGTCGTACGATGCCGGAGGAACGTAGCAATCTGGTTTCATGTGGGATGGGATGATGTCGTGGCTAAGGTGCTTCTGGTAGAATTCTGATTGCTTGAAGGCAGCAGAGGTGTGGTTATTCGCTTGAATCATCCGGACAAGGTGGTCGTCGTGATTGCCAAAGACATAGGCTGTGACGAAGTACGGCATGATGCTAGCCAAGTCAGGGATTTGTCCGAAATCACCTTTCTGACATCGTGCCTTCTGCATGGATGGAGTGTTTAGGTCGAAGCTCTGAATCCAAGGATACAGTAGGACCTGTAGCTTGATGTCGGGCAAGGAAGGCTCGTCCGTGATCGCACCAGATACGAGGGCAGTGAGAAGACCGCCGGCACTGTCCCCCATTAGCGCGACTCTCCTGGGATCAACGCCGAACTCACGAGCATGGTCAAGGAACCATTTTGTAGCTGCAAATGCATCATCGAAAGCAGCAGGGAACACATGATCAGGAGCTAGACGGTATCTGAAAGAAAAAAGAGCTGACACTAGTAAAGAACATCACGAATGAAACCATCTGATTGACTTGAATCTGTCTTTTGCCATGTTTGTATAATTATGTATTCATTTTGCACTGAACTGGTTGATACGACCTGCAAGATAATTTTCTCGATAGATCTAAACTATATTCTATCCAATGTTCTTTTAGGGTTAAGGTTGGGGTTGATTTTTTTTTCTCTGTTTGAAGCCGGCCGGTATAGCTATGCCTGGAGTGGAATCATCAAACAGCATGAAAAGTGGTTTTAATGGTTTAAATCAATTCCCAATTGATGACCAAAATATGGTCACCCTTAGCCTATAATTCCATTACAAATTGCATAAAAATTTATTGAACATAAATTGTCATTTTCGGCGAGGTTTTCACGTAAATGTTTTTAATTAAGCGCGAAGCACTCGGAACAAGGATAACTCCCTGGTCTGATTTGAAGATTCAATAAAGAATTTTCATTCTACTTTAAATCTAGAATAATGCAAGAACAAACTTGCCGAATCTTCGGATTAGGCCGAACCTGTTTCTGTTTCTGTTTGTGGTAACTCCCGCAGGAACTCGGCAGGACAGCATTTTGCTGGTAAACGCCAAGCTGGTATATAACCAATTACCTATGAAACATTTTACGTCTAGGTTAATCAGTCATAGTGGCTGACGTTATAGACGACAGATATCACTCTCGGGCCTTTTTTTCAAAGTGGAGACAATGGCAGAGTTGGGATTCGAACTCACAACCTTGTGATTATGAGTCCAATGCTCTAACCACTGGACCACACGACCCGTTCCAGGACCAATAAGTTTTTACTGCATGGTGTACCAAGAAATAAAGTTAAGGACCCCGTAACACATGGCTTGGCGATGAATCAAATATTTCTGATTGGTTCCTGGTCAGCATTTTTAACTAAATGCGCGTGTAACATTGATCCTGATTGGTCGATCCATTTAGTGATCGATCGCTATTTTTTTTTGTGTGTGTTACGAAGTCCAGTGTCGGAAGCACAGAAACGTTGCCTTTCAGCCTAACAGACCGTTTACAGTGCGCCCAGTCACATCTTTCGGATTATCAAGTCAAAACCTATATTTCAATGTGTAAGTAATGCACTGTTGCAACATTAGGCATCGCTGCCACGTCACCGGTTGTAACAGGGCTTCTAATAGCGCATTGTTAGTGCTTACAACCCGCCCTTTTACACGGTTAAAAAAAAACACGTAATTTGAATGATGATTCCAGTGAAAAATAAGGCTAATGACGAATTTTTAGCACGCGTGAAACCAAACTAAAACATGATTATAATCACTAACGCCTGCAATCATCATTACAATGATGGCTCAAGATTCACGTGTGAAAATGCCTTAAGTCTCACTTACGTAACAGCAATCCCAATAGCGTCTACTCTTTCAGCAATCATTCGCATGGCAGGATCATAAAGATCTGTAAAGGATACAAAAAAGGTGTGAAAAAGCAGCAAGAAATATGCTTTTTATCTAAAGCGATGAAATTAGACATGAAACATTCTCCAACCAAATCATTCACAATTCCGTCGACAGAGTCCCCAACATTGTATTACCTGTTTCTGCCTACTTTGATTGGATATCTATTTACATTAAAGGTGCAAGTATCAACGGTCAAGGGTCGCCTATCCCAGTTTTAAACTTTACGTTGAAAATGTGTCCATAATGTGATTTTCCCTCTTATATCAGGAATTGCGATTGTAACAAATTCAGTTAAAGTGACACTACTGTTCACACGTAAGATCGTATCTCTGTGACGTGTACAATGAATTGCGCCATCTTTCGGTAAAATAGTGAAAGATGTTTCCAAGGTATAACTACAGGTGTCACGGGCGTAAAACATTTCCCATAGACTTGTGTGTTAAAATGGCACTTTTGAAAAATTCATAAAAAATAAATGTAAAATTAGAGGGTGGAATGTTTACTACCATTGGATAGGATGTATATCTGACATTCTATATCTGAACAGGAAAGGGTACCGTAGCCAGCTCATTTTAAAATAAATCGCCATTTATGAAGATAACTATGAACGGATCAAATTCACCAACTGAAACAGTAAAATAGCCCTAATTAGTCCGCCAGTCAAAAAATAGTTCCAAGTCACATATTTATCTTCCCAATATGGGCGAAGAAGTTCAGTAGTTACCATTTCTAGAATCAGTGTTAGATTTTGAATCATATTCAAACATTTTTGTCAATCAGCAATATCAAATTGAAAAAAAATTCTTTAGCCGTCCTGATGTAATTATATAGGCTCGTGGCACCTACAATGCCAAACTCGTCACTATAGTGGCACAACGAGGTCAAAACTTGCAAGGGTTGGTTGTGTGTATGTTTTAATATACATGTACTGTTAAATATTTGGTAACACTTCGTAATTCCAAAGGTTCGTAAATCCGAAGGGTCTTCATTTCGAAGGTTCGTAATTGCAAACACGCAAATTGCCTATACCTTAATGTTTGTTAATCCGAAAACGAAAAAGGGTTCGTTAATCCGAACATTTGTGGCGTGATTACGAAGCTTCGTTATCCCGACGGTTCGTAAATCCAAAAAACAGAAAAGGTTCGTTATTCCGAAGGTTTGTTAGTCCGAAAACGAAATAAGGTTCGTTAGTCCGAAAACGAAATAAGGTTCATTGTTCCCAAGGTTTGTTAATCCGAAGAAAGGTTCGTTATTCCGAAGGTTTGTTAATCCGAAAAATGAAATAATGTGTGACGAAGCCGGGAAAACTGAAAGGGCAAGCACGGTGGAGGGGGGGGGGGTAGAAACACTTTTCATTTTCAATTGTTATGAGGATGGGCAGGCAGGGGCGCGGCCGAACGTATTTTTCTTGGGGTGGGGGAGCCAGAAAGGGGCACTTATGTCAAAATGGACCTTTTGGTGATATTTTCACCATGGGATTATCATCTTTGTGATGTCGTTGTGTGTTCTGTAGTAATTAAGTTGAGCAGGCCTTGTTTGTAGTGATTTCTGATTATCATTAAAAGAGTAGGCCCTATTTTTTTATCTACGGGGATTTTTTTTATCATAACCAGCCGAAGCTGTTAAAAATGACACCCCTCCGCTAAAAAAATATATCTTTCGGTTATTCACATGTGACCACTACACAGTCCCCGACACTCTTAATCCATTCGCTTGATATTGCTCAGAGAAAATCAAAATCAAGATTTTTTATCCAGGCGCCAATTCATGATGCAATACATGCTTTGACGACAACATACCCATGTATAATCCTTCGTTGAAACTATTACTGCAAAAAACGAACCTTATTTCATTTTTCGGATTAACAAACCTTCGGAATTACGAATCTTATTTCGTTTTCGGACTAACGATCCTAATTTTGTTTTTTGATTATCGAACCTTCGGAATGACGAATCTTCGGAATTATAAACCTTTGGAATAACGAACCTTTGGAATATTCGAACCTCTGGAACAACGAACCTTTGGAATTACAAATATTACCGAATTATTTTTGTATAATTTGCATGCGAAGAAAGCGAGCAAATAAAAAGATAAATAAAAAAATGGGGGTCCGTTTTTGAAAGAGATGTGTTTAAACACAAATCTTGACAGCAACGGGTTCAAGAACTAGTAATAATTGTTACCGATGCTGCCAACTGCCAGACCTCCGCCATGAAAGTACAAGAATGCTGGCATTTCCCCTTCACCATCTCTCTTGATTGGCTCATACACTCTGACCTTGATACCATCAAATGACGTCATCCTTGACCTGATGTTTGACCCAGGTACTTCTTCCGGAGGGTCCACAAAAAAGCCTTTGCCTATGGCAAAGGTATCCAGAATCTCCTCGAAGACGTTAGGGCATCGACGGTCCCGTAAACACATCTTTACATAATTCTAATGAATAAAGGATGAGATAAATGTAGTAAATCGGTGGGATACAATGGGAGGGGTGCCATGCATGAGTCAATTAAAACATCTCATAAAATCCTATGGGATGAAAACTAAAATACAACTGAAATATAGTGCATACTGACAAACTCTACAGTCTGCTGTCCAAACCCTTCACTCGAATTAAGCGGTCTGAATATGCAGCCTATAAGGTCCATGTCAATGACTTGCGTATATACAGAAGGCAGCTCTCGTTCAGGATTTAAAAAAAACAAGTTCTATTCTTTCTACAAAACCCACTTGTTGATCAAATGTTCAATTCGGGTCAATCACACCCCTAACAGGTATACACATATTGTCGAAATCTTATAGATTTACTAGTCTTCAATTGAACAATGGTAGTTGATAGAACATACCGTACTCTAATTATGTTACCACTCTTTAACACGCTAAAAATGGCTAATGACGAAATTTTAGCATGTGTGAAACCAAAATAGAATCACGAGCGCTAATCACAATCACGAATTAAAATTCTTCTCTGGAGGCGAATTCCATTTAAGTTTCACTGAAAGTACGTTACGAATTTTCCGTGCTTAGTAAAAAAAATTACACAACGCTGTTTAATATATGAACCTTACAGTTTTATACAGTTTAAACGAGTGTTTAAATCTTAAGCAACATAGTTTAATTCTAAATATCTAATCTTCAATAAATTAAACATGATTGTTCAAACGGTTAAACAAATGCTGTAAGGTTCATAGTTATAGTAAACAGCGTTTTTACTGTGTGTGAAAGGTCCGATGATTCTAAAGACGAATGGTAATCATCATTACAATGATGATTCAAGATTCACGTGTGAAAGGTCCTTAGTATAACCAGATCGTGACTACTTACAATATTCCCAAATACTTGCATCAGAGTCGCCGCTAGCCGGTACTGCGTTGCATCGGCAAAACCGTCTGGAACTGGTTTAAAGAAGACATAGGCAGTCAAGATTCCCGTTCCCGCAAGAAATACGAGCAGTTTTGTCCCGATGTTCATTTTAGCTTCTCATGAAATTTATGGACTGAAGTAATAAAAGAGATTTCATCGGGGTTGATAAATCCTACGCACAGGCCTGAATGTAGAAACTTTATGTTATCTCATGGACTCCGTTTACATGTTTTATAGTCAATATTTGAGTGGAAGAGACTTTGGACCAATATATATTCACCAGCGTATCCACCAAATACCAAGAAATGTATGGGGCCCATGCATGAGCATTAATTATAGTCACTATTGTCCCTGACGATTGGGCCCCTGAATGCTTTGTAGGATCTGGGCCCTGTATTGTACAAAGAGTTACGATTGATCCGATCAATCGTAACTCTGTGGAGATCCATCAGTGTCATAATTTTTTCTACGAAAAATTTGCACAATGTCCTTTATACGCAAAGAGAAGCGCAGTGAATTTTAAAGAAAACAATGAAAGCATGAATATACATCACAGCTAGAAAATATTTTGAAGGAACATGCATAATAGATGTTGATGTTGCTGGCCGTCCATAGTTACTATCGATCGGATCAATTGTAACTCTTTGTAAAATGGGGCCCTGGTACAGATGATGGATACGCACCAGATATTATACAAATTAATATATCAGGCTTTGATAAAGTAAAGTGCATTCACCCAGGTGAGGTGAATGGGTACCCGGTATATGGGAGAAATTTCTTGAAATCAATGCTTGTGCGCCTAGGCAGCTCAACTAATTAAAGCCGGGGTAATACTAATAGCAGGGCCCGCTGGTAGAACAGTTTTCAGAACTGAAGTAGCTACCCTGGGTAAATATATCTATATTATTATCACTATTATTATTATAGTGGGAAATTTTTATCAGAGGTTGGACTGGCAATTGCTATTTTCTGGAGGGGAAAATAGATCTAGTCATTATTATATTGCCAGCAGGGGCGTCGATCCATTTTTCAGAATGGGGAGAGGGAATCATTAACGTTCCAAACGCGCTTGATCGTACAAAACACCCATACCCACACACCCACACACACACACACACACATATATATATATATATACATATATATATATATATATATATATATATACATACAGGCGCGTACGCAGGATTTTTGAAAGGGGGGGGGGTTTCGAGCTGATTTTTTTTTTAAATCTCCCGCCCAGTCTCTAAAAAGTGATGAGCGGGGGGGGGGGGGGGAGGTGATGATTTTTTTTTTCAGCGCTGCAAATAAGACAATAACCTTTAAATGGGGATGGGTATGTAACAGTGTGGTCATGACCCGCGAGCGAGCAGAAATGTTCTCGTTTTTGCGTTGAAAACACAACCTTTTTGTCAATAGTTTGTTGGAATCATAGTCGATGCTACATGTCCTTCGGATCGTAGCACTCATGATATGGCCAACCGCGTATAGTACACAGCTCCTCGTCATAATATTAAAGGTTACCAAAAATTTTCTGTAGAATCTGATTTTTTGTGCTATTTCCCCTATTTTGAGGGTGCTGAACATGAATCTGCTTGTTGCCAAATTTATAAATGCCGTCTTTGACCGTTGCCATGGCAACGGATTAATTTCTCAAAAATAGCATGTGTACCCCTGTAAATGGT
Organism: Lytechinus variegatus; assembly: GCF_018143015.1. NCBI lineage: Eukaryota > Metazoa > Echinodermata > Echinoidea > Temnopleuroida > Toxopneustidae > Lytechinus > Lytechinus variegatus. The sequence goes on along the minus strand of NC_054755.1, from coordinate 3,851,970 downwards.
AGATAAACATGATAAAAATTAGCAAATAGATTGAAATCAAGGTTCCGATTAAATACAAATGAAATTAAGAAATATTTAAGATCATCAAAATAGTTCCAACTGGCCCGTTGCCATGGTAACGGCTCATTTTTCTTCCAGAAAAGTAAAAAATTTGATTTATAGTTGTAGAATCTGGTTTTTTTTTTGTTTCATTTTCCATGCGTTTACGGTGTTAAACATAGGAGTGATTTTTGCTAAATGTATAAATACACTCTCATTACGTTGCCATGGCAACCAAATAATACCTTATTTGGTAAAAAAGGAATAACATGGTAAAAAGATAATGGCGAGAAATACAATAAAAGCGACCTAATCTACATGCGTTGGGTTTTTTCCAAATCATTTAGAACAAAAACTACAGTAAGTATTCTGCAGGAGTTTATTGGAATGATAGGAATTGATGTTGCCTTGACAATGTTTGAATTTAAAGATAAATAGGAATATTGCAAATTGGCCGTTGCCATGGTAACAGCTTATTTTTCTCAGAAAAGTATCCATTTGATAGAAAATATTACAGAATCTGAATTTTCTTTCATTTCCTCTAATTACAAGATGCTATATCTATATATGCTTGTTGCTAAATGTATAAATACCATCTTAAGCCATTGCCATGGCAACCGAAAAATATGGGGGAGATAGTAATGGAAAATACCATAAAAATCACAATCTACTTGCGTAAATTTTGAACCATTCGTTTAATATTGAACAAAACATACGGTAAGTGGTCTGCATGAGTTCATTTGAAAGAAAATAATTACTGTTGCCTTGGTAAGACTTGCATTTAATATAAATATGAATGCAACCCCCCCCCCCCCGTTGCCATGGTAACAGCTGATTTTTCTCAAAAAAATACAAAGTTGATAAAAACTTCTGATTTTCGTTTCATTTCCCCTAATGTTAGGGTGCTCAACATCCATATGCTTGTTAATGTAAAAATACTCCCTCGGGCCATTTTCAATTTATAATAAAGTCCAATCGACATAATCATTATCATTAATCATAAAGTTCAAGTTTCAGGTCATATGATCAAGGTCTTAGGTCTTTTACGATCGCCAAGATTTGGCCATGTTGTATTATCATCATTGAATCTCATCAAGTTTCTGATAAGGCAAAACTTTGAGAGTTCATATAGGTATTCAACTATCACTGATTATTGTGCAGGAATTTCAGGTTTAAGTTCTGGTCAATGAACTTTGACTGTACTGTGGTATCAACATCAAAAAACTTTACTTAGGTTTATTAATTTTCAAGTTAATTATATATCATGTCACAATCTGAAGGTTAAGGGTCTTTTGAGGTAAAAAAAACTTCTCAGGATTCTATTATTAAATGAATGGGTTTTTCATGAAAGTCCCACATTGAGTCTACATTAAAACATGGAAGAATTTTACCTTGTATCCTTAAAAGGTCAGCTGTATCTAATAGAAGGCCAGGATTATGTCAATTTGCCAAATAAACTTTAGAGTTATAATTATTATCTTTAACAGCTTTCTTTTAAAGGTCAATTCCAACCCCGATAAATGTTGATTTGAATAAATAAAGAAAAATCATACTAGCATAATGCTGAAAATTTCATGTAAAAGAAGAAAGTTGTGGCATTTTAAATTTTGCTTATTTTTCACATAACAGTACAACTCAGTAATACGCAAATGAGACAGTCGATGATGTCCCTCACTATTTCTTTTGTTTTTATTGTTTTAATTATACAATATTTCATTTTATACAGATTTGACAATAAGGGCCAACTTGACTGAACCATATAGTATTAAACAATGCTAATTACATGTGTTCATGGAGGAATAAAACTTTGTATTAGACATGAGAATGAGGAGAAAATAGGAAAAATTCATATTTCACATAATAAAATGCAAAAGACATAGTGAGTGGATGACATCATCAGTCTTCTCATTTGCATACCGACCAGAAAATGCAAGTATCTGTTTTTTGTGAAATTAAGCGAAAATATAAAATATAACTTTCATGTTTTACATCCGATTTTGATGAAATTTTCAGTGTTGTGTTTGTTGGATTTTTCTCTTTTTATTAAACTTAATTTTGTGTTGGGGTGGACTTGTCCTTTAAAATAAATACATTTTAACATTTATAGCAAGTTCTTCATGTAAACATGCTCAAAGCACTTTCCAATATAGCTTAACATTGTGGGGGCGTCGTGGTCTAGTGGTTAAGCCTCTTTCTTTCAATCTGAGGGACATGGGTTCGATTCCCAGCCGGGGTGTTTTCCTTTAAAAGCAAGAAAATTATCCATATTGTGTACTGCAACCCAGGTGAGGTAAATGGATACTTGAAGGAAGTTGTGAGCACCGGATGCGGTAGACTAGCTTAGCCAGGGTAATAAAGTAGCACTATACAAATCCTAGGCTATATTAGTTCATTTATTATCATAAAAATGAATAATTCTACTCTTCAAGTGCTTAAAATATTAAGTGGGTGTTATACATAAAATTCAAAAAAATATTGTACAGAAGGACATGAACTGATTTTGAATACTGGGACCAGTGAAACTTGTGCACTGTTTACCCAAGTTGGGGATAGAAAAGGGTATGGAAAAACCCAGCATGAAATGTATTGTGGTGTCAAGTTATTAATCGACAAGTAAACAAAGCAATTTTTCTATGATACTGTTTTTGACCAGTAGCAAGTGAAGCTCTTTGAAGAAAGGAAACATGATCATACTTTCTGGCTGTTGTAATGATACCGACTGCTCGATTCTGAATGTGCTGTTTTGACTATATCTAGGCGCCTGAACCCCAGTGATTGAACAGCATGATGGCAAGCATCATACGTCAATAGCTTTCCGGCCATTATATTGTATCATGGTAGCTCCATGTTTGTATAAATGGGAGTTTTGGGTTTTACAAAGCGAATTTACTTGCTTACTCGTTAATGACGAATTAAGTTCAACACCTAGAATTCTTACAGATTCAGCAGGTTCAGAATTACCAATTAACAAATGATCATGGGCAGGTAAATAGTGTCTATGTCTAGGACTTTTTGTTCATTCAAGAGTAGGCTCAACTTTATGTCTTATCATTGATACATTAATTTCCTGAATACAATAGCATTGTGAAAACTAGTTGGAGATTTGGGAACTAAAGAAATCAAATTCAACATTATTCTGCCTCAAAGTGTCCCCAAGTGGTAATAAATACAGAGAAAAAACTATAGGTCCCAGTACAAAACCCTGAGGAACGCCATATTCAAACCCATCACCCATTTTTAATTACTACCGACCGCCATTCGTTTTAAAGGCAAGGTCAGTGTGTCAAATGTAAATGGGCCCTGTTGTACAAAGAGTTACGATTGATCCGATCAATCGTAACTCTGGAAATTCATCAGTGTCATAATTTTTTCTATGAAAAATTTGCACAATGTCCTTTGTAAACAAATGAAATCACACAAAATTTTTAAGAAATTAATGACTTTACAGATATACATTCATATCTAGAAATCTTTTTGAACACATGCATTTCATATGCTGATTTTGCTGGTTTTTCATAGTTGCGATTGATCGGATTAATCGCAACTCTTTGTACAACAAGGTCCCAATTTTGATTTCTTGCCTCTAAAACCCCCAAATAAATATTTTGAACAACTCTCTATCAAAATGGAATCATTTGTGACCCTTAAATTGGCAGCCACCTTGGAGTTAGAAGTCGGGGGTAATTCAATTCAGCAAATAGTTGTCGCATGTCAAGTTCTTAAAAACTTTACCCCTAAATCATTATTTCTGTCAGATTTCTAGGCCAAATTGCCCAAAATATTCTCAAAATTGTCTCTAGCTGAATTCTCCCAAATTTCACAAACCCTTAGAAAAATTGGCATACTGGCTATTTTTTCGTTATGAAATTAATTAGAGCACAAATGGTCAAAAAAAATCTTTACACTACACATTCCTCACTTGAACCTGGGAAACGATTCGCTAGGTCCATTGGAGAGATTGAGCGTTGACCACAGACTGTAGGTAGTTGGACAATAGGGTGACCCTTTGATTATGAGCAGAGCCATCAAGGGATTCAGTCAAGTGAAGGAAGCTACATCTTCATTTGAGTCTTTTTGGGGCAGGTTCATACTTAAAAGAGTGGATGAAGATAGTTATCTTCTTGCTTGTTTTTTCCACCTATGCTGATACCTCTCTTCTGATGTGTGGATGGGCAATACCACACTGTAGCTAGAGATCATCTGCTCTTGTTTTTGTCGCAGCCAGTAATTGCTCTGCAAGCAGCATTCAGGGCTGTAACAAACGTGGCAGCATGTGATGACCTAAAACGGATGAGGACTGCATACTCAGCAGTCAAGTAGCAAAGAGCAGGAGCTGTCGCACGGATGGTTTTGCACCTGTTCCCATTTTGTGTTCGAAAGCTTCTTCAGGATGCTGTTCCTTGCTCCAACTTTAGCCTTTGTCTTGGCAACATGTTCTTTGTAGGTAAGGGAACTGTCTAGGGTGATGTCAAGGTAGATTGGCTTACTGGTGTGTTCCAACCATTTTCTATACCATCTGACCCTTAGTTACTGGTCTGCATCTCTGTTTTTTAGGTGGAAAGCACTGACTCAGTGGGTTTTCTATGGATTTGCCCAGAGATGATTTGCAGCGTAGTAAGGAGTCAGGCCTACCAGAGCATCGCTGAGTGCTTTTTCATCTCTTCAAAGGACTGTTTGTGTGAAGTAATACAAATGTCATTAGCAGAAAGGTAGCTCTCATTATTTGGATTGGTTGGTCATTTGTGTAGATGATAAAGAGTAGGACGATGATGCTTCCTTGTGGGAGACCTTTTGTGTGTCAGCCATCTGCTACTGGAACCACTGAGATTCACAAAACCGTTGATTTGAGAGCATGTTCTGAATCGTCTGTCAGGCCATGGATAGGTCCATGGTCATCTCAAAGACTTTCCTTGTGAGTATTCAATGACTGTGTCATAAGCTTCAATGAGGTCAACAAAGGCTGCTCTTTATATCAACCCTTCCTCGAAGCAATCTTCAATGTACTGTGTCAGATTCAGCAGTTAACTAGAACAAGACTTTCCAGGCCTAAATCCTGCTTGTTCTGGAATAAGGAGCTCATCCACCAAGGGAGCAATGTGGTGGAGGAGCCTTTCAAAGATCTTGTATGACAAAGCAGAGATATTGGCCTGTAGCTCTTTGGGCTGGCTGGTGTTTTGCCTGGCTTGAGTAAGGCAACTACCCTTGATTTCCTCCATAAGTTTGGCATTGTGCTTTCACTCAAGACAGTAGTTTAGCATGCCAAGCCGCCGTTGGAGTGCAGCAGGTCCAAGATGTCCCATCTGTTCACAGATCGAGGACATCGTCCAATCCAGCTGCCTTGCTGATCTTCATTGCTTTGATAGCATTGCACAAGTTGTTCATGCTGAAAGTTCTTTTGAATTCAGATGACTCTTGGCAGGCTATTCCCAAACTTTGAGGATGGAACTTCGCGGGTTACCTTGGCTGTTCACTAGAAGCTGGCTGGCCACTTGGCCGGCGGTAACTTGGGACCTACATGTAGATTGGGACTTTGTAGAGTCATTCCCAAGGATCCGAATCTGGTGTTTCTGCTGGCCCTGAGTATAGCTTGTATGGCATCCCTGTGGAATATTCTTCCTTGATGATTTCTTCAGCAGCTCTAAAAATGTGTCGTAATGAGTAGGGAGTGCAGGGAGGTTCTGAAGATATGTATTCAGACATCAGGCAATTTGACATCAGACATCAGGCAATTTGCAACATTGATATTTATCATATGAAATTAAATTGATTAACCACTATCAAAGCAACAGCAACAAGCATATCAATGTCTAGCAACCTACATGTATACTATGGCGGAAATGAAAGAATAATCGGACATATCTTTATTAAAATTTGTTATTTTCTGGTGTAAATGGAGCCGTTACCATGACAATAGGCCATTTGCATCATTGATAGTTATTAATAAAATCAAGCGTTGCTAAGGAAATATCCATTTTATCATTCTAATTAATTAATGCAGAATACTTACCGGAATTTTGCTTTAAAAATTAAATTAATGGGTCAAGCCTTTCGCATGTAGATTAGTTCGTTTTTACTGTACATCCACCATTACCTTTTTTCAACAGGTTATTTTTTACCAAATAAGTTGGTATTTGGTTGCCATGGCAATGGTCTGAGATGGTACTTACATAATTACCAACAAGCATATTAATTTTTAGCAACCTAAACTTAGTGGAAATTAAAGGATAAAAAGTGACTCTACATGATTTTATCAAAATTTGTACTTTTCTGAGAAAAATAAGATGTTACCATGGCAACGGGCCATTTGCAACATTGATATATATTTTTAAATTCAAGCATTGTCAAGGCAACATCAATTCCTATCATTCCAATAATCTCATGCATAACACTTATGTAGTTTTTGTTCTAAATGAGTGGGAAAACCCCAACACATGTAGATTAAGTAGCTTTTATTGTCTTTCCTGCCATTATCTTTTTTTCCATGTTATTATCTTTTTTTACCAAATTAGGTATTATTTGGTTACCATGGCAACGGAATGAAAGTGTATTTATACATTTAGCAAAATCACTCCCTATGTTTAACACCCTAATCGCAGGGAAAATGAAACAAAAAACAGATTATACAACTTTTAAATAATTTTTTTTACTTTTCTGGAGGAAAAATGAGCCGTTACCATGGCAACAGGCTAATTGGAACTATTTTGATGATCTTAAATATTTCTGAATTTTATTTGTATTTAATCGGAACCTTGAATTCAATCTCTTGGCTAATTAATATCATGTTTATCTACCAATTACATGGGAATACATGTTATTTTTGAGAAATTAATCGGTTGCCATGGCAACGGTCGAAGACGGCATTTATAAATTTGGCAACAAGCAGATTCGTATTCAGCACCCTAAAAATAGGAGAAATAGCACAAAAATCAGATTCTACAGAAAATTTTTGGAATTCTTACTACTTGCCGCCTACTAGTAGCCAGGATTTCATTTTGGAGGGGGCGGTAAATGCACGCGAAGCGTGCCAACACTTACAAAGCGCGCTCCCTAGGGGGTGGGTGCAGGGCGAAGCTTTTAGTGTTTCATAAATTAAAATGAAAAGGAGCCGTTTCTCTTGTCTCTAGTACCTCCAATTCGGTTGACTATATTGCGATTTTGAACCTTGTTTTCAAAAGTGATTGTAAACGCACAAAAGAGGTATACAATGGAGGAAATTAAAATGATAATAACTCCGCGCGAAGCGCGGAAGCTAAAGTGATTTATCAATTTTTCTTGCCATAAAAAGGGTCCCATGAAAAGGGTATTCTCAAAGATATATTGAAACTTTCTTTGGAAAGATCAGATTTGATTACAAACAATTTAGCATCAGTGCATATTTTTAACTCGCAAAACAGAGGAGAAGATTGGTAGAGGAAGATATTCCTCCCCGCGATGAGCAATGAAACTCAATGAAATGACGTTTCATCAAATGTAGATATCTCTAATACCCAATCGTCTCTAATTCAATTGATTTTCTAAGATTATTGAACTTCATTACAAGGAAAATAGTGCGCATAAAGTTGAAACTTCTGTGATTTATTGAAATTATCTATATAATAAAGGATGATTAATTTTTTTGACTTATCCTGAAGCGCTTCATTTTGAATATAAAGAAACTTAAGTGTCATTCAAAATTTCAAACTGAGGGCGCAAAACAGGACAGGAGATGAATGTATACAGGGAAATGACATGAAGTTTAATACAATTTGATAAAAAAAAAATATTGTACTTTTTTATTTAATACGACACGGATTCCATACCTTCCTCTTTTTAAATTAGGAACCTGTTTGCCCCCAAATTATGGTTGTTTATAGTAATGAGCTGAAAAGCGGGAGAAGCTGACTTTATGGAGGTGACGGCAGAAACTGATATAAAGATTTTACCCGCTCGGAGCCGACCAGACCAGAAGTTGCGCGATCAATTGAAAAAAAAGATAACTTCATACATTTACTTCGGCCTAACCTTACTCAAATTCATGCCCTAATGTATACAATTTTAACTTTAACTGGCAAGAAGCACATAGCTGAGGTGGAAAAACAGGGTTAGAGAAAAGGTGGGGGGACAATGGAGAACTTCAATATTGTCATTTAACCGCGCGCAGCGCGGAAGCAAAATTCATATATGAATTTAAAGCAAGAAGAGTGAAGGAGTTTCTCTTTTTAGAAAAAAATAAAGAATAAATAGAAAAAACACAAAGCTACCTTTCTTCCCTTTCCTTCCTTCCCTTTTCCTTTTCTCCTCTCCTTTTTTCCCTTCTTTTTTTTCTTTTTGGGGACGTTTTGGGGGGCGACCGCCCCCCTGGCTACGCGCCTGGATATGGCCTTGATCAGAACACTAGAACTGAGAAATGTCATGAATAATTACGAGCGAGCGGAGCAAGCGAGCCGAAATGTTTGCGTTTTCCGTCAAAACATACAATTCTTCTCAATAGCTTGTTGGTAATGATTACATATTAGTTGATGATACATGTCCTTCTGCTCGTAAGTCTCATGATATGGCCTTGATCAAGAGACTAGAAACTTAAGAAATTTCATAAATGATTACGAGCGAGCGGAGTGAGCGAGCCGAAATTTTCGCGTTTTCCCGTCAAAACATACATTTCTTGTCAATAGTTTGTTAGTAAATCAAGTATTAGTCGATGCTACATGTCCTTCTATTCGTAACACTCATAATACGGCCTTGAACAGGAGACTAGATACTTATGGAATTTCATAAATTATTACGAGCGAGCGGAGCGAGCTAACCGACATTTTAGCGTTTTCCGTCATTTTGGTTTTCATATTGGTAAAACATATTTTGTAAGAAAACGTATGTCTTTGTCTTGGTTCACTTGTATTCATAAGTATACATCATGATAATCATGTATGGCCTTGTTAATGGCGATACCGTGATCATGTCGGCGACATGTGGAAATAAAAGATATAATAAAATGGAGCGAGCGAAGCGAGCGGAAATTTTTTCTGTGTTTTTCGTCGGAAACATGAGATTCTGTTCATTATTGCTGTCATATACATTATTGGGTAGGGGAACTGTCCGTAACCAGACCAAGGAGTTATCAGGCGCTTGCCCGATATCTCCTTGACCAGACCGACCTCTGGGGAGACAAGCAAAAAAAAAAAAAAAAAAAAAAAAAAAAAAGGAAACGAAAGGGGGGGGGGGGTTGAACCCCCGAAACCCCCCCTTGCGTACGCGCCTGTATACATATGACTCATGAAACACAGACACGTATCTCACCAACAAATTAATGTGAGCGGGAAGCGCGAGCTGATTTTTTTTAGTATACTGACAGGAAAAGCGTGCCTGTTTAGGACTGTTTGTAGTAACTCATGAGGAGGATACATATCTCACTACACAGATAGTACGAGTGCCGAGAGTGAGCTGAAATTTCTTTATATTCTGACCTGAAAACTTGATATTCTAAGCATTTTTGGTACCAATGATTAAGATTTGTATCTAAAAGAATAGATGCGAGCGCGAAGCGCGAGCAGAAAATTTTGATATTTCGATCTGAAAAAATGACAGTTTAATGGACGTTTTTGATAAAGAACAAGATATATATCCAAGAAAAGATGATTGCAAATCGAAGCAGGAGTTCTTTTGAGGCTTAGAACTGAAAACGGGACATTTACATTCACCTATTTAATCATGAAAAGTATGGGTTTTTGCTACAGAAACGATGCGAGCACGAAGCGCGAGCTGAAAATTTTTATATTCCAATCTGAAAAGCGGACATTTTGAGCACGATAAAGAACGAGTTCTGTATCTCCATCTCGCTTGCTGAACATTATAATCTGTTTTTTTTTAAATGCATATCCGGAATTATCAGGGGGGGGGCAAAATGATATGTTTGCCCCCCCCATTGTTTTAATTGGTGGGGCGATCGCCCCCTGCCCCCCAGGATCGACGCCTCTGATTGCCAGTCTAACCGAGGATTAATCATTCCCACTATGCTTTCAAAGGAAACGCGTGATATATTTGTTTTTTTATCCGGGCAAGTCTGTACATAGATTAAATCCTGCACTGATTGGTTCAAATAGCATATTGTGACCAAACATATTTCAACTATATGATGTTGCGTGACGTCAGACCTCGAAATATATCAGGCTTTGAGAAAGTAAAGTGGGAATTATTTATCCGAGGTAAAATTGGTACTTAGCCTTATTTTTCACTGGAATCATCATTCAAATTACCATTTTTTTAACCGCGTGAAAGGGCGGGCAGTCATGTAGAGAAGAACAAATGCCCACGTGCCATGATTAAAATTATAAACAATGACAACAAGATCTATATTACATGATAAATAGGGAAAATTCAGTAATAAAAGTGAAGAAGAAGAAGAAGAAGAAAAAGAAAAATGAAAAATAAAATTGCCAAAATTAAATGATCCTATAATCTTCATTACAAGGACTTGCAAACTTGGTCTCTTAGAGGCTCAAAATAAATTATACTTCATGCAGTTAATTTTTTTTTCTGACCGAACTTGGAAGTATGGAAAACAATAATAAAATATCTTGTCATCCCCTCGCAAGAACCGTCGTCCTGTCCTGGGTCAGTTTGTCTGGCACTATATATCGTACCTAACGGGGGGGGGGGGTGTCAGACTGCCCCCCCCCCCCCTCTGACGAGCCATAACTCATGCAGGGGACGTATCCCTGCCCCCCCCCCTGACGATTCACAACTGATCCAACGTGCCCCCCTTTGAGAAGCAAAATAAATAATTTGTGCCCCCTCTTATGAACCTGAAGACCTTTTTTTCTGCTTGTCAATTATTTTATTATTTTTTGTGGTAAGAAATCCTTTATCTGAGGTTGAAGAACTTTTTTTTGCTTGTCAATTCTATTTGTGGTAAGAAATCCTTTATTTGTGGTTGAAGACCTCCCCCCCCCTTTGGAAAATCCTAGGTACGCCAGTGTTGTCTGGTCATTTCCAATATCCATGATATCTTTCCATTCATAATGACTCCTCTCAAGTATTCCGTGATCTCATTGCCCCACATACCATCTATTCATATGCCGTTCTACTCGTTCCTTTCGGTCTTTATCTTCCCCGTGCATCTTCTGCTCATTTTTCTTTCTTCTCCTCTTTCATCTTCTCTTTAAATATATATATTCCGGTTCATCTGGGGCCCGTTGCAGAAAGAGTTGCAATCAATCGTAACTCTATAAAAATCATCCGCAACTTGATTTCCAACCAATCAACAGCGCGCATTTGGGACTTGCGATTGATTTTTTTTGACTTGCGTTGGAACGCAATTCTTTCTGTAACGGACCCCTGTTCGCATTACTTTTTTCGACCGCCCTCATCTCCTTCTCCTAACCCAGGCTCTCTCCCTCTCGATTCCTTTCTTCCACTCTTTACACCCCCTCTCTCTCCCTCTCCATCTACACCCCCCTCCTCGCACCTCTCTTTCTTCATCTCTCTTTCTATCTTTCTCCATCTCATCCCCTCACTTTCTTTCTCCCACTACCTCAGTAAAACTATGCCGACAAATAAAACATCCGACAATTCGATATCTCTTCAATTGATATATACATTATCTACATTTTATTTACATTCTCAATTCGAATCAGACACAATACAAATAATATCCATATAATAGTTTTCTTAACCTTTACCCACGTGACCTGATGCAGGCCTGAGATGGACTACAGTCTTAAATATCAAATAGTAATGACGATAATTGATTTCTAGTTTGACTAGTCGTTTTAATACATCCTTATTAGTACATTAATCATTACTTGAATACAAACTTGGCAGTATGATTGGCATAATCAAAATTAATATATCAAAAATACAAGACAATCATTGCAGTCATTTACAATGATATGTCCTTTTCACTCGAAACCTCAAATAGAGAAATTGTTAGTTTCAGTCGGTAGATAAATACCCATTTTCATAACTATATACGAATTGTATGTCGTCATTTCACTTATAATACCACATGTTATACTGTGCTCCCGTAAGAAATGAATTATATAGGTTCTTTTCAAGAAACACCAAAAAGAGTGGATAAGAAAAATAAATAATTACCAATAGACGTCAACGTTTTGAAACTAATTTGCATTTTGTATTTCAAATGTCCTTTTCATCAATCAACTTGTGATGCAAAAAATTATTTTCCTTCATGCGAGTTTCAAATTCATGGAAACTATAGCAGAACCTTATTTAGAATTGCCATTACATGACAATAATAATTTGCAGCGAATAACCAATAAATGTTTTATAATTTCAAATAAAAATCAGCACATATGTCAAGAGGTAATTCCGAATTACTCAAAAGACATAATGATTATGTTTAATTGCTAATAACAAGGTGATAAATACGAACAATAATTTACAATTATTTTTTTTCTCAAAAAAGTACTTAAGATCTACCTCTCCGTTTTTTTCTGTGACGCCAGGTGAGTGCTTCCTCAACATTTGTCACGTCTGAAAACTTTTCTCTTTTTTGATTGGCTGAGAAGCACACGTATTTGACTGTTACCATGGTATCAGTCGCATAAAACAAACGATAGCGGACAAAACACATGATAAATGCTTTCCTTGCATTCCGCACATTTTTTTCCTAAAATTTCTGGTCGTATGTAAATTGTAAAGGTCTATTCATAAAAGAAAACAAAAATAAGATACATGATAAAGGACAGGGTATCATAAGATCACTATAGCGACTATTATATGCATATAATAGTCGCTATATGGTACCCTGTTATTTATTTATTATTTACTTATTTCTGTTTTCTTTAAACAGGATGGTCTCTTCAGAAAAAAAAATCTTTTCGAGAGAGCCCTGTATAAATAATACAATCATGATACAGTAAGTGTTATCAAGTCAAATAGTCTAGGTTTATTTTGAGAATGAATATCTAAATAGGTGCCATTGAAAGGATGTGATTTAATAAAATAAAAATCCTAAAATCTTATAATTTCTCACAATATAGTGCATATTAGGTATTTGTCCAATGAATTACGCCCGTTTGTTTTTTAAATTGAAAAAGTATTGTGACTGCATAATGATCCAAATATTTATGTGATTATTATAAGGCCACTTATAATGGTCATTATAAATACACTGCACATATATTCATACATATATAATCAATATTTTAGTATAGAATGCAAAAATATAATGCAACGTGTAAAAAACAACATTATAGGCACTTGCCTATTTACAACGCTTCAAAAAGTGATAGCTACCTTTTTTCTGAATATGTGTGCACATCACATCAAACAATCATTAATGTAAAAAAACAAATAGCTTTTTCATACCACAACATAAATAACGTAAATGATGGATAAGATTTAAGTCAAACATAGAGGAGCAGCTGACTTAAGTGAGTTGAAATGGCTACCCTGTGTAAATCTTTTTGGCATTAAAAAAATCACAAAACCCCCACAAGATTGAGATTTATTGAGGGAAAAGATAACATCAGGTAAAAATTCATCTCCAAAACTAAAATCATGATATTTAATAAGGAGAGGGAGGGTTGTGTATATAGTGAAGTTGAATGAAAACGTAATATTTTTTTCGTCAATCAGTCGATGTTTTTTTTCGAATATCTGCATTTATTTGCATGATTCCGATTTGCTTTCTATAAAACAATTAATATTCGATAAGTGTTAAAAATTACTTTAAAAAAAGGGAATAGATTTCTTATAGATTTTTTTTTCATCCCCCGAAAAACAGAACAACTAAATAACACAAAGTACATTAATTATAGTGAAACTCCAATTGCAATATATAAATCAGCTTTTTTTTAATACAACATCAAAGACAACATATATAAACACATACATTAATACAAATATAAACATTTGACAAAAAATATATGACAAATAAAAATATTTAAACTTATCGATGTTATCGCAAAATGTGCTCATCTCGTCTGGGTCTCGACTGCGACCGTGTTCTGACGTCACAATCACGTGACATTTCGATCTCTCTCGCTGAAAGACTTCTTGGTAACTTGAGGGCCTGCTTCACGCATCGAACGGCGCACCGCCTCTCCAGCCTTGCTTCTTTCTTTCTTAATTTTTGCACTTTTCCTGTACCACGAAAGAAAAAAAAAGGAATAAAATGTCATTATCGAAACTGGCAAGAAGTGCGGTCCAAGTAATTCTGAGTTTATGGTAAACTGGGAAAAATCCGGTGTTGGTTTACCACCAGCCCAGAATATAACCAGAAAAGTGTTAAACATCAGTTTGGTTTGGGTCCAACACCAGATAGGTGTTTATACAACACCAATCAATATTAAAACAGCATCGGCTTGATTCCAAACCGGTGTTAGTTGTTTCAATACTTTTCTAGTGTGGACATATATAGATTCCGAGCTGGTGTTAAATCAACACCGGAGTTTAGGATGAAATATGATGATGATGATGATAATGATAATGGTGATGATGATAATGGTGATGTTGATAATGGTGATAATGATGATGGTAATGATGATGATGACAATCATGACGACAGGTATTGTAACGATCATGGTAATGTTGATGATAATGAGGAGGATGGTGATGGCGATGATGATGGACAAAGAGGAGAAGACGGTGATGGTGATGATGATGAAGATGACGATCTTCCACCATGGTAGCGTTCAAAATAAATGTCTGGCATCTGCGTTGGATATGTGAGATTTACCATTGTGACCAATATTGCAGATAGGAAACTCATAATTATTCGCTCACTAATTTTCTTTCGAATCAAACTTAGCAGGCTTTCTCACTTAAGTATTGATTTGGTCGTCATCTATCAATCGTCCATTTAACGCTCTTGATTATTAATTTAAAATATTTTAAAGGAAAAATAACTACTGCATCACATTGTAAATGAAAATTAATGTCTAATGCGATTGCTTAACGTCAGCATATTCTCGATGGTATACTTTAATCTGTAGTATAGAAAATAAAATTAAAAAATATCTTTGAAATATATTTTATTGCTACTTACTTAATGTTGTTGCTCCAGAGAGATGAAATCGCCCCTCTCTATTTTCTGATAGCGCCCTTTGAAATCTTTCTGATGACACCTCCTCAATCACAAAATTACTTATTTGACCTATACGAGGTGAATAAAAAATAAAACGGTGGTTAATTCATAGTAACTACATAAATTTAGTGGATGAATTGAGCAAGAAGGAAATTAGAAAAAAATTATATCGGCTCACTATCTTTCACTTAGGGTTATTTTTTGTTTAATAATATAAAATAATAAGGAAAATCAAACTCGTGTTGCAATAATTTACATTGTCGCGAAAATGAAAGACACACTTCTTGACTTGAAGTATAAATTTTCAAGTCAGTTTTCCTGTGACCAAATGTATTTAATTAATCTAACATATATTCTTATTTCTTAACTTGGAATTGTCCCTATTCAGTCAGATGAAAATCCTGCTTGCCAAGAGCAAAAATGTTTCTTCAAGTATACATAGTAGCAAACCGAAAATAAAAAATTCTCAATATATTTTTTAAGAGCTTATTACATGGAAAAGGAAGTTAATGGCTTATCAAGTAGGGGCCTCGGAATAATTTTGATAGTGGCGGAGGGGGGAGCTGGCCAATCACAAATAGATTGTCACTTTTACGTTTTTGTACACGGTTTTTTGAAAAACCAGCCCCCTCCCCCCCTTCTGCGACCCCTGTCAAGTACCTTTTTCTTTTACATTTCTCTATCAGCTATTTATTTCCAATTTAAAATAAAATTTGCTCATTCATTTGTTTAATTATTTACACTTTGCTCTGATTATAGCCGGTGCACGGGAAAAAGGGCGACCGCAATTTATACATCTTATCTCACACAACATACCTCTTCTCTAATTGAAAAAAAAACTTACCTTCACTGAATGTCCATTTTCTAATTTCCACCTGATTTGTGACTACATTCTCTAGGGCATACATAAATGTTTGGGTGTGGTCAGTTCCTATTACGAGTTCAGGTTGGTATCTGTATAGGAGTGTAGATTCTCTGCCCTTTAAACACGCTGATGGTATGGGCGTTGGTTCGACCTCTGAAGTATCTGTGGTAGGAATATATTCAATTTTCAATTTAAAGTTTACTTTGGATAATATTTTGAATTTGATTTGAATTTGACTATGAATCTGATTTGAATGTGAATTTGAAAATCGAATTTAGTATTGAAATTTAATCTAAATTGGAATTTGTGTTCGGATTTGTTTTTTACTTGACATTGACCGTGAATTTAATAATTTGAATGTGAAAATCTGATTTAATGTGGAATTTAAATTTGAGTTCAGATTTGAATTTGATTATTGAATATTGAATTGAATTTGAATTTGACATTGAATGTTAATTTGAATCTTAATCGAATTTAATATTCATTTTGAATTTAAATTGGAATTTGTGTTCGGATTGAAATTCGACTTGACTTTGGTTGTGAATGTAATAATAATTTGAATTAGAAAATCTGATTTAATGTGGAATTTGAATTTGAGTTCAAATTTGAATTAAATTATCAAATATTGAATTTGATTTTGAATTTTAATTTGAATCTAAATTCTAAATCGATTCGAATGTGAACTTGAATTTTAATTTGGATTTGAATTTCAATTTCAATAGAATTTGAATTTTGTATGAATGTTCTTTGCTTATTAAGAGAAAACGTAGTTCCTCACCTGGGCAAACTTTACAGCACTGATTGGAGACATACTGTGGGTTTCTGCAGGGCAATTCCTCGTCTGATGGACAGGATATACGATTGCATGTCGTTTCACCATCCTGTGTTAAGGTGATAATACCAAACAAACTTATTAATATGAGCCATTGGAATAAGACATTAACCTCGTAAATTCATAAACATGTAAAGAGAAAGGTACAGTGATAATAAATCGCCCCAAAGAACAATTTGAACAAGACCAAATGTTGCTAAGAAGAACAAATCTATATATAACTAAAGGTATACTATACCGGGCTATTTTGGAAATTCGTGATAAAGGCCACCTTACTTTTTATTTTAATACGTATAATAATAAGTACACAGTCCTGTAATCCTTTGACAATAAATTCTTCTAATTTGAACTTTTTTTCTTTCCTTCCTTTTCTCTTCGACATTAATTTGATCACTTGGTAAAACCAGTGAAGGGGAGGGGGTCGCTTCCGTTCCCCCCTTCCTCGTGCCAACATCTATTCGCCTATCGCTTACAAAATGCATTATTTTTTGTCGAAGAATAATGATAAAGTTATCTTACCTGACATTGACATAAGATGCAATCTACTCTACCAAACGGAAAGAGAATTGGATGCCACGTCTCCCCGCTTTGGTAAGTTTTTCCGTTCGATTCACAAGCTGGAAAAAGAAACAAAGGAAAGATCATCAATGACATATGATATTGGATCTCCGGCAATGGCATACCTAAAGGGCGGGGAGGGGTAGGAGAGGGAGAGTGCCCCCGACAGAAATTTAATTACTTTTCTTTAAACTTCTTTTAATAAGTCGTCAGAATTTATTTGGACCGAGAAAGTGCTTTTGGGGTTGGCGGCCCCTTTTGCATTCCCTTATACGACGTTTTCTCAAGAACGCCACATCCGGACTCATAGGGATTCAAACAACACCGCAGCAATATTATCTTACAATAGCCACACTCGACCCAGGAGAGATAACTTCGATGAATTTTAGGATGGGTGTCAACTTGATTAAGTGAAAGGCTTGTCTCATTCTATTCTATCTAACATAAGTGACCTCACGATTCAAAAGAAATTCTATCCATATCGGCCATGTTGAAAGACAGTCAACCAATCAAGGATTTAATTCCAGCAAAAAAGGAGAAGCGGGAAGAGAGAACGGGGACACATCTTTCAAGACGATATCTCACGTCGGATGTGTGTCCTTAACGTCTTTCACAATTCCAAGAATCAATTTCTTTTCATAAGATTCACTCCACGTCTCTGAAAACAGTGTGTCTGTGCACTTTGAAAGCCGTCTAACTAACATGTTTAACCGATTATAGGGATGATTTACATTATATCTCAGGATGAAATAGTCAAGAAAATATCCTGTACATGTATTCCGGCCTCTCATACCTTCTTCTGATATGAGAAATATCATATTAAGAATACACAATTAATAATTAGATGAATATGTCCACGACATTTATATTTTGGAGCAGCGTGACGCGGTGATATATGAAGCTATAAACCAATAATTATCACCATTAAGAAGGGATAAATTACATTTACAATGATGAGCGATTAAAATCTACAACCCCTTTTAGTTTTAAATAATTTAGTGAAATTATCAATAACAATTATTATTGGTGTAATCATGAAGGGAAGACTGGGAAAAGAAGGGTATGCATATAGTGGTAAAGTGAGACCATGTGCAAGGTTGATGGGGAGTAAATCCAGGAAATTGCCGTCACCACATTACCAGTGTTTACACAAGATCAATACTCAGACTTTTCATGATCGGATAATACTTGAAGAATGTATTGAATATTCCTCTGATTTTGCCAATGTTTGCATACCTAAAGACTGTCATGCCCAAAAAAATAATGATGAAAAATACTTGCGCAAGGGGGAAGAGAACTGTTACCCCCCCCCCACGAAATGTTGAAATCTTCATTCTTTTTACTGAAAATTTTCACGAAATTATGAAAACGTGTGCACGAAATCCTTTGATGTCACTTTACATGTAGAAAATGATAAAGCGCCACATGGCTCGGGTTTCTTTGAAAAAGTGTCCTAACCCCCCCCCCAAAAAAAAAAAATTATGCATACGGTCATAAACCCTTCGCAAAAACAAGGTGAAAAATTGAAGGCAATTTTAATTTCCCATCAAAATCAAATTTCATAATACATTGGCCTTTAAACCCAATTTCCCGAAAAAAATCGAGAGGTGGCTCATCTAGGTGCACGAACGAAAGCATTGGCCCATGACCTCATACTGTGACGTAATGAGCAAAGGAAACGAGGGGGTACAACATGGCAAATTTCGTGAGCGAAAGAAGTGAGCGATTGAAAATTTTGTCTTTTAAAAGCGAAATCTAATTTCAATATTTGAAAATATAGCTCCTTTGTCATAGAACATTGGGGTCTAGTGCCCCCTCTTTCTACACGTAGGCCCTCACATACCATTTTAAACAAAATCCCAACAAACCAAGGCTACGAAAGCGGAAACGTTTAGTGGAGGATCGAAACGGAATCATCGTTTTATTCGGCAGACGAAGAGTGAGAGGGTAATACATCTTCCGGTGTTGCCATGGATACAGCGTCCCTGGCTACGAACAAATCCGTATGGCATGCGTGAAATTTGCATCTTTGACTTACACATTTAGGCCAAGTTTCATGTTTAATCATGGATATACGAGAATATACTAGAATCCCTGGTTCACCATGAGAGAAGAGACAGAAGATAAGGAGGGGGGGGGGTAAAAAAAAGGATGAGAAAAAGAAGGATTATATTTTCTGCATTCTCTTTTGAATGACAACAAAATAAAACATTTACCTTGTTGATCGCCGTCATCTTCTGGAATACTACTCGTAGTACCAAAACCAGAGAGAGGAATTGATGGGAAGTTATTGATGAGGGGAACGTTGTTGGTTTGGAGGAGAGTATTAGGATTAATAGCCAGGTCAAGATCGTTTACTTCCGGGTTAGGTTCTAAGATTTCCTGGGTTTGCGTGGTTCCATCTAAGAAAGGAATAGATGAAACCGTCTCAATAAATATTGTGTTAGTTATAATGAGAAATAGGTATAAGAATAAGCCCTTGTTTATTTTCTTAACCTTCAGATATCAGCAGATTAGGTCCATGATAGAGCATTTTGGACCTCGTTTCTCTAAATAATTTTTTAATCTATCAAATTGATATAAACTTTTGAAAAACTTGTCAAAATTTGAATAAAAGAATAGTAAAACAATGAATAATGCTTTAATAATTGAAATGTGACCAAAATCACCTTCATTTTAGAGCAGCTCCCCTTTCGCTTGTCATTTTTTTCTAACCAAAATTACACTCATTTAAGAGTGATAAACTTTTTTGCTTGTATTATTTTTTCAAAACCAGCACCTCTCTCAAAATAACCATTCCTAGGCCCCAGATTTGTACCATGATTGCGTAAAATACACCAAAAGAATTGTAAGGATGTGACGACGATCATGATGGTGATCGACTTGAAGATAATGACGATGGATAATGCTGGTGCTCTTAATGATATTGATAAATATTAATCACAATCACCATCATAATAAAGAAAGAAAAGATTGACTGATAAATGCGATATATATATATTGTATTTCCAATTAAGTCTATTTCAAAGAGATAGATATATCAGATATATATTGAATAGATACCTTCAAATACACATACTGGGCAACAAGAATCGGAATAAACAACTTGCTCGGCCTCTGGACAAGACAGTGGTAGACACGTCTTCAATGCGCAGTAGATTCTACCCAACTGATGGTGAAAATAATAAAAAATATATCCGATGATTAATATGTATCAGGAAAAAATGTTGTAACTAGATTTTATATTTTTGAATATTACGAGTTTCACGTTGTTAGTTATTAGGATTTACTGATAATTTGATAAGCAGATTCATTTTCACAAAACGTCATGTTCCAATTATCAATACGCGGAAATTCGAAATATCTAATTGTAATATCTTTGTGGTAACATAACATGATCCACATCCTGTTTGAAAGATGAAAGCAAGTCAAGATTGATAATGAAATTATGATACACTTTGTAGGCCTAGATGAAATACTTTCCTAAAAAAAATAATGGTTGATAAAGGAACCATTAAATCTGTTACATCTAAATTGATGAATGTTATATAAATGAAATAATGAGGACAAGTAGTTGATAGAGATTACTAACAGTAATGGACCTAAACAATCCTTTAATTGTCCCGAATTCAATAATCACGTATAACACTTATGAAAAGCGATGGACCTAAAATAGATCCTTGCGTTACCCCGAATTTCCATATCCATTGATTAACATAAGGTTTTATACTTGGATCTAGAGTTACAACAAGTTTAATCATAATTGACAATAATAATGAAAAGCCTTGAATTATCCCAATTTTACATGTTGCTCCATATGAATATGATTCCATATTAACATTGTCAATTTACCGTGCATCCACACTGCGCGCATTGGTCCTCTCTCCGCGATGTAAATAGATCATCCACGCTGAAGAGATCCCCATGTTGAAGGGTCTTCCCCTTGTATTCACACCCAGGGTAACGGGGCGCCTCCTCTTCAACCGGTGCGACGAGGGGAGCTTCTGTGATTGTCTCAGGATCTACAGAGGTTGGGTTGGGAGAGAATGGAATTGATGGACATGATGGAAGGGAAAGAAAACATTCAAGCTCTGGTTCAACGGTTTCTAGTCAGTTTCATTTTACAGATATAAAATAATTTAGAAATATATATATATGATTATTAATCAATAAAATGTAAAAATGTTTTTTCATAGCAAAGTTCAATTTTTTTGTAATAAAAAATGTTTATCGACAATGGTGACATAATGCAGAGGCGTTTGCAAGGTGGGGTGGAAGGTGACTTCATAGGGAAGGGAATAATTTGTTCTCGATTAAATTGCAGGAGTAGATGGGTACACGACCCAGGTTATCTTCTCCTTTCTTCTCTTTATTATTATTTTTCTAATAATTGAAAATCTTTTCATCACAGGGGCGGGGCACCAAATCGTTGTATCATCACCACATATTTCCAAATCTACTTTCATAAGTTCGCAAACAAGATATCTGCAATAAAAATATAATTAATGCTTGCAAAGTGATGGAACATGACATCGAAACTCGAAAGGCAGTCGCATAATTTGTAGGTTTACTGACATCATTTTTGTGTTTTTTCGTGGGGGGGGGGGGGTGTAGATGTCTTTATAAAGGTCTAACAAGGACTAAAATGCAGCTCACCTGGGCAAATTAAACAGCACTGTCCCGGTATTCTCCTTGGCGATGAGCAGGTTGGTCGAGGACACTCCTCTCGCGTACAGGTGACATGATCGTGTTCAATACAGGTACATGTTGTACATGGATCTATACCAGTTGGTATGAGATAGGGGTGCCAGGATTCACCCAGTCTGTAAGTCCGACCACCGAATGGACATTCACCTACCAAGAAAAACAAAATCTCCTTTTGAACTAATGGGCTCGTTCAAATGTACTTTGTTTGTTTCATCTATTGATCAAGGATGTACTTGGTTAATACTGTATTCATTTTATTCGACGTCTATTTTTAATAGCGATATGTTTATGTATATTTTTTCTTCTAATTCGTTCATCCATTCGTTTTATACTGATGCATCTATCTATATATCATGTAATGTTTTATGAATTCATGAATGATTTTTTTTAATTATTGATGAATATATTTAATCATTCGTTTATTAAATTTTGTATGCATGCATTTAAATTTCAAGTCATTTTCTTCGTTAATATTCAAATTCCATTTAAACTTGACTAAAAGATTGAAGAGTTGAACTGTTGCTTACAGATAAAATTGCTTATTTCAGTACAACGGGTTTTATTCATCTGTGATTGACTTACATTGTCATTAGTTTGTTTCCAAGTTGGAATATCTTGGCAGATATTCACTGCGGTTTTTTTTTTCATTTAAACATAATTGCTTACAAGTATGCTAAGAAATGGGTTTCAATTGATTTTCGGAATGATTTATTTCATTGGTGTACTAATAATTGGTATAAGAATTTGGAATTCGGACGCATGTCTAGAAAAAAAAACATAAGTGGCGAAAAATACTGCATGCTTCGTGTTTCTTAAATGATAGACAGTTGTTTGCATCGCTCTCGAGAATGAAAAAGACCCTTGTCTTCCTAGAGAGCGTTTAATAAGAGTACTTTTCTTGTCAGATGTTTCAAAGTCTCTGTTATTCGACAGTTAGAATAGTAATAGTCAAAGACCTCACAAGTTCTCAGCCAATCAAAATCAAGAAAAGTTGTCACTTGTCATACGGCAGATGTTGATTAAGTTCCCGTTGCATTAAGTTCACGACGTAACTTGTCGAATTTGGAAAATTAACTTTGATAAGAATGGGCCTACGAATCTTATGGTTTTTATCCATCGCAAATCTCAACTGTCTTTCATCTCGTATGTTATTCTCAGTCTGAGTCTTTCTCACATTCCCTAAACTAATAAACAAAACTTAGGATGAATATCTATGATGGTGGCAGGGCCATTATTGTAAAAGCTTCAGAGTTACAAAATGTAGACTCTGAGTTTGTCTTTTCAATCATAATCTTTCAGAAACGA
Organism: Lytechinus variegatus; assembly: GCF_018143015.1. Classification (NCBI taxonomy): domain Eukaryota; kingdom Metazoa; phylum Echinodermata; class Echinoidea; order Temnopleuroida; family Toxopneustidae; genus Lytechinus; species Lytechinus variegatus. The sequence continues at coordinate 3,828,639 of NC_054755.1, read as the reverse complement.
AATGTTTGAATGTGAACCGTTAATCAAACATTGTTAATACCGTCTAGCTTCAGGACTTTTGTTTCTATCGAGTATCGTTCTTTTGAGTGCGTATCCCCGCGGCGTCTCCTTTTTGCATGGCGTCGCTCTCGGATACTTCACCCTCCTCTTTTGGGCACCACACGACCCAGCCAACGCACCAGGACACCTCGTTGTCTCGCTTCTTCACAATCCATTCTCACTGTAATTGCAAGAGACCACCCCGAGAAACCTGTCTGTCAAGAACTCTCTCTCCCACTCTTCCATTGTTCGAGGATGATAAGTCGAATGATGATGATCCCTGCCTTCTTTAGAATGTGTGTATAGTCAAATAATAGCCCTACTTGTTAAGGAGGACAGGAGAACGGCGACTCCTTTCTCCCCGCGAAGAATTAGCGCCATTGTTGCAATTGTGCTCTACGGCGTCTTAAACAACAGACGACACACCACTTAAGAACAGAAAGTGTTGGCGCGCTTTTGTTGCGCGCCTTGTTGTGTACACTGACTTTCTGATGAATGACATGTTTGTAACTGATGCTGTCCATTCATAGTGGAGTGTAAATCGCTCTCGTGATTGCATGCACAGATTAAACTCGAGTGTTTAACGGGATAATGAGGCACCAAATCTCTTTTTTTTTCTCGGACAAATCGGGGACATCACTCACTGAAAGGCTCGACACGTCGTAAGGGCGAGACTGGGGAAAGACGCTAGCGAGAAATGGTCTGTATTTTCTTTAATGATTGACGATGCCATCATTCTTTGAATAAAGTTAGAACCTACCACCCCCTTTCTCCCTTCCTCCTCCTCTCTCTCTTTCTTTTTTCTCTCTCTCTCTCCCCCTCCTTTCCCTTCTCCCATTTAATTCACTTTCAAGTCGTGTGTCTCGGATTTATTTGACAACACTCAGACAGATGAAAGACTGGCGTTCGTCGTCTATATACCATGACCCCGGTGAGATCGAGACCAACCTTATCACTCTTTACAGTGTCAAAACAACTTCGAGATGGAGATCGCAGGCCATTTGTGGCTCCATGAAGTTCGGGAATGCCCCGTTTAATATATATTTGGAGTGTCAAATATGATACATGGCTTAAGGCGACAAACGGATAGACGGGCTCGAAGAAGATGGGGAAATACTGATAATGGAGTTTAAAATAGTTTGGAGAGCGAAATGACCTTTTTTTCTGAATTCAATGAGAGACAAGGCTTTTTGTATACGATATCGGGTTAAAAAGTATACATGATATATTTTGTTTAAATGTTTGATAAGGAAAATGTGAAGAAACACCTTTACAATATTACATTTATCCCTCCCTTATCTTTTCTCTTTTTTAAAGTATCGCACACACACTGATGTTATATAAAATACTTTACAATCTGAGTCGTATACGGTGAACATTATAAAAAAGTAAGATTCCATTTTAATAAAGTTTAAATACATTGTTCGCAGACAAGCCTTTATAAGAATGTTATTTGCAATTAATATCGCACGAACCATGACTCAATCTAGATCACTATTCCTTTTAAATGTATTTTAGAGACGAAATCAGCTTTTTTACATTCTCTTTTCAAGTTCTCGTTTTGTTTTGTATTTTCATCCTTTTCTGTTTACATAGCAATATTCAGGACCAGGCATAATTGGTAAAAATAGAACAAAAATAATACTTCAGTTCTATATTTTCACGTGAAATTTGTTTTTCTTTGGTACTGTGGACTGGCTAATAGATAAACGAAAGACATGCATGTGGATGCGAGCACACTTTCACACCCTCGGTCGCACCCTCATTCACTCACGCACTCACTCACACTTTCCCCTCCCATACACATCATACCTTGCATCATTAAAACTCGGCGTTGTGGCGTGCACCTGTAATCTGAGCCTAAGATGTGTTTGGAAGTTATAATGATGCGGAGGGTCGAGGTTCGAGCAATAGTCACGTCTTCGGGTGGTGGTGACAAAGGACGATCAAGACGTAAATAATCATATCTGATTGATACACGTCCGATGACAAAATTCAGGTACACACCCACCCTCAGACACACACACACACACACACATACCCTGATTTACACAATTAGGTTTAATTTCGCTGTGGATGACATCTTTAAACACATCATAGCGCAGCATAGCCTTCCCAAGGAACATCAGCTAATGATTCAACGAAAGTCATTAATTACTCTTCTGTGTTCATATCCACGAAAAATCTTCATTCGGGGGGAAGTGGAGGCACAAACGATCCAATATAAAGTGAAAAGCAGGAAGCAATAAAAACCATTAGCCCATCCTTCAATTGAAATTTCTATTTTAATGCCATAAGTATTCGTCGAATAATCTTTGACTTGTACCGAATCTTAAACTGTTGCCTTTCTTCTACAATTATCTTTCTGTGATTTACCCATTTTATTCCATTATATGAAAATATCAGGTCATTTCATTACAGCTTTACAATCTAGTACTATGGCTAAAACGTCGATCTTTTTTGTAATCTGCAACCAAAATTGCCCACTGGACACCACTTAAATGACAGCCTCTGTCAACTGAATTGTATACCTCTCAACCTCAATATAAACGTCTCCTATATATCTCACAAGAAAATGATATCCCTTTTGATTTCGTGTCGAACAATACTTCAAGACCCAGGTGAATGATCGCTCTGCACTATATCTGACAGAAACCAAGCTTCAAATATCCCCAAATCTCTTTGTAAAGCGTAAATCCGTTAATCGCTTGTTTATACTTAAGTGATTCTGGCCGCATCCCGATGAAAAGGTTTCGGAGCTGCAAGTAACCATGAGTGATTATCAGGCACACTGATGCAACCGAATCAGGACCGATCAAATATTTCACGTGATCCTATGTGACAAATCATCGGTCGATTTGGAGTTGGTCGGGTTGGTTGGGACCGTAGCATTAGGTATGGCAGGTATTTCAAAGTAAGACAACAATTCACATTTCCAATTTCTTTCCGCCGATGTGCTGGCAGTAAACAACAGGTAGCCAACCGTGGGACTGTTGGCTAAACAAGACTGATGTGGTATGACTCGGAAATTTATAAGAATAGTATGTACTTGTATAAACAGAAGATAGCATTCTTAAAGAGCTTCCCGATGACAAATAAATAGTTAAATGCAGATTACAAATATTTCTTGATATAAATGACGTATTTTTTACCCTGTCACCGTTGATTCTTACATTCCATAAGAATCACGAGTCAAACCTTAAGGTCGCAGATAGGGAATTGATTAGGCCTACTGGTAGGTATCTTACAAGTAGAATCATGGTCTAACCAGGGCAGTGTGAGTCCACTACCCTGGTCTAACCCTCGTGGAAGGAACACATTTCACGTTCTTGGTGACTATACCTTATCTCTCTGGACATCGAAAAAATCATGCAACATCAATGATGAAACTTAAGCTCTATTTCTCATTTCATTACTCTTGTTTAAATTCTTTGTTGTTTTAATCATGTACATAATTTGTAAATAGTGTGATTTTTTTCTTATGGCCATGGTCTTGCCGATGTATCAAACAATTAAATTTTGGCAAGAAACTTTGATATAATAATGATAGAAACGCAATTATTTGGAAAATAAAAACAAAAACATTAAACTATTTAAAGTAAAGTATAATAAAATGGGTGAAAACGTCTAGTTGCTTCGAAGCTTTAAACCTATTTTGACGCTGTCATCGATTTCAGTAAAGTGAATTGATATGCATTTCCGAGTGACTTAATGTTCAAAGAGAGAACTTGATTGTGAACACACCGCTAAGGTAAAATGGAGTCTAATGAGAATTTTGCGTTTTATTTTATTTTCAATATACATATTCTGCGTCGTATACCAAGTGTAGAAAGTAGTCTTTTTACCTTTTATCATCGAAACGCAAATCACAATGTAATGAATATCAGTGGATTCTTCAAGCAACAGCGGAAACTAACAAACAAACAAATAAAAATTTGTTTTGTCCGAATATATTTCTGGCGCCCCATCTTTCATCCTGGCAGCCAGGGCGTTCCGCTCAACCGAACCCTTTCTTCATCATCATGCTGGTTTTATGAAACCACCACTCGGTTACATAGTAAATCGCGAATTAAGAGATTTTCAGCAAGAACATATACAGGCCAATATCCTTTCCTTTAGACCCCAACCATGAAATAACTCCTTCCTACCAACCCCCCTGCACCCTTCCTTAAGTCTTTCACGACTCCCAAGGGGAACAGGTATCGAATTGTCTTCTAAGGTCGGAACAAAGATGTCTTCCTTCATCCTATAAGTATACCTCATTTCAGAAGCACATCCGTTTCACTTACCCACCAGTACCGCTATGGGACCGTTTAAGAACCAATTACGGAGTTTTTATACCAGGATTTGTGGAACGATCAATTGGTTAATTGATTCGAGAGAAAGAGTCAAGAAAGAGACATAATGGCGCCATGCTTCGAAATGATGGGACAAAATAGTAAAATATATTGTAATTGGAGCCGGATTTCCAGATTTGTAGTCTCTATCAATATATTATCAGTGTATGCAGTTAGCATGTGAATAAAAGTCAGTTGGTATACGAATAGATTTTATTGCCTGGTTAGAAAAATAAAGAGAAATACCGAAAGTACCAGGTTATGGGGGTATAGATTCAGACCTTGTTTTTTTATTCGAATTTCTGACTCGGATCATTCGCAATTTTATGTCTTAGGGGGTTAACGTAAGTTTTGTTACCCTTAGCTTCATGATATTTTATTTGCATTTTTTTCTTCGCTTTGTTGTCCATCAATTTCTGATTCAATTTATCAAATACACGGGAAAAACAAACAAGCATTTTAAATCTGTGATAAAGACAATTTCCATCGGTAAAAAAAACGAAATTGATTGAATTTAGTATGATTTGATATAAATCTAGTTCCGGTTGATATTACAGGAACTCACTTGAGCCAACCTGAAAACAATTTGAGTCTTAGTTTTGAAATGATTTGATTTGAAATATTATATATAGGAGATTATTACAGATAAGTGAAGAATTACATGTTTATTTCTTTTATAAATAACGAATAGAGTCGCAAATCTTGTGAAATAATTTATGGTTACGTTTCAAAAGTATGCAAATATTTCTTAAGAAAATTAATCATAAAATCAATCTCTATCAGGAAGGGAAAATGATGGTAGTCTTTTTAGATCAATGCTCTGTGGTGGAGAAAGTTTTGTAATGTCGGGCTCATATATAGTTTACAAATGCTTTCCATATCTTTTGAAAAAATAAATATGAAAGACAGCAACCAATTACATAATGAAAGTCTTTAACTGCTTTAGCGACTAACTAGTGTCAGAGAATTTGAACAGAAAAACGACATTTTTGTTCATTTCCCATCACTAAACATTACAATTTGCTATGCATTGCAAAAAATCATTCTCTTCTAATCTCTTGATCTTAATTAACTGAATAATTTTATCAAATATGAATTCTTGAATATATACAATATACACTTAAGTGTCTGTGTTTGTAATAAGAAAACAAACCTGATCAAACTATATCCGTGCTAAACAAAGCAGGAACTTGAAAGGCCTTTCAACTTGAAAACTTGTGACGATTCAAAATCATATCTGCATATTATAGAGTGAGTCATCGAATGATTGTAAAATAAACTCAAACTGTAGATATAAATGGAAGACGAAATAATATCTAATAACTTAGACACTTGTACCAAACAAGCATGTATGTTCTTTTTTACCACGTATTATTGGGTAAATTGTTATCCAACATTTTTTAGAGGAGAAAAGTAATAGAAAGTGATAATTTTCTCACCTGTTTCTGTTGGACCTGCTACTGATAAAGTCACTGTTGCTAAGATCCAAAACACTCCAATATTCATTATCCGATCTGCCATGGTGACGAATTCACAAATGTCTGCAAGAAAATCAAATATTAACCCGAAAATTTCAGTTATTTTACGGCAATATCCAGAAAAAGGACACAGTTTCGGACAAATCCCAAAAAAATGAAAATGTATTTAGTCTCAAGCACCCATACTACTTTCTCTGTATAAGTTCTTTATGAAAGCAGGATGCTAAGTTGAAGATCTCTTGCCTTCTATATCTCCCAATCGCCTTGGCTCAAAGTCACATTAGCGAACGGCTAGCAAAATGCGGGATGATTATTCAAATAATTACTTCCGAGCAAGCGAGAGTTGTCAAAAGTTTTCTAACATTTCAAGAACTTGACATAAAAAGCTGTCTTTCCCCAAAGTTATGCGGAGCGTTCCATTGAGAAGGAATTGTCAATGCTCTCACGGGCGATTCTTGCTAAACTGCTCAGACTTGGTCGCTTGATCGACTCAGATTAGCCTTGTGATGATGGAAAGAGAGCACGGAAGTGAGAAAGTCAGAAAGTCACAGAGAGAGAGAGAGAGAGGGGGAGAAAGAACTTTTGTTATCCTGCAGACGACATTACTTCTGATCAATGGGAGGGAACCCAAGTGCCCGGGGAAGGGCGCCTGCATTTTGATTCCGAGTAAAGTTTGGCTCTCGCCAGCCCTTTAGTAAATAAAGTAAACAAGATTCTATGAAGCATTGGGGGTAAGAAAGAGAACGAGAGAGAGAGGGGGGGGGGGAGATGGAACACATACTCGCATTAAAAAAAATCACTAAATTACTCGTTTACTCATGCAGATTGTCTTCAGTTCCTTCAAAACACTGTTTATTGTGAGTACTACTTATTGCTACTATTTTGATCCCACCGCTGCCACCGAAAGTAAGATGACTTTCCCAAAGTGATTTAGAATCTCAACCAGGGGCAGTGACACATGGAGGGTAGGGCCGACCGCCCCATGATATTTCGTGTCGTGAAAGCGGGGGGGGGGGGTAAGGAGATGGAGAAGAATAGGAGATAAAGGAGAAATAATAGCATAAGGGATATATTTGATTGCTCCAAATTATCTCTCTGAATGAATCCAAGCATACACTCCCAGGAGTTCCTTTCGTTCTGCAAATCATTTTTTTTAACTGTCAAAATAGCAAAAAACATTTTTTTGTGTGTGATAGGTCATTTTCAAGCTTTGACCCACAACTGTGGAATACTCTTCCAGTTTCCCTTCGCTCAATCCCCAATATCACAATGCTCAGATCAAAATTAAAAACTTAACTCCGTGGAAAAAGCATATTCAAAATTGTTCCATTCATATTGGTCTTGATATTTTTTTTTTGGTTAGTAATGTAAATTTCTAGTTCAATTTTGTTTGTATATTTCTAATTTTCCACATGGTAAAGCGCTTTGATACGGATCTCATGAAAAGCGCTATATAAGGCCAGTTACCATTGTTATTATCATTGGTTATTTAATTATATTATACTCCAACTATTCGAGAGATCGTCCCCCTAACAACTCTAACCACGCTCCTAATCTACATTGTACTAAATTGCGATAAAAATAAAACGAAAAGTAAAATAGGGAAGATAAAAATGTTCCACTGCAATTGACATTAGATTTTGCTCAATTTTTGTCAATCTTCATAGTTTCTCGATTCGATACTGCAAACATGGCGGAAATAAGAGAGCATGATCTTGGTTTATAGCACGTGTAATTAGAATGGAATCAACGAATATCAAACATTTTAATATCTCATTCATCATCTGTTCATTGCTAATAATCCTCGAAAGGGGGAAATCCAATTTTCAATCGTTGAAATTGATTTGGGGGAATCACGCATCTTTCATTTATTTAGAATCTCTATTAAGATTTTGCAAGAAACTTCAATTGATTACAAAACTACATGTATTTGGGGTCTCCAAATCAATCGTAATGCCTTTCAATCGATATCTGATCAATTACAACGATTGCAACAATTAGTACCACTGATTTTCTACTGCCAAAATCGATCTTTCTGTAAACTGCAACTTACACATACATGAAATTGATTGCAACTCTCTTCTTACGACATCCCTATGTGTTCTAAATACATCAATTTCAAGTCTAATTGGCGCCTTTAACGAGTTTTTCATCGCGACAAGGAAGATCTTGGGGATAGTTTTACAGTTGACTTTAGCTTGCTTGGTATTTGAAACTGGACCGCTAACGCCCAGGAGCAGTGGTTTCACGGTACTAGTTCTACTTCCTTTTAGCGGTTGCTGGCTAACGATCCATGAAGAACAACACTCTTTTCACATGAAAAAACTAAACCAATGACAGGATGATATACGAGCTCAAGATACTTGACAAATTAGGATATTTAAAATTGATTGGGATCATCAGTTAATGTAGGATAAAAAACCCATAATACTTCTAAAGTATACATGTATCTATTATTTTGTCAGTATAGTATCGTCAGTATTCCTTAATAACATCCGAAACAGGAAAGAGAATGTATTTGCATTTCCCCCTAAAATGTGTTTGTAACTGCTTTCTACTTACTTTTCAATGCTAATTGCCTTTATATTTAGTACACAACTTCGACCAGAGCATCTCATAAGTGAAGTAATGACAATAAACTTTAAATAACTTTTTACAAGAATTTTGTTGGACACATTACAATTTACGTTTTATTCTTATCTTTGTTCCATACTTTTATTATTATTTTCAGACTTGTATGACTTCTTCTGAATGTTATCATTTACTTTCATTTATTTCCTTACTTATTTATATATCTTAAACATTTGTTCATTTATGTATGGATTCATTTATTTACTTTAGTTAAAGTTTTTTTTCATTTGCTCGCTTGAATTTTCAATTTTATTTGTCTGATTTTGCTTTCTACAGTGTATTTTAATAATTTCGAACCTCTCCTTGTTACCATTTTTTAAAAACAACACCGAAGCCGCCCCTGAACATCTCTCATGGGTATGGTAACAAACGATGGGCATAACGTAAAACGGTCACACCCCCCGCGGATAGCCGCTGTGATAATTGAGTGTTACCCATACCTTGGTGCCTGAATCAATTGACACTCCCCTTGGAGGACCATTCCCAGCCGTCTGTACCCCTAGGAGGTACAAGGGAGGGGCGGAGAGCCCAGGTACAGGGGTAAAAATGAGAAGGGGAGGGGCTTTAAATTTTAGCACTATGCGCCACGCAGTGAAGGAACATTTACAAAAGGGTTTTGCCAGGTGAACTTTAATTCCCGAAGATGGTGAAAAGGGATACAAGTTTAAATTAATTAAAAGTGACTGTCTTTTTCTATATACGTACATGGCTCTTTGCAGCAGTAAGACCTTCCAATCGATTTTCTTCCTGCCTCTGCAATATTACAGTAGGGCCTATGTTATCCTCTGTAACAAATTTAGATCTATTTGAAAATAATTGGCAATGCCTCAGTAAGTATAAGTAAGAAATTCTGGTAAAAAAGTGTCCCCTCCCTTGGAAAGAAACTTGCTCCATTAAATTTGATGATAAAAGTTTCAATTATGGCAAGATTATTATACCCTTCAGAACATGTTATCTTGTTTGACGTTTGTGTTCTTTGAGTGGATAGACTTCAATAATGAACAATACGAATTGTGAACATGTACAGGCGAATTTATTATTTCATGTACGAATAATTTCAAATTGCACCTCCGAATACCTAGAGACAGAGCCAGCTACATTTCTGACCAAGTAAATCATTTCGACAACGCAACTTTAAGTATTTGAATATCTTATCGAGCCAGTTTAACTGAAATCATGGAATCGCTTTTCAAGAAGCTTTGCTGGCATGTCAAATTATAATAATGAACAATGATATATGCGATATATTAATATCAGATTTGCGTCAGATAATTATACAACATCGTACTTATTTGCCCAAGAAGCGCTTGTGTGTCCACGTACATGATGTAGGTTAATTTGAGTCACATTTCAAATCGCTCCATCCACCTCAAATAGTCGACAGTTTGGTTATCAAATTCCCAATCAAAAGAAAGCAAAACCTTGAATGTTTTGAGAAGGAAATATTTTTGGGTGAAATGTCTTGACTGAAGAGTCTTTCTAAATGATTGAAGTCCCAGCTAATGTAATTCAAACCAAGCAAACATAGCAGTGTGATTTAGCGAGCAACTGAAAGAAAAATGGGACCCTAATTCTTGCGGTAATGTTGGGTCAAGATTGCTCTTTTGTACGGCGACTTACCCGTTGATATTTAGTCGATCAGGGAACTTATTAGTAATAATATATTGACATTTCAGTGCTAACGTCTTTGCGGAGCGCTTGGGATTTAATTACATCTCTGTCAATCAGTGTAAACAACCATGAAATATGTAAAAAAAAAAAAAAAGAAGAAGATTGTATGGCTGCCCGCCTTTCTAAAACCTTGCCAAATACCCTTTCGAAATTTGGAAACATAACTGAATTGTTGATCAAATTAATCATAATTTAAATCGAAAATCCAGTCTGATACCAAGAAACAAACAATCAATCATTACATTTGAAAGAGAATCAGTGGGGTACGTTTGGGAGGGGCAGTGCCCCTATAAACTCCTTCGAAAAAAACCCATAACAACCCCCTGGCATCGCAGACAAGAATTCTTATATGACTGATGGTGCTGATACTAAGAGCGAAGTACATGTTTGGATTTCAGAAGTTCGGATGTTATCTCGAAAATCCACAAGATCGTGGTTTGACGCTTGTTTGTGATGGAGTGCCAAAATGCCCGTGCACTTTCTTTAAAAAGCGAAAATAAAATATGGTTTTGCCCTCTAGGAAAACAAGGCATTTGAAAGTATGTGATAATTGAATAGGTAAGAATAAGGAGATGGAGCGATAAGGATAAAGAGTGAGATAGAGGGATAGAATAAAAGTGAAAGGTGAAGAAAAGATAAAGTATTAACAAAAGTCTCTGTATATCCACCTTTCTTTATTTTTCTCTCTCTCCCTCCATCCCTCCCTTCCTCCCCCACCCCTCTCTCTCCCTTTCTCCTTCACACCCCTCCAACTCTCTCTATCTCCCTCTGTCTCTTCCGCACCCCTCCCCTCTCTCTGTAAGGGTGAGGGTTAAATGATCTCGATTTATTAAAAGAATATTAGAAGATTTAGAAACACAAAACTTGAAAGAATGTCAATAAAAGCATCCGTACATTCAGCTTATATTTTTCTTTTTTTTCTCCAAACAAATAAGATCATCTGTTCCCCGTATATAAAAAAAACTCACATTAAGTGCTCGTTATTGAAAGCATGCTTATATGTAACATAAAATCTCTTTAAATGATGAATTTTCTTTAGAACCTCTCGAAAACTGTAACTGTATCCAATCCACCTGTTTCGGTTATTGTACTAATATTTCTATTAAACCAATAAATTTCATTTTTTTTCAGCGGGTAGACTTACGATGTCGCCTGTCTGTATCTGAGCAGCAAACAAAGAAGTATTTGGTTAATCAGAAAAAGAGAAGAATAGGAGTCAATTGTTCCCTATTCACAATATCTATTCATAATTTTTTGTTTGTATGTCTGTAATTTTATCAAAGTGGCCTCAATAGAACGCTCATTGTAGCGCATCCACAAAAGTCAGAGTTTGAATGCTCATTTAGGAAATACCTTTCTCTCCGCGGCTTTCTGACAGCAGAATAAGGCTTTGTATTTGCCGTCATCCTGTCTCTTTCCATCATATTCTGGAGGCAAATATTTTTGTAAAATATACATATAAAGTACAATTTTCAATGATAATATATATCAGACATGGGTGGGGCCACAACACGCACATCCCTTCACGTACCCCCTTCTAAACCCTCATAAAAAACAAAGGTTAATGTAAAATGAAAGGCCAGGTTGTTGTCGTTAATTTCACAATGATTTGCAGTAAATGAACAGAGAACAATGAAATAATAACAACATTTACATCATTACATCATTTTACATCAACGTTCATTTTGTAATACATATTGCATAAATATAATAACTTCATTTTATCACTAATGTGACTAAAGCTTGTTTTAGCTATTAAAAAAGGTATTATTATCTTATGGGGTAAACCTGTTTCTCCGGTTTCGCTCTCATAATGTTTTGAAGTGTGTGTTTTTTTATATACTGAATGTGCTGTTGTTCTTTCTTTCATATTTTATGTTTGTTTTGTGAACTGGAATTTTAAAAAATCTTTGTATGTGCACTTTTTATGCGAATAAAGAAGGCTTTGAATTGAATAAATGCGCTCTAAACTAAAGATTGCAATAAAAATAATACTATCTAAGAAAAAAAGTAAAGTTCAACACTGAATATATCAAAGTTATCAAATTGTAAACTTGAGCAATATTTCGTGAAAACATTTAAATGCATGACATCGTGATTATGAAATAGGTTGGTTAATGATGTCACGCCCCTTTTTCCTTTTCTAATTTTATTAGATAAAATAATTCCATATTTTCCTACATTGTTTGTATGATTTGTTTCCATAGTAAACCCAAAATAATAAGTTGCAGCAATGATTATCAGTATTCAGGGTATCAAAAACACCGATTTAAAAAAAGGGGTAGATTTGAAAGACTGGTCAATGGTCAGTCGCAGGGTCAAACGTATTTAGGGTATTTTTTCCATAGCTTTTTTTAGACTAGCCAAACGTGTTTAGGGTAATTTTTTACCAAGCTTTTTTCCGGGGCCATATTCTGGCGAAAATTTGTTTACGGGCCAAAATGCGTAAATAAAGCCCACGAAAAATTTGTTTAGGGGGTTATTTTGCACACAGAGAAAAGTCGTGTAGAGGGTGTTTGGAAATAATTTGGCCACGCGTGTGTACAGCAATACATTTGACTGGCACCCCCGGCATGCCCGGGACTCAATCCTGGTTTTGACATTGCTGTAGGACAAAACTTGAAGAAATACAATTTCATGTAATATTATACAAAAAAATTATTTATTTTATTTACATTGAAGCTCCGGGTTCCGATCTGGAAGAAATAAGAATCACTTTCACAATTCCTCTGGAAAATTAGTGAGTTTGTAACAAGGAGAAGACTTGAGTGAGATGCTTTACTTTTCAAGATAAAGAAAGAATGAAACAGGGAAAACATGGGCCTAAATTAACTTTATAGATGAAGTCTGCTGTTATTGCTACTTTTGCTAGTAAAAATTTGTATGATTGCGAAACACTAACTAGATTAAAAACAATCATTCGTTTTTATTTTATTTCAATTATTTCAATTTCAAGTAATTACAAAATTGTCTTTTGGTTTCGTAACATAAAACTTATGATCATGAAAGTGCGCACAAAGCTGTACTTTTCAGCTTACAGAGAAGTGTAAATATAAGAAAATTGTCTTTAAATGCATGTTCTTTTCTACACTGTAAAAAAATATGGGTAAAGTTTTACCACCACGAGGGTGATTATGTGTCCAACCAATTTGGGGCAGTGTTTTACCCGATGCGGGAAGCATATTGTCCAGTAAGGTTATAGATTAAGCAGCAAATACTTTAGATTGGGCAAAATTTTCATCACACTGAATAAATAAAAATGCCCAAAAGAAATGTCCAATGCTGGTTGGACACATAATTACCCTCATGGAGCACTTTTACCCAATATTTTTTTTAGAGTGTATTGATTCCATCTCCTGCACAAATGCTATTTAAAAAAAAATACTGCGGAAGTTCCGAAATTCATCTCGTGCATCGATTGTGAATAAAGGTTCAAATTGTAATTATCATCAAGTTGCTTACTGATGCTGACGATATTGTGATTCTTTTCAATTTTGCAGTGGAATCAAATTTCGTTTGCTGAAGAAGGAATCAAACGATAAAATGATGAATACAGACTGACAATAGGTGAAGGGATGTGATGATGAGGAAGTCACATGGTAAATAATTCATATACGCAAAAATACAGACAAAATAAAATCAAGAAAAGAACAAAGGAGAGGAAAGTAGTAGAAAGATTGGAAGGAAAGAAAGAACGAGAAGGAAAGAAAGGAAGGAGGAGAAGAAGAAGAAGGTGAAGAAGAAGGAGGAGGAGGATGAGAAGAAGAAGAAGAAGAAGAAGAAGAAGAAGGAGAAGAAGAAGTAGATGATAATGATAATAATAATAATTATAAGAAGTAGGTAAAAAAGAAGAAGGAGAAGAAGAAGAAAAAAAGAAGAAGAAAGAGAAGAAGAAGAAGAAAAAGAAGAAGAAGTTGAGAAATGGGGGAAGAAGGAAGAGGTTCTCAAAATGTGATTTGTCGGTCGGTCACAAGTCATATCCACCAATACATTGTTCATTCCTTGTCAAGTCATTTTAAGAGTATGTATTGGTATCTGATCATATTATTACACAAAAACTCAGCAAGCTATCTCATGAATAATATACTGAAGTTATATAGGCCCCATTGTTATATTCGTATATCGTCTGTGCTATATGTAAAATAAATATCGCATATTATTTGATTTTATACCATACAAATCTAATTTAAAGGATTCAATATACCATGCAGATTTATGTTTAGATATTTGTCTTTAAAAACGAAATATGTGAATGAGGATTGAGTTGCATAAGTTGATAATCGAAAAGAAAAAGGTTGTATAGTATTAACATTCCCTTGAATCTGTCAGTCAAAGCAAGCTAGAATCAATCAACCATGCCATTTCAGCCTCCCCTGTCCTTCAAATGAAATAGACCAGGGGCCCCGTTTCATAAAACTTGTTATAATAACAACTATGCAATAACAGTTAAAAGCTACCGAAATCATTCAATCTGATTGGCTGAGAGTAAACTTGTTATAGAAATCATGCATTTGTTAGTAAAACAAGTCTTCGTGAAATGGAACCCTGATGTACCATTAGAAAATAGACTTATCTCATATAGACTCTTAAAAAGGATTGGCCGAAGTAGCCATTCTGCTATTAAGTAAGTGTCGGACCGATTACAATGGTCAATATCAACTATGTTTGGTTGGAATCTACAAGAATTTGGATTGATATGGACAATTTTTTAAAGGTTTGAACACATTATTCATCAACAGTTTGGTAACTTTGACCAATCCTGTTAAAAAACATCTTTGACCAATCCTTTTAAGAGTGTACATACCTGAACTATCATGGCTATAGTGTGTATTCTCATTTTAATATGAAATTTATTTTCATTTCAAGTTAATAGTATGAGTACCTTTATTATGCATGTTTATACAGCTTACCATTCTTTAATTATAGATGTCATCATCATGATCATTAGCCTACATCATTAAAATATACTTTTCCTCAGATTGTTTATGCTTTCAGGTTGTAAAAATCGTGTAGCTCCTTTTTTTTCTTTACAAAAAAAACATATTTTCTTTATTGCTCGGTTGCTCACTATAGACCCAACGAAATTTCATATCGTACATGTATGTAAAGTCAGTTGTCGTATCCTGGCAATAGTAATAGGAAATTATTAAGTTAGTTTTTATACAAACGTTTTTGTCCACAGGCTTATTGTCATGTATACAAATTCATATCAATTATTAAGTCTCCTTTTTATCGATAATCTTATAACTGACTATTTCGTTATTGGAAGCATTGACCTACTTCTCTGACAGAGTAGTAGGTCCATGATGGAAGGAAAACATTATTATTTTTTTCAAGCAGTCTTTGATTTGATCAGTGTGTCTATATACATGTTTTACAGTTTCACAGTTGCTTGATATATCATATGGTTTTGACTTGCTTAAAAGGTTATATTTTGAATTGATTATTTTTAATGACATCTTTGCTATACTCCCTTTTTCCCAGCTATATCCCGAAAGTGTATTTATTTATATATTTTAATTTGAACCAAGTTGTGACTACTGTAATCATGAATTCGATTAAAAGCTCAATTGATTGTTTAGTTTGTCGATTTAATTCAATTAGGGACTCGGAATGCTATGACTGTGAAAGGTGGCCACACTTTTTTTTTTAAATAAAAACGACGTCACATTTACGTCCAAATTCAAAGTTTGCTTTGGGTCTTTTTCTCATGTGGGTTTTCAGGATCTGTTAAAAAAAAATAGTACGCGAACAGACTGGTCGCCAGGCACCGAATTAAAAAAAAGTGTCCCTGATTGTTCCCCTAGATTAATAACCACATGAAAATTATTGCATACCCGTTTCATCATGATGTCGAAACGTGTTGAAAAGTATGGAATTAGAGACCAAAAGACCCTCATGTAATTGTCAAGGTCTTTTAAGGCTTTCCAATGGATTGAAAAAAAAATCATAATGGATGTAAAGACAGATTTTAGAGTCTTACCTTCTTATCAAAATTCCGAGGTATCCGTTTTATAAGCATCCACGACTAAGAACTCGACAAGCAAACAAACGGCGAATTCACGAATTTGGCGACAAGATTCCAATAAAAGAAAGATAGTGCATTTGAAGAATAGAGCTGGTATTTGACTTTCGATTGGCGTGACCGAACCACGTAACTTTGATTTATTGTAACAAATTCAAACTCCTTTTCAAGTCAGGTTTACTTTGAACAAATAGACTACAAAAGAAGTCGGCACAGACGATTGAAATTTAACGACATATTGCTGAAAAGCACAAGTTAACAAAATTCACGACAAAAAAGGACCGATTGCTTCTATTTTTATTTGTGCCTTTTCGACTTTATCAGCTGCTCGTCTGGTCCCGATCTCCGAAAGTTTGCACGAATCACGACGCGGTCCACCCCTCCTCTCTACTTTATTCGATCAGTCTATCTCTTTCTCGTGCAAACCTCTTGTTTGGGGTATTATTGGCGCTTCTAACGAAAACATACCATTGTTGGTATGCTGTGGGACCGAAGACACCTATTTAGGATGTCTATTGTTTTGTCATTCTAAGAAGATCTTTTGATTCAGTCGTACGGATGAGGAGGATTTGAGGGGATTTGAGTCGCTTTGTTTAACAACTGCGTGGTTTCGAAAAGTTTTCAAAAGCACGAGTTCGCAGCGCGGCGCGCCGACGCCACGGAGAAAGCACTAGACCGATACTGGACTCCTGACTCTTCACGGCCTTTCTCCGTTTCTCTCTCCTCTCTCTTTCTCTCTCCCTCTCTTTATTTCTATCTTTACCATCAATTCCTCTGTATCTCCCATTCCATATTGTCCAATTGGATTTGTTTTGATTCAGTTATCATCGTAAAACATGTCATAATATCCATTGTCATACAGGATACACACACAATAAGAGGCAGACGATAGGGAAGGTCGCATCAAACACAAGGCAAGCGAATATTATTCCCTCAAAAGGGAGAATATAACTGTACAAATTATGATTGAATGGGATATTGTACTTGAGGAATAAGTCAATCATTACCGTGGAGCCAATCATTTTTGTGTGTAATTACAGCAATTCTTCTCAATTTGTATCTGCCTTTACCGCTGGCGGGTGTCTCCACCAAAAGGCATTTTTATTCTCAAGCATTGTCGGAATGTTTCATTAAAGATTCGAACTTAAATACTTTATTCCGTGACATTGGAGGAAATAGTTATTTGATGTTGGTTTCATGATTTCTTAATTCTTTTTATAAAAAAAAAACATGCCAATGACAAACGCTTATCACATTTCATGAAAACGATATGTTCATTAACTATATAAGCTTTTGTGAAATATATAAGCGTATAAGTATTTAAAATCAAATCTTAAATTATAAAAGATTTTAGTTAGATTCAAAGTCAATTTTCTAACCGCAGTGAATCAGACATCTTGCCTTTTCCTATATTTTTGTTTTTTGATGGCGTTGAAATTATCATATGAATCAAGTAATCTAGTCAATGTATTTTGACCTAGGCCTACATCACGTAACTATAATGATATATTAGGTTACTTATAGTGTTGACGAAGAAAACAATAAGAATTCCCAAGATTAGAGTTCACTCGAAATTATTTATCTGATTAATTTAAATTTGACCAGATTTAATTAAATTTTGAGCCGTTTGATGGGTCTTTAAAAAATTAATTAATAATTTTGTCTGAAGGAGAGCAGCAATAGACAGTTTTACTTTGATTGATAGGCTTAGTCCTACAACATCGTTTGAGTAAACTAAACTAAAATAAAAAGGGTTAGGGTTACAGGGGTGCTGGATTGGAAAAAAATATGACAACAACAACAAGAAAAGTTTTTTTCACTCCAAAATGAAGGTGAGTTTGGTTGAATTTCTACTTTATGCATATCAATCTGGTTTCAAGGGGGTACTGTCTGATGAATACGCAGCACCGCCCAGACAATTTTGGTGGTGCTTCACCCCCAGCGCACCCCGCTTCCAGTGCCATGCAATTAAACTAATCAATATTCGCCAATAAGGCCAAATATATCAGCAGCAGGACATCCCCTTGGAAAAGTATATAAATGCAGTTTTATTTGTACCTGCTTTGTTTCCTTTATTTTTTGCTTGTCATATTTTCTTGTAGGAAAGTGCCTATACCTTTATTAAACTATGTCGACGTGAACGAAATTTTTGGAAAAAGTGCCGCCCCCGCCCCCACCCCAAACAAATCACTGTACTGGATCTCCATCTCCATCTCATCTTTTTCTCTTTCTTCACATTCTCATATAGGCCTAACTGTAAAAACTTTTTTGCTGTCTGCAATGCACATCTCTCTTGATCTACTACTCACAAATGTCTTTGGTTCCCCGATCATCATTAATCTATCACAAACTACCTGGACCCCGTTGCATAATACAAGTCATTTGAGGTACTATTACAATAGCTTTGCTGTACCATGTAACTACCATGGAAACAATGCTAAGCAGCCAATCAGAATCAAGGATTCTATCAAATACAATTGGATAGCAAAGTTAATATGATAGTAACTTTTATGAAACGGGGTCCTGATCTGTATTTATTCTCAATTATACTTGGCTTTTCTTCAAATTAACTGACTAATCAAGGATGCAAGGTTGATCATTATTAGGCCTATTAGGATCGATGCCATGGGAGGGGGCAGGGACCCCGGCCTCTATGAATTTTAAAGTAGTGAAAAAGGCCGGAGGGGAGGGGGGGAGGAAAGGGAGAAACAAGGAAAAAGGGTATATGCTTTTGTGATCAAATTTAGAAAAAAAAAATACGACGTTAAAGTTTGGCCGCCTTGCCCTTTCCAAAATATCCTGGGGTCGCCCTTAATGATCATTACATTGCAAATCCAAACGTAAAACATTCGAGAATGTTTGTTCATGAAAAAGACCGAGACGCCCAAATATCCAATGGGGTGGTTCTCCGTGACAACACTTGTGGATTCTCGTAAGTAATTCCACACCATCACGGGCTTTTTTTTTACCGGCAGTTGAAAACAGGTAAAACCAGTTGAACCCGGAGGCTCGTTGTTTTGAGTTACATGCAGCAGTGTTTTTTCGGTAGGTTCATTATTCTCATGAGGCTTGAAATTTTGAATCTTCATATTCATACAGTTTATGTTTTCAAGTTTTATTAATTTTATTGGTGGAGGGCTCCATATTGTAAAGCAGTTAAAAAATGAACCGGACTACCCTCCACCATGCCAACGGTATATCGATCGTGTTAAATGGAATATGAAAGGTAAGGAAATAAATTGAGTTTTCTTGTCCAATGGTCTATTACTCAGAATTAATTTCGATCCAAAATTATATTTTTTCCCATAAAAATTATATATGGAATTCATAAACCCTCCCCCGACAAGTAAAAAAATAAAAAAAATTAATAGAGTTTGTTATAAACCGAAACGTTTTTTTTTTTTAAACAATGTAAGGAAGGTGGTGTTTTTTTTATTTACACCGAAAAAGGGATTCTAGTCACGGATTTTTTTTTTTGGAAGGGGGTGCACACTTCGTCCTGAAATGATCATCACTAACAAATTAGGGGTGTTTCAGCTTCCGGGAAAATTGACATGCAAAAAAAGGCAGAAAAAAGCTAATGACTCCCAAAATATTAATGAACGCATTTTGGTGCTTCTTCATCATGTTCATATCAAACTATGAAAATGTGATTCATTAGTCCTTAATGACAAATTTATATAGAGTTTGTTATTCCGATTTTATATATTTCTTTAGAATCCGTTTTTAAATAGGTACAATTTTCATATAAATTTGAAACAGATGTTGGGGAGTAAACAGTTATAAACAAGAGCTATTATAGTCCTTTACATATTTATCCCAAATAAAACTCCAATGATTACAATAAACAAGTTATTACCATAACTTATATTTGTTTACTTTGTAATACATTTGTTGTGGATAACAGCCAACGGTTGAAAAATTCAAAGATGTTTTGATAGAGAGTTGGGGTAAGACTGGTAACTGATTTAAGAAGAATGTGAAAGAAATATGAACAAGAGGGAAAAGAAGAGGAAGAAGAATTAAGGTGAAGAAAAAGGAGGAGAAGAAGAAGAAGAAAGAATGAGGAGGAGGAGGAGAAGAAGACAGAGAACAGAAGAAAAACGAGGAGTAGAAAAAAGAATAGAAATGCAATGATACCTTATAGAGCACAATGCAGTAATTAAAAAGATCTCTGCTACTCCTTAAAAAAAGAGAAATACGGTTGTTAGATTGATTATTATTAATTCAAAATAGATAAACTCTTTTATTTCCGGACAGATTCTGAAATTTTCAGACACCAACGATTAATCCCGGAAACAAAATTATGTGCTTGCTTTTATACTAACGAACATGTAATTTATCCTTGAATTAATGAACGTATTCGGAATAATGGGCGAAGGCGTAACGAGGAATTTTTTTTGAGGGGGCTTTCTTAAGCAGAATCATTTAATGTTGATGGCGCTGAGTATTAAGGATTTCTCAGAATGATTTTTAAATATTGCTTTGGTTCCGATTAAGAGGAAACGGTAACCGAGATGCTCAACCGAGGCGCCATCGTCACGTTTTCTATCCAACACGATTACCCTTAATTGCTCTTGCTTGGAAGAAAATTTACATTGCACTACATCGTTTCTCGCAATTTCTTGTATTAAATGGCGCCTAATGATTATGTCGTAATCATTGTAGATCGACAATGACACGCATCTTTCTCCTATACATTGACACCTAGCTGTAATGATTTGGGAATGATTCCAGGCCCCCCTCCTCTTCAGTGAGAATGGTGATCGGCAATTCTTGCTTTTTGACTATCTCTTTCTGACCCTGTTCTTCTCTTGCTCTCTCTCCCTCCCTCTACGTATACGTCCCCATGCCAACATGTCTATCATTCTAGTTATAACCCTTTTCAGCCACTCTCTCTCCCCCCTCTCTCT
Organism: Lytechinus variegatus; assembly: GCF_018143015.1. NCBI lineage: Eukaryota > Metazoa > Echinodermata > Echinoidea > Temnopleuroida > Toxopneustidae > Lytechinus > Lytechinus variegatus. The sequence goes on along the minus strand of NC_054755.1, from coordinate 3,807,545 downwards.
CAATCTCAGTAAGTTTATATGTTCCTTACAACCAGTTCAACGTACAACTAATCCCCTAGGGTATGTCATCGCGGGATGTCATCAGATTCAGTGATATTATACTAAATGCTCCGAAGATTAAGCATTACGATGATAAGACGTGTATTCTTAACAGCATTCGCCTATATATGCATTCTTGCATGTTTTTATTGACATGAAATGCGATCCACTCAGTTTGATATACCCACGAATCTCAATTTCCCTGCATATAGGCCTATATAATATAGGGTATATATTTATATTGCGCACATATCCACCTTGTTAGGTGCTCAAGGCGCTCCTATATTACCCGGCTAAGCTAGGCGTATAATTGATATATGCCTTTTATGCCTATTCTTTTTTTTTCATTTCTTTCTTTCTTTCTTCCTTTCTTTCCTTCTGTCTTTCCTTCTTTCCTTCCTTCCTCTTTCTTTCTTTCTTTCTTTCTTTCTCTCTTTCTCTCTTTCCCTTTTTCTTTCTCAATTAATTCGTTACTCAATTACTTACTTAATGCCTCGACATTCACTCATCGGAATAAATCTAGTGAATAAACACAATACTAGAAAAATGTTATAGAACAGAAAAAGAAAACGAACGAAAGCTGAACAGCAAGCTGTGAACAGGAGTCCCTTTACTAACATTCTTCATTTTCAAGTTAAACATTTTGTATGTTTTCTATAGTTTTTTTTTTTGGGGGGGGGGGTTGAACAGAATATTGGCTGTCAAAGAGGTTCAATAAATTCAATTAACATTAAGTATGATTTCAGAGACAAGCGAATCGCGGCATTTCTTTATTAAACAGTTTCTTCAACCATGGACTGAGTAGTGGGTCCATGGTTGAATAAGCCTGACAGCCAGCCATGGTTTTCGGAAATGTTATGGTACATGTATACTAGGATGGTCTTCTGTGTTCGGGTGCGCATGTCTGGCCTACACAGGAAACTATCTCATCTGCCATGTATAGATCATGGACCACTCTGTATAGGTCCATATATTTATATTCATTATCAATCCTGGCCAGAAAATGACAAAGAATTTTTAGCAAAGGTTTTTTTTTCTGTTTTTGTTTTTTGCCTAAAAAACCCCAGCAAGGGCATGAATTGAACACTGCAGTATTGACCTGATATTAAAAAAAATAACCCAAAACAATAACTCCAAACCAAGACCATAAAAAATTATCAAAATTGAAATGGAATTTCCTATTATGTTTCAAAAGTAGAATTTGATAAGAAATGTTATATATGAACATTTAGAAAGGGATGGGGGATCTAGATTCAAGAATTTTTTATACTGTCATGGTGTGTCGAGTGCAGTGGTTGAGAATCGAATTTTCTAGTCAGTGCACGCCCTCTACGTTCGTATCAAGGGGAATGTTGTTATATGGTTACAGTTGTGTTCGTCTTGGAATTTTATCCTGTAAAATTGACTGATATATTTGAACAAATATGCCAGGTACGATTATAATTTTTTTACATGGTTGTCAAGATGATTTAATTTTCGTGTTTTGCTAGTGAAATCAATTTCATTTCATTGATATACGTTATTTTAAAGGCGAATTCATTTCCAGTGTCGGATAAAGAAAGTCCTGCCACTGCACTGGCACTGCTTGACTTGCGCTTGTGGTGATTCTCGGGGCTGTAGCGGCGCAGCTTGTTCACCGATTCCCGTTCAGTCCAGCGGTTTTGGGGGCGCGGACAGAGCTAGGATTGGATCCTTTTTTATATATAGTAACAAGACTTGCTATAGACCATAATAAAATAATAATGGCATTATCGTGATATAGGGAACCACCGTTCACTTCATACAGCAGCGCCTAATATTCAGTCACGGTTCCCTATTTCCACCTCCATTCACTTTGTACACAAGTGCGCGTACACAAATCTACGAGTGGTTCCCAAAACCACGATTTGGCCATAATAACAAATGAGCAATTTCTGTAAAAAAAATTGGGCCTAATAATTGTGTTTGCAAATCTGTTTGTTGACACAGACAGTCAAGCATGTATCATCAATCAAGGCGACAAGGCCAAGGCCCTATCACTGACACTGTCAGTGAATCACATTGTTCTCTGCAAGCCTGCCCTTGTGGCAGGCTTGTGTTAATATACTAATACGAACCTCGCAATACATGTGATGATGTGAGTGCCCTGGCTTGTGAGTGATTTGCGGATAATTACCCACAATGCACCCACAACAAAATCAGATTTGCATATGCTTCTGCGGCCAACTGCTTGTGAGATACTGTCAATGCGGGCTACCTTTAAGTAAGTTTAAAAAATAGATGCAGTAGGCTGTTGCTGTCATCAACTTAACATCGACAACTAAAAGCTCATTTAAACTTGTTCAAGAAGGCCATCAACAGAACCTTCTATCTTCACTCCACCTTCTCTCACCCAGTGCGTTTATGCCCAGGAGGGCCCTGTCATATACATCAAGATCCAGGCCTACAATCACCTTGTTCATTGAATAAGGGGGTGTACCCGCCAGGCTTGCACTGAAAGGTGTGACATTGCCTTTATTTTATGTTCATGAAAGTTGAAATTGGTTGGGGCCTTGGCCTGGCCTCAGAGCCCCCTTCTTACAAAACTATCTATCTATATGACTCTGTTTAATGCAACTCTGTAGGATTGGGGTAGTTTTTACTCATTTAAATCAAATTCTGAATTGCAATTGATCTAGATCTAGCTTGGCTGCCTTACATGTAGTTAAGAAAAAGAATTTTAGATCAGTCTGAATTTGAGTTTCATTTAAATTCCTTTTATACTTAAGCAATTGTAAGGAGAAATTGCATATGTGGGTAAAGATGATAATTAAATGTCTTCTGACTGATAGATAAATTCCCTTGTTTTTTTCTTCAGTCGGTAAGGTGATGGCAAGTGTTCATGAAGCTGTGAGGAATGGTGATGTCTTAGAGCTTGAGAATATGGTGAAGAGAGGAGCCAGCATCAATGAAGTCGATCAGAAGGACAAGTTCACTCCTCTTCATTGGGCTTGTCATAGTGGAGCACTCGAGGTTAGTTACTGGTCTTTTTCATATTCTGCTGATTTTTTTTCTGGAACAGCTCTGTCTGATCATACAGGGAATGATTTTACTTTTATTTAAAGTTTGATAAATGTTTTATGACTGCTACACATTTTTTTGCAAAAGACTGTACAGAACATACATGTACCTGGGGGTGTTTCACAAAGATTGAAGTATGATATAAGTCGCACTCAAATGCTGACTCATACACAATATGCATTGCGCGATCTTATTGATAGATATATGTACGCACTAGTGTGTGTCCTCATGACACGATCTGACCAATGCGGTCAAGCCTTTCATACCGTACGCAACTCATTATTTAAATGCGATTATACTTAAATCTTTGTGAAACACCCCCTGAAAGCTTTTCAAAGCTTTTCTCTTGCAACTTAAAAGCTAATACATTTATGGTTGTAAGAGAAGAGCTGCCAGAGGCACAGCACTTGTTTCAAACTATGGAGCAGATTGTTGGCAATTCAAGGACCATAAGCAGATATATCCAAGTTAAAAATAAATTGTTTCCTCAGTTGGCTGAGAAATGAATTTAAATGTAGAGTTCAGTTTGAAATCCTAACTCTATTAACATATGGATAAAGGCAATGACTACTTGATTTTCATAGCACATTCTGAAAGTTCTGTATTTTTTATTCCTGGTTAGTGTCTTCATTGGTTGCTATGGCATGGAGCTGACCCAACGACTGCCACACCCCAGGGCTGGACACCTGCCCATGTAGCGGCTATTAGAGGTCAAGATCAATGCATCCAGGCGCTGACCACTAATGGGGTCAGCATGACTGCTCGCGACCTGCGAGGTAACACCCCAGCTCATCTCGCAGCTGCTCACGGCAATTCGTATACATTAAGCTCCATACTTAGAGCAGGAACGGTGAGTAGTGATTTAAAAACAAAATAAAAAAAATGATCCAGTCTAAAAATGATAACACAGATTCTACAGTAAAATTTGATGAGGAACATTTCAAAGAAACTGCTGAAAAATAACAAAGTTAGTGAATTGTAAATTTAGCAATATATTATGAAATCAGTTATATGCATGCTATTATTAATATGCAATAGATGGGCAGATGATGTCATGTGCCCACTTTCCTCTTTCTTCTGAAATCGTAATTCTTTTCATATTTTTATATACATGTCTCTTGTGTAACAAAACAAGTTCCTAAAGCTGGGATAATAATAAAAGTATACAATGCGCCTCAGAATAAATTATTTCTAGATAGATGGCACTTTATAAAATGCCTATTATTATTATTAATATATTATTTAATATTGTTACACATTAAATAAAAAATAAATCTTTTTTTCCTCCATGCAGGACAAAGTTAGGATAAGTGTAGAATTAAAAAATATTAAAAGATAAATGGGGAGATGCCTCATGGGCTTGCTCATTGCATATTTATGAAGAAATGCTTTGAATGCATATATGCATCAAAACTCATTGCAGTATGCACACACATCTTGGGTAGCGTAGTAAATGGAGACACAGTTGCACATATGGAGTGTTTAGGATGTTAATTTACTAATCAAATATAACCAAAATAACTTGTTTAGGGTTTGAAAGCCTTGGGACGGACTTGTATACAGTAGCATAGGTGAGTGTTTGATTTCTGCTCTTGTGCTACATGAAAATGCACACCGTTTATCGTTTTTGCACCAGTGCCCCCCCCCCCAGTCATGCTATGTTTAAAATCCTTTGGATCAACTCTAATTTGCTATCCTGTGGCACTCTCCATATTTTTTTGGTAGGATGTTGAAGGAAAGAACCTAACCACATGGACAGCTACACACATAGCAGCATTCCATGGACGTCTGGGTTGCCTTCAGTTGCTTGTCAAGTGGGGCGCGAGAACGGATGAAACAGATGGCAATGGAAACATTCCTGGTAAGTGTATATTGGTACACAAACTTGTACAAGTAGTTGGTCTGTTTCTCAGATAATCTCTCAATAAGATCCTGATTAATTAAAACACACCCTCTGATGCACTGTTCACATTACCAATATGATTCTATGTTTGAAGGCATTGGTTAACATTGAATTCATTTCTTATAATCTTAGCAGGAAGGTCCCAACTGTTACCTGTGTCTGTCATATGGTTAAAAAATGAGGCCTTGAAAAATACAATGCACATGAAGATCACTACTTAGTACTTAAAAAAAGTCATAATGAATATGTAAATGACCAGAAACATTCAATTTCATTCTATAAAAACTACATGTGTTTATGATTACAATCCCTGGCCAAAATATTACATGATGATATTTGAATCATAGATATTGTTAAAGTGTCTACAACTATTTGATCTTTATTATTTCATCTACATCAGCAATACTAAATACAACACAAATCAAATTTCAAGATTTTTTTTAAACAAACAGACATAGTGGCTCAGTGGTACATGTAAGATGCCTGACTCATGAACCTTGGGTTCAGTCCTTGGCTGAGTCTTACCAAAACCTTTAAAAATGGGACCTTCTGCCTTCTTGTCAGGCAGTTGAAGTTTTAGAATGGAGAAGGCTAATAAGAACTTTATGCCATGTATGGCTTGCTGGGAGAACAGTTCATGAGAGCTGAAGCGGCTACCCTGGGTTGATAAAAATGATTATTATGATATTGTTGACTGATGTCTTCAATTGTCATTTACAGCACACCTAGCAGCCCAAGAGGGTCATCTGCCCTGCCTGAAGTTCCTGGTGAGCAGTGGGTCATCCATCAGCGATACACTGGGTGCACGCAACGATAACGGTGACACGCCCAAGACCCTTGCATCTCAATACTACAAACAACACTGTGTGGATTACATCAATGCAGTCGGTAAGCAATAGATGATAGATCTCTATCATGTACCCGATTCACATTGCGTAGCGATCTTCCGGGGGAGTCTCTGTTGACTCTTGGGTAATTCTTACATCATTCTAGGGTAAAGGTAAAGTCTTGCCCTTGATGCATTGTGGGTAAGTCTTGGATGACTGTGGTAACTTCAGGTTGACTTTGGGCCATTTTTGCCAAAATTTGAAATGATGAACATTGTACCAACACACCATTTGAATGTGATATTATTAGGTCTGTATGAATTTGCGTATGCATAGATCTGTAACATCATAAACCCCGTGATTTTATGATTTTGAAATGTTCAGATATTTCATCATTAAATTGACAAATTGGCCATTTCAGAATATTACATTGAACTACAAATTCATTTTGCTTTGAGATTTTTAACCTACCCCTTTTTAGATGAAATATTGAAATATCTTTTCTTAAGATTTGAGATGGGGTAGGTTTATCATGCTTGAATACAATGATGAGGGTTTGATAAATGTGCATGTTTTATCTACAGTTTAAAGAGAAATTCCAGTAGTTGCAGTAAACACTGATTTCATGAGAAAGTCTGTAAAACAAGGCTTAATTGTCAGTATATCATCGAGGATCTAGATCTGGTACAGTTATATTAACTGAACTTTGTGAAATCTTGAAATCTACGCTGAAAAATGTTCACACCGAAGATCCCCAACACAGATAAGCGCACGTGGGACAATGAATAATTATTGCTTAGAGCGTCGGGCCCGACGCCCTACCCGAATCCTGTGCTTATTTGCTGATTTCTCAGCAATTACACAATTTCTTCCAGAATTCTTTGGCACATGCGTTTTATTTATACAAACAGACACTTTGGTGGTCATTTCATTGGATTCTGTTCGAACTCATTTTGATATCGTTACCAAAACTAGCATTTACCTTTAACGTTTATTTTGTCGTTTTCTCCTGTTTTTATTCAGAATGGGAACGAGACCATCCAGAGGACCAAGAAAGTAAGACAAAAAAATTATTTTGTAAAGTCATTTGTTAAATACCTTTATAACAGGATTGATATAATTTCAAGTATTATTACACCTCACACACTCCTTGTAAATATTTGTAAATAGTTGTGGAACATAATAATTGTTTATTTAGTTTTCTTTGTTTTGTTTTTCTTTTTCTTTCCCTTCTTTGAGTAATCATTAGTTTTGACTTTTCAGTATTGTTTTTATATTTATGTATGCAAATCATATATCCAAAGGTCTGACAACAGCTCAAGCATCTGCTTATTTTGTCATACCACTGCATGTCTGCAACCTTGTTATAATCAGTTATGTTAATGTTATGTTAATCATCATAATTATACATTATTATTATGTAAAATTCAATGTAATCAATTTTGTGACGGTTACACTATGTAAATTATCATGACATGCAGAAACAAATAAATAAATAAATAAACAAACTCAATGGCCTATTTCACAAATGTCTAATGATTATAGTAACTACCTTGCTAACGGGGCTCACCAGCCAGTTAAAATCAAGGTTTCCATATTTATGAATTAACCATAATAGGCTACTTGTATTGACTTCTGAAATGATACTACAACAGTCAACACAGAATCTATTTTATTACATAGTATTAATTGTGTGATTTTATTCCCCTTAAGTCAGTAATTTTGAACAAATATTTGAGGTGATATTAAATTGAAATTTAAAGAGAATGATCATGTATTGCTTTGATGCAAAAACATCCTTAACTATAACATATCAATTATTTGTATTGACAAGAGCTTCTATTAATAGTTGTACACATTGGGATGTTATTTTACATTACTTCTTTGTGAAATGATTTGTGCTGGGGCTAATTGAAATCTCTGTGTGTACTACTTTTCATGCCATATGATATCGAAATTAGAAATTACATCAAAACATTTTCATTTAATTCTTTATTTATCTTACGTTTTGTAACTTCATTTTACGATTTCTTTAATCCATATCTGATGTTCAAATTGTCATGGTCAATTTTTTTTGTGATTGTTATGAAGATCATCCAGGAGTTCATTAGTAAATAATTCATTCCATATTAATATGTTGCTCAATATTGAATGAAAACCGAGACTACAGGCCATCTAACTCGTCCTTATGATGATATTTTAAGTACTGGTATTTATTTTTATTACATGTATTATCGTCATCATCAGCATCATTGTCATCATCAGCATCACCATCATCATTATCATCATCATCACCATCATCACCATCATCATCATCATCATCACCATCATCACCATCATCACCATCGTCGTCATCAATATACTTTTTAAAATTGTAATTTTTATTGTTTCAGATCTAGCGTTCCCTGCTCATATGTCTGCTGCTACTGGTGACCTGGGTCATCTCAGATTACTCATAGAACAGGGAGTGGTCAACATCAATGAAAAAGATGATAAAGGATCAACCCCAGCACACAGAGGTATATTTGGGACTACACCATTTCTACTACAATTTTTTTTGAAGGGGTGATATTTAGAAAAAAATTGTTATCTTTAATCTTAGCCATATGTACAATTTTTTCTTAAAGACTGATGAAAATGTCCTACTGCTTGAGGGGTCAATGTTTTTTACCACTTTGAAAACATTTGTAGCCATCATTGTCAAATCTAACCCAGCAATAGCAAGGGAATTAATCAGATCAATTGGAGATACAGATACTGTTTGACAAATATCATCTTTTCCCTTTATGTTTCCAGCACTATCATCAACCGTTGCAAAACTCTAGGCAAAGATTAAATGTTTTATAGCTGTTGGTGACATCACAACATTAATGAAGATATTTAAGTCAACTTAGAAACTGAATATGAATTGCATGTGAAAAAATATATGGGGTTTAATAGATAATTTGATATTTAACTGCCTCTATTTTCCTCTCTTTTCTTGTAGCGGCTGGTAACGGTAAACTAGAATGTCTCCAGTGGCTTGTAGAGATGGGAGCAAATAGTAAGTAATACATTCTTTTGTTTCATGTAACAGAGGGGCTGTTTAAAAAAAACTGATCTTAAAGATATGAATGATTTACACACTGGGCGTATGATAGTCCATGTTGGTTTGCCATTTATTCTTTCTCCTTTGCTGTTGTGAAAATATAAGATGTAAGATCATAGAAATGCTACCAATGTACAAAATAAGGTTTAACAACTTTTAATTAGGCTCTCAGACATACATTAAAAATCAATTGAAATATCAGAAAAAGTATGAACTCCTATTGTGATACTTTAGATTTCACTCGTTTAACTTTATTAACAACTGTACAAAGTAACCCCTGTCGCTTTCAGCATTGAAAAAAAAGTTTTCTTTAGAAATATGAATGTAGTTAGGGAATCGGTACATTAAAATCCGAATCCTTGCTGTTAACTTCTTATAAAAAAATTTCTGGTATATAGTTCTCTTTTTTAACTCATTTGAAATATTCTGTTTGAACACAGATATTTTAAAGAGGGCGATAATAAATGTGGGTTAGATATCAAGCTGTTTTTTTTGTGCCTGTACTTTAAAATTGTTTCATTTGACTGTCTTCTTACAATAATGAAATAAAGTCTTTCTATCAAATCTTTTAGATCTTTCATATCAAAGATTTGTTTTCAAAAGTCCAGTCTATTTCATTTCTACTTGTTCATATTGATATTGTTGTTACCAAGAGGCAGTTTTTACTTGCACGGTGCACATTCACTTTTAATGTATATAAGTGAAATTTCAAATTACTTCACCATGGCACCTCGCACTGATACACATGTTTTCATCCCGGGTTAGCTTTGAAGCTGCTGAAAGGGATTACTCTTCAGGGCTCAAGGTTCAAGGTTACCTTTTGCAATTATTGTATATAAATCTAGATATGATATGAATGGTGTTTTCATTTTTTCCTTCCTAATAGTTCATGTTCAGAACAATGCAGGGGAGACTCCTATGGATGTAGCGCATCGATTCGCTCAGTTGGCTTGCGTCAAGCTTCTCAAGGGGGATGATTCAGGTAGATAGAACAGTCTGAGATTATTGTTAGAGATTGTTTATATGTTGGGTCAATGATACGTTAAGAATGCATACTTTAGTCCTGTATAATTTGCTAGTGCATTATTATAGCGTATTGCACGAAGCATCGACATTTGACTAATATCCCATGGGCTCATGTACATAACTTGTATGGCATGGTCTCCACAAAAGTGCAAATGCATGAAATAGACGATGAGCGCAAAAAGCAATGCAATGCAATGTTCAATGTTCAATGATGCCAAATGATGTCATCAGTAACGATCATGAAAGTTCATCTGTGTTGGTTTTAAATAATGAAATTTTGAACACTGAGTTTTCTTTGTGTGTTGTGAACAAAAGTTTAAAATGTATTTGATGTCACCAAAGCAGTGTTGTTCCAACCGTTCATTTTTTAAATGAATTGTCCAGTTTTTGAAGTTTTTACTTCACTAAAAAAGTGAATGTTCAGATATGGGATTTGGATGTATGTATTAGTGTGGACTCCTCCCATACCCACCCACCTTGGTTGCTCTGCTTCCTCAGCCTTGGTCACTTCGCTCCCTTGCAACAACCCTTTAGTGCGGTGATATCTTATCTGTGAAATGATAGGAAATAAAAGAAAAGTGTTATAATAACCTTTCTATATTTGTTTCATTACTCAGATTCTGATATTGAGGTTGTGGGTGGGTATTCTGATCCTGAGGAAAGACAAGACAGGCTCCTTCAGAAGTCTACCGATCACGGCCTAGAAGGAGAGAGTATCGTGCTGTCCCCAAGACAGAAAGAAGAGGCTAGAGGTAAGAACACTACCTCGGTCATTAAGACACAGAGGCCCATATTCTGAAGTCAGGTTTAACTTGAACTCCGGTTTAAAGTTGTGGTTTAAGTATGGATAGCCAATTGTTACATAAATCACTATAAAGAGTAGGGGTATAATATTCCATCTCATTTGGCTCGCAAATCATTCATAATTGTCTAGGAATAAATAGATTATTGTCTTCACCATCGATGAATCAGGAAAGAGCACAGTAAACATAGGAACCATACAACTTAATAAAAAAAATTGACACTTTTGGCTTCCCATAATTTTAGCACAGAGTTAAACCATGGTCTAAGTTAAACTCGACTTCAGAATACGGGCCAGAAAGGTTTTAGTGAAGGCTGGGTACGATAAACAATCAAAACAGATACCAGGCATTAGGGCAGATGAATTCTTTGTTCAATGGTCTAAAGGTCATGGCCTACAATTATCTTGGTCATGGGCAGAAATCCCAGGGGGACCTCTCCCCAAAATAGAAGGGGGACACAATATCAAATGTGCACCCTATTATTTTGGGTCTTTTATAATGGAGAGAAATACATCATTCACAATCGATATACTAGTAATACGCATATTTTTACCTTTCATTTTTTATGAAAATCTATTTTTTTTTTTCTGCTTGTCAATTTTTTTGGGGTTAAATTTACCCTACTTTTTGGGGATAACTTTTTTTTCTAGCCCCTGTTCCCCCCGACCTTGGGGACAGATTTCCACCCATGATCTTGGATCTTGGTGACATTATTTTGGTGTACGCCACAAAAGGAAGTGGCACAGTGTAAGAAACGCCTTCAAGTAGTTAAAACAGAAGAGTTGGAAGTGCTCTGGCAGAGACAGTCGTAAAAATGATGTAGCTGAATAGTTATAATGGCAGATTAAATCATTGTCCATTGAACATCAGATTATGATCTTGAAGAAGGGTTTGGGCAAAAGCTAAAAAAATAGTCTTTCTAGTTTTAAACTCTCCAAAATAGAAATGTATTGAGTGAATATTGAATTTTTATCATGTTTTGTTTTAATAAATTCTTTACTAGGCCGAGCTATTAAGAGGGTTGAAGAGCTTGAAAGACTTCTTGGCATCGCTAAGACTAATTTCCATCAGCTGGGAGGAAGACTAGATGAAGATAGAGAGCAACAAAGAAGGGAGAGAGAAAGTGATAGGTGAGTCTAGCATTGAGATGACACTGCTATGATGTAAGGTTCAAACTAAAGAGCAAATAGATATTTATCGCCACTGTTTCATGCTTACAAAATTGTTTGATGTTGGCTAATGTGATGCAGTGTTTTATATTGGCCCGTATCTACTGGCATTTGTTGTTTCACAAGCCTAATGATGTTGGTTTAATAAAATTATTATTTACTTTCTCATCTTAATTCTTGATAAAAAATAATGTGTTGTTATTACAACACGAAAAAAAATATACATTGATCATAGATCAAGTACAAAAATATTGGTGTGCACATAGCATATATTCATTCTTATATACAAGTTGATATTAAGAGTATAATGAGATCATTATCTAATGAGAACAATAAATATTTAGCTTCAGTATTATGATTACATTTTGGATCATTTCAGCACTGATGAATGAATAATACTTTCAGATCATTTTATTTATTTAATTTTTTATTATTTTAAGCATAATTCACATATTTTCGGAACTCTACTTTGGCATATTGACCATGTTGACTATTAAGTTACTGTTATTATTATCATTATAATTATGATTGTTGCTATTACTGTTATCTTTATAATTTGTTTATTATTGTACTAAAACTGCAATTTGTGTGTTTTTTGTGTAGGATGTTAAAGGAGTTAGAATCCCAGTTGGAGTATGAGAGGCTGAGGAGGGAGAAACTAGAATCTCAGCTGGACGAATGCAGAGCAGAGATACAACATCTGAATACCATGTTAGAAAGAGCTTCAAATGTAGCTTATGTAAGTCTTAGGCCCTTATTAGGAAGTCTAGTTTTAACTAGGCCATGATCTAATTCTGTGCTAAAATTATGGGAAGTCAAAAATGTAGCAATTTTTATTTTATTCCTATCATGGCCTGATTGCTTTGTGGAACAATAATGTAACTCATACTTTTTTATCAAGAGTTTCTTGTCATCAAACAAAAACGTGAAATAGCTAATATTTCTCTTGATAAAGTTTCTTGAAAATTATGATGAAGTATCTTAAAAGTGTGAAAAATAGTTGACTTTCTCATTGGCATATCACTTGTGTTGTGTATATGAACATTTGTCAAATTAAGCAAAAGTTTCTTATTCTACATCCAATCTAGATGAAATTTTCAGTGTTTTGCTGGTTTAATTTTTCTTTTATATGTATTCGGGTCTTTTTGCTGTCGGGTCGATACTATTAATACTACCATAGATACTATTCATGTATGCCTTAAGTCACTCTTCCCCGTTGTGAAACAGACCCCTATATTACTGGGCCAATTCCAATGATATTTTAAGATTTGTCTTCTTGAAGATATAATTTCTCTTCTATGTGTTTTTTTTCTTTTTCTACAGAGTGAAGAAGAAGCCAAACCAAAGAAGACAAAGAAGAAGAAGAAACGACCGGTGTCAGCAGGGAGCGGAGGGGTGTTTGTGAAACGGACCATCTCCAAACCGCCACAAAATCTAGATCTCTTCTGAGCCCGACTCGCACCAAATCAGTCTGAGGTCTAGACATGTGCCCTGTTTCACACAAAGTGGTAAAATCAGTCAAAGATTGATTGTATGGTAGATCCAACAATTGATCAACCATTCAATCAAACAAATCAATTGTAACTCTGTAATACATGGTTTGATTATGTTATATACCCCAATTCGTATCGGTCACAAATCACCTGGGCCATGTTATGTAAGTATCTAAACATGTGTTTCTTGACCTCGATGGTTCCGAAAAAAGCTAAACCGGAATTACATACGCAGTGTGACTATTCCAGCAAACTCTGCGGCTCGCCAGCGTATGCAATCATTTTTATTCTCTTCAATAGTTTTCTTAATTCTGGGTCGATTTTCTTTGTTCGAAATTAAAATGAATTAACATTGGATTTCAAAATACAAAATGCCTTGAAAACTTGATTATATACATATATCAATACAATAATTTCATTCAGAATGGCCTACTACGGGCAGAGCTGCTCTTACGTAATATCACAGCTGCTGTTTATCGTCTAACCCTGGCTCAATGCTCAGGCTTGCCTGTGGAGGTGAAATTGTACATAAGAGGGATTAAATTGGTCATGGGGGGTTGAAATAGCTTCGAAATCAAATATCTTGGATCCTCTAACAAGGTTTTTGTTAGTGTGGTATAAAAGCGCAGTTCAGGGTCCGAACTGTGGTCGTCTCCCCAACGAAGGTTTGACATAATGGGGCCAACCATTGAAAATTAAATGGTAATGTTTCTATCTAACCCATCTTGACGCCCTAGATCTCAAGAAAGCTTACGACACACCATATACAATGGAATAATTCCTTGTAGAAATTTTGCGAACTACACGTATGTGTCTGTAGATAAACAAAGGCCCAAATTAATCAAGGATGTCTAACTAGAAGGGGGCTACAAAACAATGGACTATACAGATTTGATGTATAATTTTCAATGCATACACTGACAAATTTTCAGAGATGAATATGCGTTTTTTTTTGTTCAAAGGACATTAAATTAAGCGCAGTTGTGAAATATCTACATAATTTCTGGTTTTATACCCCCTCTTAATTTCATTCAGCCTTTGTGAATTGGGGCCAATATTATGTCTCTATATTTTGTATATATCATGCTATTTACAATTCAGAATAATAAATATATTTATTATATTGTACATTGATGTGAAATTTATTTTAAATATTTTATCGGACCTTGATAGTGCAGGGGCTGGTTACAGAAATAGTTGCAATCAAACTTCCAAAAAGTCAATCGCAACTTTAATTTGAACCAATGAAATACATGTATTATATGGACTTGCGCTTGATTTTTTTAGTTAATTTAAACACAATTATTACTGCAACGACCCCCTGTAGAGTATATTGTGTAAATGTATAGAATCATGGCTGATCTTATTGTCTATCATTTTGTGAAATAAGAATAAACGTTCATTAGAGAATGAGAAACAATGTAGAAAAAGAAGTCATTTTCAGATTTACATGTTATTCAAAATAAGGGAAGAGCAATTGTTATACATGTACTTTTTACATATTTGACCATGCCTGTGTCATCTTACAATGAATGTATTTTGATATTCTGATATTTCTTATTTGATATTTCTGTAATGAACGGTAATAGTTAATATGCTTTAGTGCAATTCGCTTTCCCAGCCCTATGTCTTGTTTCATGAAGACTTGTAATATAACAGTTTCTATCAGCCAATCAGATTGGAGGATTTCAGTAGCTTTTAACTGTTGTTAGAAATGTTTTATGAAATGGGGCCCTGGCTGAGGTATTTAAGTTGGTATTATGCTAACTTTGCCATTGAATGGTGACTTACATGGAATCCAGGAGTTTGATTGGGTGTTGAGCATTGTTACCATGGTAATTACCGTTGGAAGGCAAATGTTACAATCATAGTAACTTATATGCAATGGGTCTGTGTTGTGGTTTTTTATACACTGCTATGTGAAATGATGTGACTTTCTGAATATTCTTCAAGTGGATTTTTGTTTCTCTTCAGAATATTAGAATGTATTTTCATGCAAAAAACAAAAACAAATAAAAAAAAGCAGTACTGTATGAATAAAAGCAAAGGAGATGGCTTTTATATTCACTGTCTTGTTTTGTTACGTTTACCAGGTAGTTATAAAAGATGGATTTGAACTTTTTCAATTTATGCCAGCTATTTTTGTTTGTAGATTTCCTTTGTCATCCCCGTCTCTTCTGCTTTTTTTTTGGGGGGGGGAGGGGGGATAGAAATCTCTATGTTTCATAAATTAACTATGTGGTTAATATTAAAGTCTCAATGATGACGAAAAGTGATGACAATTTTAATGGTAGTTATAGAAAAAATGATAATTGTGGTTATTATGATGAGGATAATTGGCGATGATGGTAATCATGAGGATTGTGATACTGACAATGGTGATTATGTGGATGTAAATGATGGTGGCAAAGAGGATGGTGCTGATGTTGATGGCAGTAATAATGGATCAATGATGATGATGGTGATTATGATGATAATGGTGGTGGTAGTGTTGGTGATGATTTTGATAATGATGCAGATGTTTCAGCTAATCATGAAGAACCGTGATGATGATGATGATAATGGTGGTGGTGGTGTTGGTGA
Organism: Lytechinus variegatus; assembly: GCF_018143015.1. Classification (NCBI taxonomy): domain Eukaryota; kingdom Metazoa; phylum Echinodermata; class Echinoidea; order Temnopleuroida; family Toxopneustidae; genus Lytechinus; species Lytechinus variegatus. The sequence continues at coordinate 3,791,575 of NC_054755.1, read as the reverse complement.
TGATTTTGATAATGATGCAGATGTTTCAGCTAATATAAATAATATGAAGAACAGTGATGATGATGATGATAATGGTGGTGGTGGTGTTGGTGATGATTTTGATAATGATGCAGATGCTTCAGCTAATATAAATAATATGAAGAACAGTGATGATGATGATAATGGTGGTGGTGGTGTTGGTGATGATTTTGATAATGATGCAGATGCTTCAGCTAATATAAATAATATGAAGAACAGTGATGATGATGATGATAATTGTGGTGGTGGTTTTGGTGATGATTTTGATAATGATGCAGATGCTTCAGCTAATATAAATAATATGAAGAACAGTGATGATGATGATAATGGTGGTGGTGGTGTTGGTGATAATTTTGATAATGATGCAGATGCTTCAGCTAATATAAATAATATGAAGAACCGTGATGATGATGATAATAATGGTGGTGGTGGTTTTGGTGATGATTTTGATAATGATGCAGATGCTTCAGCTAATATAAATAATATGAAGAACAGTGATGATGATGATGATGATGATAATGGTGGTGGTGTTGGTGATAATTTTGATAATGATGCAGATGCTTCAGCTAATATAAATAATATGAAGAACAGTGATGATGATGATGATGATGATAATGGTGGTGGTGGTTTTGGTGATGATTTTGATAATGATGCAGATGCTTCAGCTAATATAAATAATATGAAGAACAGTGATGATGATGATGATAATTGTGGTGGTGGTTTTGGTGATGATTTTGATAATGATGCAGATGCTTCAGCTAATATAAATAATATGAAGAACAGTGATGATGATGATGATAATTGTGGTGGTGGTTTTGGTGATGATTTTGATAATGATGCAGATGCTTCAGCTAATATAAATAATATGAAGAACAGTGATGATGATGATGATGATGATGATAATGGTGGTGGTGGTGGTGTTGGTGATGATTTTGATAATGATGCAAATGCTTCAGCTAATATAAATAATATGAAGAACAGTGATGATGATGATGATAATTGTGGTGGTGGTTTTGGTGATGATTTTGATAATGATGTAGATGCTTCAGCTAATATAAATAATATGAAGAACAGTGATGATGATGATGATGATGATGATAATTGTGGTGGTGGTGTTGGTGATGATTTTGATAATGATGCAGATGCTTCAGCTAATATAAATAATATGAAGAACAGTGATGATGATGATGGTAATGGTGGTGGTGGTGTTGGTGATGATTTTGATAATGATGCAGATGCTTCAGCTAATATAAATAATATGAAGAACAGTGATGATGATGATAATGGTGGTGGTGGTGTTGGTGATGATTTTGATAATGATGCAGATGCTTCAGCTAATATAAATAATATGAAGAACAGTGATGATGATGATGATGATGATAATGGTGGTGGTGGTGTTGGTGATGATTTTGATAATGATGCAGATGCTTCAGCTAATATAAATAATATGAAGAACAGTGATGATGATGATGATGATGATGGTGATAATGATGGTGATGATGATGGAGATGATGATATGATGATGATGACGATGATGATGGTGATGATGACGATGATGCATGATGATGATGATATGATGATGATGATGATGATGCCTATAGTGATTTAGACGATGACAATAAGGAGAGTGATAATGATGTTGTTAATAATGCAGCTGATGATGGTGAAGGAGGCCATAATCAAAATAATTTTTGGAGTGGCAAAACGGGGAACCGGCAAAACATAAAGTAAACAATATTTCATTATTTGTTTTGATTTTTTTTTTATGTGTTGCTCACGGCCATAGCTGATATCTCTATTTTCACGGTACACTTTGTATTATTATTATTTTTGTTATTATAAATTTTTTTTGGGGGGGTGGGGGCACCCCGGCTATGGCCAGACCCAATAAAACACAAACATATCGGCATTAGAAATATATGAAAAAAGGTAAAATGTGGCTCATAAACGTAACAATCCGTATTAGTCAATCTCAATCTAGAAAAAAAAAACACATAAACAAATCATATGCTTGAACGGGGTCTGAAATCATCTATGTGTGGCGATATATCCGTCGCAGGTAAACATGACGTCATCAAGTAGTATGACGTCATGTTGAACTTTTCTGAATCAAATTGCTCACTGCCTTTGCTGCCGTGCGAACTATTACTTATTTCACTCACACAAGTCGACGCCTGCGCCAAACGTAACACTTAAAATAGAAATGTCATCAATCTATTTTCGGCGCTGCCCGATTTGGACAAGACACGAGTCAATTATAGAAAGCGAATGTCGATCAATTTACAGATCTTGCCTAATATGAAATCGAGACTTACGAGTACAGAGCAGACGATGAATTACACCCCGCCACTTCAAATCAGATGCAACGTTACTCATCCTTCAATATTTTCATCCCATCATTAAAGATACACTCGTAAAAAGGTCATAATACTAATTTTGAAATATTCTGATGAGGGATCGACTCGTGCAGCTGTTTGTTCTCTTGTGCATTTCGAAAAAAAAAGAAGATATCGGTGAAAACGGTCACTTTGAAAAAAAGGGTTTTTTTAGTAACAGAAACTATTTGCCCATCAGATTGTCTTTTGTGTCATTTCGTATTTGTATTCATCATCAATGTGGTGTTCATGCATTCAATTATCCTTGTGCTATTTCTTGCATCATTTTATTGGCTTAATCCGGGGCTTATATATTAATGTCCCAAACTACATCGGAAGAACCACGTGACTTCCTTCACGGAATGTCAGACAGGTCACTAATGTAAAGTAAGAGGTGTAAGAAAGATGATAAGAAAAAAAAATGATGATAATAATGATGATAATGATGATCATGATAATAATAATAGTAGTAATAATAATAATAATAATGATTATAATAATAATTATAATGATAATAATAATAATAATCATATAATAATAATAATAATAATGAGAAGAAGAAGATGAATATTTATTTGAAATTTCACCTTTGGCCAATGAGGTTTCAACATACAGTCACACTACTTATGATCAACGCTGTTTCGAGTGTTACCTTTTAATGAAGCAATAAATTATGATAAACTACCTTTACTTCAAAAATAGACTCATGAATATTTAGACCTGATCAACTCTTGATCACGTGATTATTATCCGCGACATTCTGCGAAGAGTGTGGTAAGGAGTTTGCAAATCAAGATGATAGCTCAAGTGTCATGCAACCTTTTCTTCTTTTTTTTCCTTCGTCCAATACGGGAGACAGTCACAGTATGCAATGTTAATGTGCTTTTTTTCAATGGTCCCTTCAGTCATTTGGTCTCCTATTGGAGAAATGAGGTTATAACTTTCTTCTTGATCGGTCTTCACCTTTTTTTTACCTATCGAGTAACAGTTAACCAGGAGACTCGCGACTTCCTGGTTTAACACAAGGCTAGAAAATCTGAACTTTATTATATTTCTGTATCACAGGAAATGTTTCGAAACTAATGAAAACAAGAAAAACAAACGAAAAGAGAAAACCTCCTAATTATAAGATGTAATATTATACACTTAACAAGTTTGTACGTGGTTAGAATCGGATAACGTTGTCTGAACTGATATAAGACTTCAATATATTCTGTTCGTAGAATGCACGCATATAAATTCTTAATTCTGATTAGTTTCCATTAAGCATATAGGCCCGCTTCCATTTCTTAAATGTCATGGTAACACGATCTTATATATCAATATCCTCACCCATTGAAAACGTAATAGCAAACCCTCCAAGAAAGAAATAAAACAAAAAGAAAAGAAAACTTGCGTCAGTGAAAACAAACGTTAATAAAATCAATAATTAGTAAATTTATATTGCAGCAAAGGATTTTCTGAAATAACATCAGCCCCCGAAGCCCCTCTACAGAGAATACAGATAACCGGAGAGAAAAATGATCAAGAAAATGAAAATGTTAATGAATTGTTGAAAGTCAGTGGTCATTTGATATAATCGATGCTTGGTCGTTACGGTCTGATTATGTAATCAAGATCGATGAATACTTCTTCAGAATGTAAAACAATGATAACGAAGCCCTGCTTGGGGACTGTTTCATGAAGTTGTCAGCACTGACAACTTGTCTTTCTCTGACAGTTTCCAAGGTAACAGTCATAGTTTAGTGCCTCTTAGCCCCGGGGGGCCACTTACATTGACGAGTGGATACCATGCGCGACCAAAAAAAACACGTAAAAAGAATGTCTTTTTCACGATCGGGCACGTTACGTACGTAACGTGATAAGGGTGTCAAAAACACAGAAATAATGAAAAAAGGGTATCTATTTTGCTAGGGAAATTACGTGTTTAGGGACGAAATAGCGGGGATGATAAAACAAAATCAAAATGTTTTATAAAGGATGTCCTTTTTGCCCGAACACTTCGTGTTTAGAGTCCGATTTGCGCGAGGTGTAGAAGGCATAGGCGGCGGAAGCGGGGGGGGGGGGGGGGACGTGTCCCCCCCTAAATTTGAGGAGGGGGGGGCGTTCCCCCCCTAAATTTGAAGTTGATGACTTTTTTTTTTTTTTTTTTTTTTTTTTTTTGCTTGTCAATTTATTTTCCTACGTGTGTCCCCTAAATTTTTTACGTTGAGAACCTTTTTTTTTTTTTTTTGCTTGTCTAATTTTTTTTTGGGTTGTCCCCTCCTTAAATTTTTGGCTTCCGCCGCCAATGGTAGAAGGTGGGGTCGTACTAAACCAAATAAGGTAAAGCCGACGACCGAAAGACCCGTATGACAATAAAACATTCCTGTACTTGTTTAGGGGTTCATTTCAGGGAATATTTGCCAAGAGTATCGTTTTGTTTCCAATACTTGTTAAGGGTAGGGTTTCACACGCCAATACTTGTTAAGGGGTGCATTTCCAGAATATGGAAATTACGTGTTTAGGGTGCTTTTCGAGACCCCATGGTCGCGCATGGTATCCACTCGTGAATGGAAGTGCCCCCGGGCTCTCAGCCAATCAAAACCAAGGATTTCACTGAAAATTGTCAGCTCTCATTTAGTCAGCGCTGACAACTTTCATAAAACACCCCGGATATTGATTTAGTCAAGCAGTGTTATTTGTCCAAAGTAAATAATTAATTAATCAATAAACTCTAAGCAAATAGTCAGATAAGAGTAAATGCAATCTTCGAGTATAGATGAAGAAAAGAGATCGTAAGCTTCTTGTTTTCGCTCTTTACCCTTTCAGCTATCGAGTAAAAGTTTAAACACTGAGCGGAATCTGAAGAAAAGTCAATGGGGGTACCTGCATCACAAAAAAAAATAAACGAAACTAGACTGAAATAGAATAAGATAACGAAAAGAGAAAACTTCCTCACTATAGGATGTAATAATACTCTTAACAAGTTTGTACGTTATTATTGATTGATTGGTGGTGATTTTTTTTTTACCTGATGTGATTAAAATTGGATAACATGTCTGGGGCCCGTTGCAGAAAGAGTTGCAATCAATCGCAACTCTAAAAATTTAGGCGCAACTTGATTTTCAACCAATCAACAGCGCGCATTTTGGACTTGCGATTGATTTTTTGGCTTGCGTTTAAACGCAACTCTTTCTGCAACGGGCCCCTGAACTGATATAAGATTTTAAGATATTCTGCTCGCCTGCGCGCATATTGAAAATAATAACTTTCTTTACATTCTAAATACTGTTTAATTTCCATTAAGCATGTAGGCGTTACCTCTAATATGTCATGATAACTCAATCTGTACATCAATAACCTCCCCATTGTAGACATAGTAGCAAGCCCTCAAAGAAAAAAAATAGATCTTGCGTCAGTGAAAACAAAGGTTAATGAAATCGATATCAATAATTAGCAAATTTATATTGCAGCAAAGTATTTTCTGAAATAACAGCAGCCCCCGAAGCCCCTTTAAGAGAATACAGATAACCGGACAGAAAAATAATCAAGAAAATGAAAATGTTGAATGCCGATGACCATTTGATACAGCGATACGCGCACTTGTCCATGGTGCCATGATCTTATTTTGAAATTATTTAAGAGAATGCTTCTGGGAATTTGATAGCGAAGCTCCGATAGCTTCTTTTCTGAAGTTGAAGATTTCCTACATACCAATTAATCATTCACGGCTGCGTTGACTCAACGTGATTGTTTTAATGATGATAATGATGATGCTGGGTTGTGAAAATGATGATGACGATGACGAATATTGTAATAGTAATGATGATGATGATGATGATGATAATAATGATGATGATTACAATGATGATAATACGTAATATAAAGATAATGATAAGTTCTTAGTTCTTTGTTTTTATGACACAGTCACAGCAATGAAAATTACTCCCAGCTTCTCAGAACGATTACAGTTAAGTATCGATATACTTTTAACAATTAAACGTAAAAAAAAAGAGATTATTGTTTTGAACGGCACCAGGACGCTTTCGCCAGGTTTTGGCGCCATGATAGTGCACTGCTTCAGCAGTCACGTGCAGTTGTCTCGAGACGCCACGTCATTGGTTCCCCACACTCACGTGGGCTCTTATGCATCGTTGGACCTTGATTCTTCTTCCGCACACTTTAAATATTCTAGTCATGATTGCTCGTCCGATTCGCGTCACTGTCGGTCGCTTCTTGTACTGTATCCGGTGCGCCCGGAAGCAGAATATAGCGAGTTTTCACAATCGCGACGAGAACTTTTTCTACAACATAGAAGATATATGATAGTGCCCGCCAAATCACAATGAACAGCTGAGAGGCCTTTGTCGAAAATTTGTGTACCGGGACAGCAGATCGTCCTAAGATTCGAAGCTGGCGAAAAAATGCAAGTTTGATCGGAGTCCAGGATGAAACTAGTGTTTTGATTCTCCAATTTTCGACAGACTGCATTGTCATAAACGGCTTTTTTAATAGATTCTCTCTGTGTTAGAATCGGTCCCCGTCGCGATTTCGAAAATTTCCGAATGTGATCGCCTATTTTAGGGTGTACAAAAAAAATGTGCCTATACGCCCATGCCTACTACCTCTCCTCACTGAAGCTATACTATAATCATCATCATCATCATCGTCGTCATCATTATCATCATCATCGTCATCATCATCATCATCGTCATCATCATCATCATCATTAACATCATCATCATCATTATCATCATCATCATCACCACCACCACCACCACCATCATCATCATCATCATCATTATCATCATCATCATTATTACTATTTTATTATCATTACTTTTAATAATAATAATAATATAGGATATTTATATTGCGTACATATCCACCTTGTTAGGTGCTCAAGGCGCTCCTATATTACCCGGCTAAGCTAGGCGTTCATAGCGCACACAGCTTCTTAATGAATTACTTCCTATACCGGTACCCATTTACCTCACCTGGGTTGAGTGCAGCACATTGTGGATTATTTTATTATTATTATTATTATTATTAATGTTATCATTATTACTATTATTGTTATCATTATCATTATTATTATTTATCATCATTATCATTATTAGTATTATTAACAGTATTATCACGAAGGACCGTTCATACTTTAGATTAGCAAGGAGAGTTTGAAATTACAATGTCAAAATCATGTTGAGCTTAATTTATCAAAAACACTGTTTAAAATTTTAAGCACGTAGTTTTAAAGGACAAGTCCACCCCAACAGAAAAATGATTTTAATAAAAAGAGAAAAATCCACCAAGCATAACACTGAAAATTTCATCGAAATCGGATTAAAAATAAGAAAGTTATGACATTCGCAAGTTTCGATTAAGTTTTACATAATAGTTATATTAACATCCAGGTTGGTATGCAAATAAGGAGACTGATGACATCAATCACTCACTTTTTCTTCTGTATTTTATTATATGAAATATTCTGATTTTCTCCTCACAGTCCTTTGAAACAAAGTTTAATGTTGTTTCAAAGTGATTGGTTAACATTGGTTTGACTTTTAAAAAATCTGAGCTAGAAGGTCACACTTGTCACCTGTGTCTGTGATATGTTACAAAAATGAAGCCCAGAAAAAATTGCGTTTAAAAATGATTATTTAGTGCTTCAAAAATTCAAATATAAAGTGACCGGAAACACCATCTAAATTTCATCCCATACACTTATGTGTACTATTTAGGCGTCTATAAGACGCCTATTTATAAAATCAGGGTTTGCCTAGTAGTTTTTGCTTTTCATTCTCAATAATGGTTGTTTTCAGGGTTTATTAGTTCTAATACATGCACTGGTACACATGTTTCATCTTGGTTTGAGAATTTTTTAAATCGGCTGCTCACAAAGTTAAACAATACCTTTAACAGTTTATGGTTCAGTCAAATTGGTCCTTATTGTCAAATCTGTAAAATATGGAATATTGTATAATTCAAACAATAAAAAACAAAATCATTGATTCTCTCATTTGCATGTGACTAAATTGTGCTTAACTGTTCTGTGAAAAATAAGCGAAACTTTAAAATGGAAAAAGTGGGGGGGGGGACTTCCGGCTTAAGCCCCCAAGTCCCCTGGTTCCACGGCCTAGAGCTCTTCCTCAACTAAGACACATATATTATTATTTTGCTGGTCAAGTGTTTACTTGCGTGCAGATGGGGGTATGGGGCTTTGGAATCGCAGAAAGATTCACGAACAAAAAAAAGGAGAAAAAGAAAGAAAAGGAAATGAAAAAGTCGAACAATAAGTTAAAGATATCCTAAAATTAAGTTTTTGTTTTAAAAAAGAGGTTACAATTTTTTCTCTCCTCTCTCGAAAATATGCCTCATGCATATACAATAAGCATCGGTTTTCTCAATGTTGGGGGCTTGTTACGCCACTTTCCTCTCTGAACAATCCCGGAACCATTTCTGCAAATAAATGAATGAATTTCTAAGAAAATCGTTCCCACATCCCCGAGTTAGTTTATTCTTCGTAATCGGTCATGCATGAATGATTCGCTAAGTATTTAGAATTAAACAACAAGGTTTTTTTTAGTATGTGTCAAATGTTTGTGATCATGATAGCTTTCTTCGAAGACACGTTTTTCTCGGAGGCAATGTGTAGTCTTGGACCACGTGAGCAACAGGCACACACGGCGACTTTCCACGATCATGATGATTGCGTTCAAGTCACGATTTCATCTTCACTACCAATTCCGTGATCTAATAATACTAATGTCCTCTACATCCGTAAACCAGTCGGGTCATTAAACCAGCCGATAATTCTTAAGTCTGCTTGGACAATGTTAAAATAAAGGCCGTGATCTGGAACTCTGATATTATTTTTCTTCCATTTTTACTTCAGCTTATGAATTATTAAAATTATTGATACTGCCTGTTCTATTTACAGATGTATGGAGGTTGTATTTTTTTGTCTGGCTACAATTTGATTCATAAGACAATAGAAAAAATAAATAAAAAAAGATCAATCACGACTAGATTATCAAGGTGGGTGGTATAGGTACTTATTCTTAAAAATAATTAAGAAGTATATATGTATATAAGTCATATCAATTATGAAGTCTTTATAATGCTTGCAAAGTGAGCCAAGTTATCCACAAATTTTAAGAACATCTTCTGGTGAGGAGGGTTGTAGTATCTATTTTCTTTAAAAAAAAATCTGCACAATGGCAACGTCACAATGGAAGGTTTTGGTTCGTTCCTGTAAAGAGTGTAGACTATGGATAGCACTGTTGATCGGTGAGTTATAATGTTTGTTTTGTTCTTCCAAAACGATTCAAAAAACAAATCTTGGATACATATATTTCTTTAAAGTTTGCCCTCAGTTTTAACTGGGGGCAAATCCCCCAAACGCTAGCGGTAATGATTTTAAAATAAAGTTAATTTAATATTGATTTTTAAAAATACTTTATTGTATATATTCAACAATTTCACCTTTAGGGCCTGAAACACAAGCACAGGCTGCTTTTCAAAGGCCCTGGCTCATTCATATGTATATGAATATGGAGCGTTGTGGCCCAGTGGATAAGTCTTCTGACTTTGAAACAGAGGGTCGTGGGTTCGAATCCCAGCCATGGCGTAATTTCCTTCAGCACTCGGAAATTTATCCACGTTTTGCTGCGCTCGACCCAGGTGAGGTGAATGGGTACCCGGCAGGATTAATTCCTTGAATGCATGAGTGCTGAAAGGCAGCTCGAGCTAAAGCCGGGGTAATAATAACAACAACAACGCGCCTCGGAATAGAACATTTCTAGATAGATGGCGCTATATATAAATGCCTATTATTTTTATGATTATTATACGTTTTTGTTTTTAATTTGTAACTTCTCAATTGTGCTATTTTGCCAAATATAATTGAATTGAATTACTATATTAATGTAATTTATAACTATTATATTATTTGAAGGACCGTGACCCTGAGGAGACAAAGCATTGGAGGGGCACAGCATTGTTCTCCAATACCTTGTCTCCTCCGGGTCACGGTCCGCCACTGAATGATCGTGTAGAAGTTACAATACGGAGGGTAGAATGAAGATGTATTTTATCGGATAATTTCTGCAATTTTATATCAAAAATTTATTTGATGGATATATCATAGTAAAATGGCTTACCCCAAGCAAGATGTGATTTTCTATACAATTCCAAAGTCTCAGTGGCGTGGAGGGGAGTGGGGGGGGGGGGGCTGTGTCCCCCTCCCCTTGTGAGCAATGAAACTATATTTGTAATGGAGAATGTCGGGCATTAAAAGTAGTGAAGATCTTTATTTCATTTTTGAAAAAATTATACTGTGAATATTATTATTTTTATTTCATTATCAATATCATGTTTATCATTAATGATATTATTGTTATCATCATTTATTACTATTATTATTATTATTAGTATAGTAGTAGAAGTGTAGTAGTAGTAGTAGTATTAGTAGTAGTAGTAGTAGTAATAGTAGTAGTAGTAGTAGTAGTAGTAGTAGTAGTAGTAGTAGTAGTACTAACATCATCATTATTGATAATTAATATGAATATTGTTAATTTTTTTTGTGGGGGGGGGTAGGGGAGGAGGGCAGCGACTGGGGTTCGTCAATTTTTTTCTAGGCATAAGATAATTCTCAAGAGTGAAGACCAGTTTTTTGCTTTGCCAGTCTGATTTTTCTGGACAAAAATACAACTTTTTTTTAAAGAATCCGTTATCTGCACATGCTTAATTCCTAGTTTCGGCCGAGGATATAAAGATTGTTAAAATCACGCAACAAGTTCTCAGTGAATTTACCGTATATAGCTGTAAATTATCTGTAAATAGAACAATGCATGTTTTTGCACTGAATTCACTGTAAAACACTGTTTAATATAGAACTTTAGAGGCTTTACAGTATACATTTTATGTACTTATTCAACAGCTTGAATATCTGTTTTTGCGTTTGAACTAATTCCTATCTCTACTCCAGAACTTCATTTTGTTTAATTCCGATTGTACACGACGCCACAGCTTAGTCGATCAGTGAAGACCCATCTTCATTTCAGTGTGTTCTATCAAGGTTTTCAGCTAGCTTTTCAATATTTGAACCGAAACAATGTTATAGAAATAGCGATTACAATTACTGACAAACATGAACACTTATTTGTTTTATTTCACTCCATCCAGGTGTATTCATGTGTACTTGTGATTGGATGGTGTCTCCCGTGACGTCAGCTGTGACGTCAGTGCCTTGCGCTACTGCAGGATCGCATCAGATTTCAAGCAAGCTCAAAATGGCTAAAAATACAACCGGAGACCTCTTAGATCAAGTAAGTACTCGTCTTTTATTTCGGATTAAATATAATTAAAAATGGAGCAAAAGGCGCTTAGATATTATTGTACGAATCCTGATCTTAAATCGAATCATTTCATAATACGATGAAAGTATTTCTTTATTTGTTCGAAAGCCCCCCCCCCCCCTCATTGACCTAGAGATGTCTGAAAGTGAATAGATTGAATATATTCTGAAACTGATATATATAGCGGTTCGTGCAATCATTGATCACAAGATAATTCTTTGACGGATATTTGAGATTCTATTAAAAATAACATGGAAAACCTTTGCAGGAGGAGCAAGCGAATTGACGAGGTAGAAAAAAGAGGGGGAAGTGCACCTTCGTTTGGGGAAGCACTAGTCTGTAAACAATTTCGGACAACTAAAAAGAAATTGAAAAAAAAATATATATATACATTTAAAAACTCTTTTGGGTTAGGGAGAATTTAACATCCCTCCCCGATCCCCAGGCATGCTCTACATTTCTCAAGCTATAGGCCGGAACTGGCCTAATTGTTGTTCATCTGGTAGAAATAATTATTTTCTAGAATTAGGTGTATGTGTGTGTGTTTGTGTTTTTCTTTTGCAGGAAAAATGTACATCCCTGACTTCTATAGACACGAATTGGACCAGTGCTGGCATATCACCCGTCCCGCCACAGCTCAGTACCCATGCCCATAATACAAGTTGGAGTAATGTGAGTAGATTGGTAACCTAGACATGATTGAACATCTATTAAACAAGCACATGTTTCTTGATTATCATTCAAAAGCGATCGGAAGCTTTGTATCCAATCAAGGAATAGGAGATTAAAAGTTTTGTATCATGATAATAAACAAAAATGGACATAAGTTGTTAATGAAATTTAAAAAAATAGAAAAATCGTTATATTTGTGATGGTATTGCATTAATTTTGATCGATGGTCTTGCGAAGGAAATCTATTTCTTACTCGAAGGGGAATAAGAAAAATTGAAAATATGTATGTTTGCGAGGGATTTTTGATTGTTTGAATTGAAATTGGAGGATTCAATGCAGACTTTGGATGGTAATTATGCCATTACTGTTAGGTGTGTTCATCATTCAATTGAATTCCTTTGTTATAAAATTCAAGCTAAGCGTAAACGAAGACTTCTTCAATTTGTATACTTTATCTAAAAATGTGTAAAGATAATTACAGCATTGAAAGTAAATACCATGAACACCAACATCATACATTTTCGTACTGAATTGGTAATAATAACACGAGAGAAGCACTCTGTTGTCTTGATCAAATTGTTTGATTAATTTATGATTTTTTTTTAATTCATTCTTCAGATAACCACTTTTAAGGTATTTGAGAGATACCTTAACACTACCATATTCTTTAAGAAGAGTATTGACATTCTAACCAGTGAGGAAAATGGGGTTGTTTTCAATCAAAAACTGACGACTTTGTCCGAGGAATTGAGCTTGGTAGAGGGCTATCTCATACAGACAAGTGATAATTGTTGGGTAAGTCGGGTTTCTTTTTTTTTTTTTGGGGGGGGGGGGGGTTATTTAAACTGACCTGAGAAAGGGCCATTATACTGTTTGTAAAGAAGCAGGGTACATAATCACCAAAGAGAAAAAAAGGTCGCCAAAGCTAAGCGGACACTATATGTGAACCGATGAGACGCGATTAGTAGAAATCGCATTTTGCATTAAATAAGAAATTTCCAAAAGATGTGAGATTCTCTTGGAACTTTGAAGTTCGGCATAGCGTGAGGAATAATTATAAGCTTCGTGGTAGGAGTAAGGTAGGCTTCAAGTCGCAACCAATAATTAGGGGATTGGGGCCGATTGCATGAAAGGGTCTTTCCAAGGACCGTCTTTCGTGTTGCCCATCTTTTATGATACGCTATAAGCGGGGTGTTTCCGAAATTTATGATAAAAAATAAGATTCGTTAGCTTGCTTTTAAATCAAATTTTATACAATTTCATAATATATCACATCATTTTATAAACAAATATTTTGTTTATTTTAACGGACGAATAGAATATGTTTGCAGATGATTGGTTTAAAATGCGTTTCACATGGCGCATCATAAAAGATGGGCGACACGAAAGATGGTCCTTGCAAAGACCCTTTCGTGCAATCGGCCCCTGGCCTACGTCATTACGATTTGGAATTGAATTTGCTTTTATTCCTGCATATTGAGGCTCGAACCAGACTGAATTTCTATTTCTGTAGTCCTACCACTTTTCTGAACTCTGATTGCTGAGATTTATTCAATGGATATTCATTCCAAATGTTATTATATTTTCTTTGACTTCCGGATCACAACGAGTCGTATAGTGTGCTCCGCGATAATTGATAAGACCAAGAAATGCGAGCAGAATTTCATTTGAAAACAGGATCATTTTAAAAGTGAGCAATCTTGAACAGTGTGTGTATATCAAAATTAAAATTATCTAAAAATAAAGCAAAAATTGTTGTTTCTCTTATCAATCTCACAATGTGCTACAATCACATGTAATGACTTGTAATCATTATCATGACTTGTTATGTATGTATCGGAGAATTAAAAAATATGCTTTAAATGCCCTTTAAATGCAAAGTGATACAGTCCTTTATGATTGAACATCAAAGATAATATAGTATATAGCACGTAAGGCTATTATAGGACCCCTTGTTTTTATAGGAGAACAATCCTATTTGAAAAGAATATTTTATTTACACCGTGTACAGGGAAAATAAAATCATGTGGTAATGCAGATTTGCATATCTTTTCCAAATCCCATCATCAGATGGTGCTATTGTTGTATTATATGCAATGTCTTATATGCAGTGTCTAATATGCTGTGTGGAGGTGCCGTGGCCGACTGGTCTAAGGCGCCTGACTACATGCACATAGAAAGTCCGTGGTTCGATCCCCGGCCGCGGTACCTATGCCCATGAGCAAGGCATTTAATAGACAATGCTCTTTTATCCTGCATTCAAATAATGAAAATGCTATATGCATGACAGCGTCTTTACGGAGAGTACAGTGCCACACTCCGGGGGCCACTTACAAAAATATTTTATTCGAACCGGGCATGGTGGCTCAGGGGAAGAGCGCCCGCCTCATAAACGGGAGGTCGTTGGTTCGATCCTCGGCCGAGTCATACCAAAGACTTATAAAAATGGGACCTTCTGCCTTCTTGCTAGGTGCTCAGCATTTAGATTGGAGAAGGGTAATAATATAACATGTTATGTTATGCAGGGCCCGCTGGTAGAGCAGTTTCCTATCTGAAGTGGCTACCCTGGGTAAATAAAACGTTTTTATTATTATTATTATCAGTGCCAGAAGGATATTGAAAATCAAGGGACTTAGTGGTAATTCTTACGATTATTTTTTATTTCTAAATATTAGAACTTACATCGTAGGCTATCCAATTATGCAAAAACTATTTCGAAATTGCAAGTAAACGTTAAAATATGAGCAAATTAAAAAGGGGGCTCAATAATGATATAATAACATTTACCCTTAGTCCCTGTTTGCGGGAGGAAATTTCTGCTTATTTAACTTTGAAATATCCGTACATCATCCTACTAGAAATATGACGCCACCTATATTTGTTGTGTAATAAACTATGTTATCTTGCCCCGCTATCGAAAAATCGTGGCACCACCCATGTCTTGATGGTATTTTTTTTATTTTATATTTGTTTATTATTTTGGTTACAGTGTCAACATAACAACGACCAGCCTCAGGTAACATTCAGCTCCTCATCATCAGCAGATAGGACCTGTTTCGTTTTAACAATGCTAGAGGAATATTTGGAGACAGCATTGTTTTACGGATTTTCTAACGACGCTGTAGCCGACCTACGCCAATCCTGCTAACCTAATTAGATTTGTCTGTTTTAGTTCCTGTTAGACATACAATGCACGCTTGAGTATCAATGTGTAAATTATAACATTTAATTATCATTTTTATCATTAATAATATTAAGGACTCTCTTTGGAATCCTTAATAAACCTCATTGCACCTCGTCTGAAATTACAAGCCCCGTATTCCAAAGAGCTGCAATTTATTGATCCTATCAACCATATCTATGGAAAGCCAACAACGGCAAAATCAAAAATACATGTTTGTTGCACTTTATTCACAATCTTTTCAAGATAATGATCATTCATCGCTTTCTTGAAAATTTAGTGTACTTCTCTTTGCTTACAAATGACATTGTGCAACTTTCCTTTAGAAAAAGTATGACATTGGCGGCTTTCCATACACTTGAGGTTAATGGGAATCACGTGATCAATTGTAACTCTTTGTAAGACGGAGCCACGGACCGGTTCATCCTACACTGTGTGCACCTGTGTCTTATTCTGTTTGCTGGTCGAAAATAAGACTGGTGTACACAGGCGGGGGGGGGGGGGGGATATAATATGAGCCCACCCCACAAAGACTTTGTTTGGATAGCGAGATATGGCAAATCAACCATGCATAACGCTGATAATTTTCATCAAAATTTGAGGTAAAATAAGAAAGTTATGACGTTTTAACGTTTCGCTTTTATATTTCAGAAAGCGGTTATCCTCGTCGGTATGAAAATGAGTGAACTGATGACGTTACCCACTCACTATTTCTTTTGTACTTTATCATATTGAATGTGAAATATCTTATAATGTGATGCAAGGTTTGACTCCTCTTTCCCACTGAAAACAAAGATCCAAAAACGTTAGAAAAAGAATGTTAGAAAGACTGTTTTATGACCAGGGTGACTATTTATGGGGTTACAACCTCGAAAGGGGAATGGGATTTTTTTCATTCAGCTGGCTGATTGGAAGGATATAAAAAGGCTCTAAATCTACTTGTAATTGCATTTGAATATTGAGTTATATTTTTGACAGAGCATTGATTTTTTGTTAGATCAATCATGAAAAGCGCCCTCTTTAATTGGTTTTTCTCTCAGAACCTTTTCCATTATATGGGAAAGTAATTTTTTCCGAAATAAGATAAATGAATGGATTTAGAGCCTTTTTATACAAAGAAAAATAATTGAACGTATTTGTGACTATATATATTTCACATGAACCACCTATCTGCCTTCAAATATCTATTTTCTGAAGAAGTTATTATATATTATGATATTGCAGATAAATATTCATGTATATTATTATGAAGGAATGCAATCAAGCGAATACTACTCGCTGCACATTCGAACCGTGATAGATTGTTCAAGACTTATATTTGAAATATATATATTTGAGATTTATTTAAAACAAGGAAAAGACAGCAAAATGGAACATTAAAGAGCATGAAAAAATGATGATGAATTATGACTATTAAAAAAAGGAATGTTAAACTTTAAATGGTTCTTTTACTATTTCGGGGCTGCGCTGAAGCATAATCGGAGTGCTTGACAGTTGCAAGTGAATGATTTCGTGAGATGAATCACGAATAGAAGAGTTTTAATTTATTCAATATGTGCTAAGAGATTGCACTTTTATTCCTGCATAATTTCTCACTCATGGAACATGGATGTGCCTGTGCCGATGCAATTGATTGTTGACTGATTGCCAATTTGAGGAACAGACTTGTTAATAAAGATCGTTTCGTGTATGTATAATTCCTGTCTGTGATTTCATATATCTGCATGGGGGTTGTTTCAGAAAGAGCTTCAATCAATCGCAACTCCAAATAATCAAGCGAAAATTGATTTTCAACCAATTGGATGCCCTGTATTTTGAAGCTATGCTTGATATCTTGATTTGCATATCATTGCAACTCGTGCAGCAACAGACTGCATGGCGCCAATGCACACAGCAGTGTGGCTTGCGATGATGATGAAGTTGTGATATGAAAATGAAAATCAGTGTTAGTGTAATTTCATTGATGATTATGGGAATAGTAATGGGGGTGAATCATAATCAGATGAAATTATTAAAAGAGCCAAAGAGGGGACAAGTGAGGAAGAGAGAGGGGGAGAGAGGGAGAGGGGGGGGGGAGAAAGTCAGAGAGGGGCGGGAACACACACACCCACACACATCCACAGAGAGTGAGTGGAAGAAATAAAGGAGTGAGAATGAAAAAGAGAAATGAAGGGAGATGAGAGGGGGCAAAGAAGAAAAGGAATAGAAGGAAAAAGAAGCAGAAGAGAAAGAAGAAGAAGACGAAAAAGAGGAAGTAGAAGGAAGAGAGAAAGAAGGGGGAGAAGAAGAATAAAAGAATTAAGACTAAGAAAGAAGAGGAAGAAGAAGAAGACGACGAAGAAACAAAAAAGAAGAGAGGAGAGATGAATAGGGGAGATGTCAAAACTAGACTTATTTAAATAATTGAAACAAATGCAACGCTTTTAAATTATACGAATACTAACGAGAATATACTGTGTAAGATTGTCATGATTGTAGAGCTACTACATGGCTTACTTGAGCAGTGTGATAGGCATTATGTAGACGGGACTATACGTGATTGAGGGAGGGAAAGATAAACGGTTGGTCTAATATAGTAGCATAATAGTTATGTAGGCTTTATGGCGCCAACTAAGGCAATAAATGAAGTCATACCAGTGGCGGATCCAGAGGGGGCGCCCCGGGCGCGCGCCCCCCTATTTTCGCCGGATTTTTTTTTTTTTTTTTTTTTGATGGTTATATTTACTGGATTGGTACAATGTAGTCAATTTCAAGGGCTAGATCTAGTCAAAACTATATTTTAACTTACGCTCATGGCCTTTGTGTTCGCACAAATGCACCTCTGTCATACTGTATTGCAATATGTAAATTCCGGAATTCCAGGGCGCGCAAGTCGATTGGTTGGAAAGTTGCACCACTTGTAATTGGGAGTTGCAGTGCAGTGACCAGTGTGAAGATGTTGGATTGGATATCATTTTTTCCCGAAATTTTGTGTTTTTTGTAACATGCGTTTGTCCGTCTTTAAGGCAAATACATGTAAATTGTAAGTAACAGATCGCGAGAGAAAGTGTCAACGATGCGAATGATAATGTCTATCCCCGAGATTATTCTTCACTCAAAGATGAAGCCCTATATCGGGCGCCACGTGCGCAGCATTATCATTCTGCCTTGGTCATGTACGTTTTCACTGAAATGTATAGGTCAGACATATTTTTTGTATTTAATGTAAACTAACTTTTACACTTTCTGGTAGATTCAGAGGCATATTATCCAGGGCGCCCCAACTAAGTTTCGCCGAAGCAATCATTCCAACGAATTATCAAGGAGCAAAATTGTATATTCTCAATCACCAGTCGACCCCACTCCGCGTTTGCTGTGTAGGCAGCTATATGTCAGCGTAAGGAGCGAAGATTTTATGTGACGGAGGGGGGGGGGGGGGGGGAGAATAAAAATACTTTCGTGCTGGGGAAAAACGTCCCGAGGACACATTGTGTATTGTTAAAAAGTAGAAATTGTGACATTAACCCCCCCCCCCTTACCCCATTTTTAATGTTTGATAATCTATAGGTTTGCTGATTACAATATATCTTTAAAAAAATTGCCAGCAAAATCGAAAAAAAAATAGTTTTAAAAATCTAGGGGGGGGGGACGACCTCCCCCGAAATATTTGAGGGAGAACACGTCCCCCGTCCCCCCCCCCCCGATCGCTGCCGATGATATGCGCGTAAACCCAAATCCATCTGACCAAGGAGGTTGGTGGAAGACAGATTTCCCCCTCCCTTGATTATCTTATGTTAAAATAAATATAAATACAATTTCATCCTGGCTGGTCATAAGTTAAGATGGCAACGCGATGAGAGACTTTGAACGTAAACAATAAAAATGATGAGAATCCCCTTAAGAAGCATTATATTACTTTGAGGTTGTGCAGAATGACTGGATTATTGAAGATGATTTGAAAATAATACGAGGGAAAAGGTTGATTACCAGAAGATGATGTCGTTTTTTCTGTAGTTTGTAACAATTTACTGTGCATTTTGGGGAAAAAAGAACCAAATTTTATGCATGTTGCCATACGACTAAACAATTCTTGTTTGAAACACACAATGTAAATACACAAATGACAATAAACAGAATGGATTATTCGGAACTTATCGATTACAAGTCTCAGTTTCGTATCATTTAAATTTGACGTTTCAATTACACGATGCAAGCAAGTGAAGAGCCTTTGCCAAATGTATGTTTTGAATGACCGCTTATACGGTGTGTGACTGGAAACCAGCTCCTAAATGAGTCAGTATGTGTCTTTTATTCATGAAGTTACAGTGATTTAAGTGTGCATTTTTCTTCTAAAGGTGCTCTCAAAATACGACTTTTGGACATGATTTTTTGAAAAAGTCCTTGCCGTGGGAGGGGGGTATCCCCCCTCCCACACCCTCCCCCGCTCGGTCGCTTCGCTCCCTCACCGCTGGCGCCCCCCCCCCTATTTCAAAATCCTGGATCCGCCCCTGCATACGGCTACATTGTATGTACGAGCAAGGAAACGAAAGGTTTTGTAGTTTTAGTTTTTATGTAATGAGCCGAAGAGGGAGCACTTTAAGCATTGTGAATAGCTTTCGTATCTATGAAATTTGTAAACACTTTTTGTAATCTGACACAGAATATGTATTTAACGACTTACTTGATAAGAACGCGAAGCGCAAGAAACAATCCGGTGTCTTGAACTGAAAATAGGGATAATCTCAAGACTGTAGAAATTAATGAATATAACATATACTGTGTCTCGCTCATAACATGATGCGAGCGCGAAGCGCGCGCTGAAGCGCGCGCTGAATAAAATTTTGATATTCAGACTTCCAGACGAGACAATTGAAGCACTTATTTTTATAATCATGAACTGATGAACAGGATGAGTATCTCGCTAAGACAATAATCAAATCTCGAATTGCGAGCAGAAAAAAATACATTAATGTCTTGAAAACTGGAAATTTAACCGCCATGTAGGCCTGATTCTCTTGAACAGGATATGTATTTCACTGGGCAGGTGATTCGAGCGCTACCTGAGAGATTTTCCCCAAACATTTCCCCGACCCTCAATTTATTCACCTTTCTCTCTTTTCTTATTTTCTCATTATCTGTTCTCATCTATTCTCTCTCTTTTCCTCTCCCCTGCTTTAATTTTCTCTCCTTTTATGTGCGCCACCAATAGGCGGCGCGGGGCGCTTCATCCCTTAGATCCACCTATGTAAAAACGGGGTGTTTTTTGTCCATTTCTGAAAACTTTTCTTCGGCTACTGTTCATTTTCCACACTTTGGCAAGAATTCGGGCTGCTCCTGCTGATGCTCTCTTATTGTTTTCATGGAATGCCTTTCAAGGTCACATGTGGTATCCATGAATAGTCCTTTACGGATTTTCATTCTTTCCTGACACAAAAGACAATTCAATTCTACTAAGAATGAAAACGTCCACGCAGACAGAGAGGGCACTTGCTGTAGGGAGTATGGGACGGTAGCCCTGCACCCATATTTTTAGTAGTAAAAAATGAGGATTAGAATAAAAAAAGAGGAATAAAACTTGCAAAAAGAAGATTTGAACTCAGTGGTTTGTGTCGTGTAAATCAACCTATCTAGTTAGCAGGTCGTCTTGACCTCCCCCCCCCCCCGTAAAGATATACCGGCGGCGCTATGTTTTTTCAAAATGCATAGTCTAATAGTTCAATCTCATATAAATAGTAAAGGGTATGAGACAACTCGGCAGAAATTACACGATGATGAACTATTCATATTGGAATTCCACCATTCTGTCATATACTTGCATCTAAACTTGGTGTAATAATTATTTTTAGTGATAGTAATGATGATAACTATAACAAATTACGTTAACTAAAATATTTCTGTATAAATAAAGGGAAAAATTCTGCCAAAGGTAACTTGGGTGCATTTTGGTAAGACTAGACCATTCCAAGATGGATAATGGTGACACCTATGATGAATAGGAGTCTACCAGTGCATGGGCTTTACAATGACAAGTAATGTTATAATAGCAAGTTAAGCTCCTCAATAAGATTGTCCTTAAATCAATTAGATCTCTGTCGTTCAGTGGTTAATGTTGAATGGTTTGGGCGTTTGGGCGAGCGAGTGAACGTCTTTTTCATTTGTATAGTTAGGGAAGGTGTTAAACGCAAATACATGTATATGCATGAGAATAAGAATAGCCCAATCATTAAGGATGGCATTTAGAAATAGCTGTATATATGTTAATATATTTCCAGATTCTCCTCGCAGTTATCGGTGAGTGAACATCTTTTTTTTATTTTGTAGTTAGGGAAATTTGGCAATGTGTTGAACGCAGATATTATACTGATCCTTACTAGAGATAAGAAAGCGATAAACTTCCTGACTTGTAATAGCCCTGGTAAGATTGCCCTCATCATTAGCTTTACGGAGACACAAATAGAGAATACGAGTGATCCTTACTGGAATTATGATTAAATGAATATCGACACACGAAAAAGGGTCCCAAAATTAGAGAATTTCAATTTTGAGGGGTGTCACGGGTTTTTCATTTTTTGTTCGACTAAATGATAATTAAAACTATCAATTTCTCTTATAACTGGAATCATTGAATTAATTATAAAAATAATTGTTACCAAAGATCACAATTACCACCCTGCCACTTGGTTATATCCGTCACCAGATTCTTGCACATTTTCATGGTGACAAAAGTAATCGCGACAGAGATGGATTTGTTAACTTTGTACAGGAATTTGTAGAGGAATATTGGACACATTCACTTTGTTTTCATTATTGCTATCTTTCAGAATTTATGATACTTGTGCATTCGGTGCCTCTCCCCTCTCAACCCCTCAAAAGTTCTGCAACTCAATTTTGAGGGGAAATGAATTACTTAGTGCGCCATCATCATGATCATCCTAGGTAAATGATATCATTTTGATAGGGTTGGACGTCAGGGTGGGGTGGTGATGGAGTGGGAGGAGATTGGAGGGTGTCACGCGCGTAAAACATTCCCCCATAGACTTGTGTGTTAAAATGTCACTTTTGAAAAATTCATAAAAATAAATGTGAAATTAGAGGGTGGAATGTTTACTACCATTGGATAGGATATACATCTGACATTCCATATCTGACCAGGAAAGGGTAACGTAGCCAGCTCATTTTAAAATTAAATCGCCATTTATGAAGATAACTATGAATGCAGCAAATTCATCAACTGAAACAGTAAAATGGCCCTAATTAGTCCGCCAGTCAAAAAATAGTTCCAAGTCACTTATTTATCTTCCCAATTTGGGCGAAGGAAGTTCAGTAGTTACCATTTCTAGAATCAGTGTTTGATTTTGAATCATATTCATACATTTTTGTCAATCAGCAACATCAAATTGAAAAAAATCGAATGGGTTGGGTCGAACGAATATTTTTAGCCCTCCTGATGTAATTAGGCTCGTGGCACCGGAGGGGTAGGATTCGGAAGGAGAGGTGGTTGAGGAAGGGGTGTGATATAGGAGGGGTGGTTGTGGAGGGGATGGAAGTAGAGGAGCTTGGGAGGGCAGAAGTTGGTGGGGGGGGGGGGGGGTATGTTGTAGGGAGATAGCTTTCTATTGTATGACGTAGAAGAGGAAAAGGAAGTAGAAATTGGGGGTGGGTATAGTTGGGTTGAGGAGGAGGAGATGGAGGGTAAGGGGCCAGTCGGGGAGGGGGGGGGGGTCTTTAAAGGGTCAATGATTGGTATCCTGACTGGTAATATTGTTGCACTACCCATGTCGGCAACACATGTGGAGAATCATTGTATTACTGATTTTGTCACTCTTTTTATTTTGCAAATATTCCCAACATTTTTCTTATTTTTCGTGCTAACGTTTCGCCTATTACAGATGCTATTTATTGATATCCTTGGCCCTTTCAGTGAATAACCACGCACAGTCAGATTGAAAAAAAAATACTTGTAATTTAAAGTTAATTTCGGAGTATTTAATATCATGTCTATTTCGAACAATAAAATATGGATGGATTTAATAACTAGCTGGGACATGGTGGTCTGTGAATTATGTGCCTACCGGGCCTCGCCCCTTAAACTGTAGGTGAACGACCACGCCCTATCAGATTGTTTGTAGTTTAGATTACTTAATACCGGACATGGAGATGGTGGCCTGTGAATTATGTGCCTACCGGGCCTTGTCCCTTAAATTGTAGGTGAACGGCTACGCCCAATCAGATGTACCTGCAGTTTAGATTAGTTAATACCTGACTGGGAGATGGTGGCCTGTGAATTATGTGCCTACCGGGCCTTGTCCCTTAAATTGTAGGTGAACGGCTACGCCCAGTCAGATTACTTGTAGTTAAGATTAGTCAACTTCCTGGGAGATGGTGGCCTGTGAAGTATGTGCCTACCGGGCCTTGTCCCATAAATTTTAGGTGAACGGCTACGCCCAATCAGATTACCTGTAGTTTAGATTAGTTAATACCTGACTGGGAGATGGTGGCCTGTGAATTATGTGCCTACCGGGCCTTGTCCCATAAATTTTAGCTGAACGGCTACGCCCAATCAGATTACTTGTAGTTAAGATTAGTTAATACCTGACTGGGAGATGGTGGCCTGTGAATTATGTGCCTACCGGGCCTTGTCCCATAAATTTTAGGTGAACGGCCACGCCCACTCAGATTAAGCATAGATTAGATAATTAATACCTGACCGGGAGATGGTAGCCTGTGAATTATGTGCCTACGGGCCTTGTCCCTTAAATTGTAGGTGAACGGCTACGCCCAGTCAGATTACTTGTAGTTAAGATTAGTCAACTTCCTGGGAGATGGTGGCCTGTGAATTATGTGCCTACCGGGCCTTGCCCCTTAAATTTTAGGTGAACGGCTACGCCCGATCAGATTACTTGTAGTTTAGATTAGTTAATACCTGACTGGGAGATGGTGGCCTGTGAATTATGTGCCTACCGGGCCTTGCCCCTTAAATTTTAGGTGAACGGCTACGCCCGATCAGATTACTTGTAGTTAAGATTAGTTAATACCTGACTGGGAGATGGTGGCCTGTGAATTATGTGCCTACCGGGCCTTGTCCCATAAATTTTAGGTGAACGGCCACGCCCACTCAGATTAAGCATAGATTAGATAATCAATACCTGACCGGGAGATGGTAGCCTGTGAATTATGTGCCTACCGGGCCTTGTCCCTTAAATTGTAGGTGAACGGCTACGCCCAGTCAGATTACTTGTAGTTAAGATTAGTGAACTTCCTGGGAGATGGTGGCCTGTGAAGTATGTGCCTACCGGGCCTTGTCCCTTAAATTGTAGGTGAACGGCTACGCCAAGTCAGATTACTTGTAGCGTAGATTCGTTCGCTGGGAGATGGTGGCCTGTGAAGTATGTGCCTACCGGGTCTTGTCCCTTAAATTGTAGGTGAACGGCTACGCCCAATCAGATTACTTGTAGTTAAGATTAGTTAATACCTGACCGGGAGATGGTGGCCTGTGAAGGATGTGCCTACCGGGCCTTGTCCCATAAATTTTAGGTGAACGGCTACGCCCAATCAGATTACTTGTAGTTAAGATTAGTTAATACCTGACCGGGAGATGGTGGCCTGTGAATTATGTGCCTACCGGGCCTTGCCCCTTAAATTTTAGGTGAATGGCTACGCCAAATCAGATGTACCAGTAGTTTAGATTAGTTAATACCTGACCGGGAGATGGTTGCCTACAGGGCCTTGTCCCTTAAATTTTAGGTGAACGGCCACGCCCACTCAGATTACGCATAGATTAGATAGTTAATACCTGACCGGGAGATGGTAGCCTGTGAATTATGTGCCTACCGGGCCTTGTCCCTTAAATTGTAGGTGAACGGCTACGCCCAATCAGATTACTTGTAGTTTAGATTAGTTAATACCTGACCGGGAGATGGTGGGCTGTGAAGTATGTGCCTACCGGGCCTTGTCCCATAAATTTTAGGTGAACGTCTACGCCCAATCAGATTACTTGTAGTTTAGATTAGTTAATACCTGACTGGGAGATGGCAGCCTGTGAATTATGTGCCTACCGGGCCTTGTCCCTTAAATTGTAGATGAACGGCTACGCCCAGTCAGATTACTTGTAGTTAAGATTAGACAACTTCCTGGGAGATGGTGGCCTGTGAAGTATGTGCCTACCGGGCCTTGTCCCTTAAATTTTAGGTGAACAGCTACGCCCAATCAGATTACTTGTAGTTTAGATTAGTTAATACCTGACTGGGAAAAGGTGGCCTGTGAATTATGTGCCTACCGGGCCTTGTCCCTTAAATTGTAGGTGAACGGCTACGCCCAATCAGATGTACCTGCAGTTTAGATTAGTTAATACCTGACTGGGAGATGGTGGCCTGTGAATTATGTGCCTACCGGGCCTTGTCCCTTAAATTTTAGGTGAACGGCTACGCCCAATCAGATTACTTGTAGTTTAGATTAGTTAATACCTGACTGGGAAAAGGTGGCCTGTGAATTATGTGCCTACCGGGCCTTGTCCCTTAAATTGTAGGTGAACGGCTACGCCCAATCAGATGTACCTGCAGTTTAGATTAGTTAATACCTGACTGGGAGATGGTGGCCTGTGAATTATGTGCCTACCGGGCCTTGTCCCTTAAATTGTAGGTGAACGGCTACGCCCAGTCAGATTACTTGTAGTTAAGATTAGTCAACTTCCTGGGAGATGGTGGCCTGTGAAGTATGTGCCTACCGGGCCTTGTCCCATAAATTTTAGGTGAACGGCTACGCCCAATCAGATTACCTGTAGTTTAGATTAGTTAATACCTGACTGGGAGATGGTGGCCTGTGAATTATGTGCCTACCGGGCCTTGTCCCATAAATTTTAGCTGAACGGCTACGCCCAATCAGATTACTTGTAGTTAAGATTAGTTAATACCTGACTGGGAGATGGTGGCCTGTGAATTATGTGCCTACCGGGCCTTGTCCCATAAATTTTAGGTGAACGGCCACGCCCACTCAGATTAAGCATAGATTAGATAATTAATACCTGACCGGGAGATGGTAGCCTGTGAATTATGTGCCTACCGGGCCTTGTCCCTTAAATTGTAGGTGAACGGCTACGCCCAGTCAGATTACTTGTAGTTAAGATTAGTCAACTTCCTGGGAGATGGTGGCCTGTGAATTATGTGCCTACCGGGCCTTGCCCCTTAAATTTTAGGTGAACGGCTACGCCCGATCAGATTACTTGTAGTTTAGATTAGTTAATACCTGACTGGGAGATGGTGGCCTGTGAATTATGTGCCTACCGGGCCTTGCCCCTTAAATTTTAGGTGAACGGCTACGCCCGATCAGATTACTTGTAGTTAAGATTAGTTAATACCTGACTGGGAGATGGTGGCCTGTGAATTATGTGCCTACCGGGCCTTGTCCCATAAATTTTAGGTGAACGGCCACGCCCACTCAGATTAAGCATAGATTAGATAATCAATACCTGACCGGGAGATGGTAGCCTGTGAATTATGTGCCTACCGGGCCTTGTCCCTTAAATTGTAGGTGAACGGCTACGCCCAGTCAGATTACTTGTAGTTAAGATTAGTGAACTTCCTGGGAGATGGTGGCCTGTGAAGTATGTGCCTACCGGGCCTTGTCCCTTAAATTGTAGGTGAACGGCTACGCCAAGTCAGATTACTTGTAGCGTAGATTCGTTCGCTGGGAGATGGTGGCCTGTGAAGTATGTGCCTACCGGGTCTTGTCCCTTAAATTGTAGGTGAACGGCTACGCCCAATCAGATTACTTGTAGTTAAGATTAGTTAATACCTGACCGGGAGATGGTGGCCTGTGAAGGATGTGCCTACCGGGCCTTGTCCCATAAATTTTAGGTGAACGGCTACGCCCAATCAGATTACTTGTAGTTAAGATTAGTTAATACCTGACCGGGAGATGGTGGCCTGTGAATTATGTGCCTACCGGGCCTTGCCCCTTAAATTTTAGGTGAATGGCTACGCCAAATCAGATGTACCAGTAGTTTAGATTAGTTAATACCTGACCGGGAGATGGTTGCCTACAGGGCCTTGTCCCTTAAATTTTAGGTGAACGGCCACGCCCACTCAGATTACGCATAGATTAGATAGTTAATACCTGACCGGGAGATGGTAGCCTGTGAATTATGTGCCTACCGGGCCTTGTCCCTTAAATTGTAGGTGAACGGCTACGCCCAATCAGATTACTTGTAGTTTAGATTAGTTAATACCTGACCGGGAGATGGTGGGCTGTGAAGTATGTGCCTACCGGGCCTTGTCCCATAAATTTTAGGTGAACGTCTACGCCCAATCAGATTACTTGTAGTTTAGATTAGTTAATACCTGACTGGGAGATGGCAGCCTGTGAATTATGTGCCTACCGGGCCTTGTCCCTTAAATTGTAGATGAACGGCTACGCCCAGTCAGATTACTTGTAGTTAAGATTAGACAACTTCCTGGGAGATGGTGGCCTGTGAAGTATGTGCCTACCGGGCCTTGTCCCTTAAATTTTAGGTGAACAGCTACGCCCAATCAGATTACTTGTAGTTTAGATTAGTTAATACCTGACTGGGAAAAGGTGGCCTGTGAATTATGTGCCTACCGGGCCTTGTCCCTTAAATTGTAGGTGAACGGCTACGCCCACTCAGATTACGCATAGATTATATAGTTAATACCTGACTGGGAGATGGTGGTCTGTGAATTATGTGCCTACCGGGCCTTGCCCCTTAATTTGTAGGTGAACGGCCACGCCCACCCAGATTACGCATAGATTAGATAGTTAATGCCTGACTGGGAGATGGTGGTCTGTGAATTATGTGCCTACTGGGCCTTGCCCCTTAAATTGTAGGTGAACGGCTACGCCCAATCAGATGTACCTGTAGTTTAGATTAGTTAATACATGACTGGGAGATGGTAGCCTGTGAATTATGTGCCTACCGGGCCTTGCCCCTTAAATTGTAGGTGAATGGCCACGCCCAGTCAGATTACTTGTAGTTTAGATGAGTTAATACCTGACTGGGAGATGGTGGTCTATGAATTATGTGCCTAACGGGCCTTATCCCTTAAATTGTAGGTGAACGGCCACGCCCAGTCAGATTACTTGTAGTTTAGATTAGTTAATACCTGACTGGGAGATGGTGGTCTATGAATTATGTGCCTACCGGGCCTTCTGCCTTAAATTGTAGGTGAACGGCTATGCCCAATCAGATGTACCTGCAGTTTAGATTAGTTCATACCTGGCTGGGAGATGGTGGCCTGTGAATTAAGTGCCTACCGGGCCTTGCCCCTTAAATTGTAGGTTAACGGCTACGCCAAGTCAGATTACTTGTAGTGTAGATTCGTTCGCTGGGAGATGGTGGCCTGTGAATTATGTGCCTACCGGGCCTTGTCCCTTAAATTGTAGGTGAACGGCTACGCCCAATCAGATTACTTGTAGTTAAGATTAGTTAATACCTGACCGGGAGATGGTGGCCTGTGAAGTATGTGCCTACCGGGCCTTGTCCCATAAATTTTTAGGTGAACGGCTACGCCCATTCAGATTACTTGTAGTTAAGATTAGTTAATACCTGACCGGGAGATGGTGGCCTGTACTTGTGCCTACCGGGCCTTGCCCCTTAAACTTTAGGTGAATGGCTACGCCCAATCAGATGTACCTGTAGTTTAGATTAGTTAATACCTGACCGGGAGATGGTTGCCTACTGGGCCTTGTCCCTTAAATTTTAAGTGAACGGCCACGCCCACTCAGATTACGCATAGATTAGATAGTTAATATCTGACTGAGAGATGGTAGTCTGTGAATTATGTGCCTACTGGGCCTTGCCCCTTAAATTGTAGGTGAACGGCTACGCTCAATCAGATGTACCTGTAGTTAAGATTAGTTAATACCTGACCGGGAGATTGTGGCCTGTGAATTATGTGCCTACTTGGCCTTGTCCCTTAATTTGTATGCGAACGGGTACGCCCGATCAGATTACTTGTAGTTAAGATTAGTCAACTTCCTGGGAGATGGTGGCCCGTGAATTATGTGCCTACCAGGCCTTGTCCCTTAAATTGTAGGTGAACGGCTACGCCCAATCAGATGTACCTGTAGTTTAGATTAGTTAATACCTGACCGGGAGATGGTTGCCTACTGGGCCTTGTCCCTTAAATTTTAAGTGAACGGCCACGCCCACTCAGATTACGCATAGATTAGATAGTTAATACCTGACCGGGAGATGGTAGCCTGTGAATTATGTGCCTACCGGGCCTTGTCCCTTAAATTGTAGGTGAACGGCTACGCCCAGTCAGATTACTTGTAGTTAAGATTAGTTAATACCTGACTGGGAGATGGTGGCCTGTAAATTATGTGCCTACCGGGCCTTGCCCCTTAAATTGTAGGTGAATGGCTACATGCAATCAAATAACCTGTAGTTTACATTAGTTAATACCTGACCGGGAGATGGTACTAGCCTGTGAATTATGTGCCTACCGGGCCTTGTCCCTTAAATTTTAGGTGAACGGCCACGCCCACTCAGATTGCGCATAGATTAGATAGTTAATATCTGACTGAGAGATGGTAGTCTGTGAATTATGTGCCTACTGGGCCTTGCCCCTTAAATTGTAGGTGAACGGCTACGCTCAATCAGATGTACCTGTAGTTAAGATTAGTTAATACCTGACCGGGAGATGGTGGCCTGTGAATTATGTGCCTACTGGGCCTTGTCCCTTAATTTGTATGCGAATGGCTACGCCCAATCAGATTACTTGTAGTTAAGATGAGTTAATACCTGACTGGGAGATGGTGGTCTATGAATTATGTGCCTACCGGGCCTTATCCCTTAAATTGTAGGTGAACGGCTACGCCCAATCAGATTACGCATAGATTATATAGTTAATACCTGACTGGGAGATGGTGGTCTGTGAATTATGTGCCTACCGGGCCTTGCCCCTTAATTTGTAGGTGAACGGCCACGCCCACCCAGATTACGCATAGATTAGATAGTTAATGCCTGACTGGGAGATGGTGGTCTGTGAATTATGTGCCTACTGGGCCTTGCCCCTTAAATTGTAGGTGAACGGCTACGCCCAATCAGATGTACCTGTAGTTTAGATTAGTTAATACATGACTGGGAGATGGTAGCCTGTGAATTATGTGCCTACCGGGCCTTGCCCCTTAAATTGTAGGTGAATGGCCACGCCCAGTCAGATTACTTGTAGTTTAGATGAGTTAATACCTGACTGGGAGATGGTGGTCTATGAATTATGTGCCTACCGGGCCTTCTGCCTTAAATTGTAGGTGAACGGCTATGCCCAATCAGATGTACCTGCAGTTTAGATTAGTTCATACCTGGCTGGGAGATGGTGGCCTGTGAATTAAGTGCCTACCGGGCCTTGCCCCTTAAATTGTAGGTTAACGGCTACGCCAAGTCAGATTACTTGTAGTGTAGATTCGTTCGCTGGGAGATGGTGGCCTGTGAATTATGTGCCTACCGGGCCTTGTCCTTGTCCCTTAAATTGTAGGTGAACGGCTACGCCCAATCAGATTACCTGTAGTTAAGATTAGTTAATACCTGACCGGGAGATGGTGGTCTGTGAATTATGTGCCTACTGGGCCTTGTCCCTTAATTTGTATGCGAATGGCTACGCCCAATCAGATTACTTGTAGTTAAGATGAGTTAATACCTGACTGGGAGATGGTGGTCTATGAATTATGTGCCTAACGGGCCTTATCCCTTAAATTGTAGGTGAGCGGCCACGCCCAATCAGATTACGCATAGATTAGATAAATATTGACTGGGAGATGGTGGCCTGTGAATTATGTGCCTACCGGGCCTTGTCCCTTAAATTGTAGGTGAACGGCTACGCCAAATAAGATGTACCTGCAGTTTAGATTAGTTCATACCTGGCTGGGAGATGGTGGCCTGTGAAGTATGTGCCTACCGGGCCTTGTCCCTTAAATTGTAGGTGAAGGCTACGGCCCAGTCAGATGTACCTGTAGTTTAGATTAGTTAATACCTGACTGGGAGATGGTGGCCTGTGAATTATGTGCCTACCAGGCCTTGTCCCTTAAATTGTAGGTGAACGGCTACGCCCAATCAGATGTACCTGTAGTTTAGATTAGTTAATACCTGACCGGGAGATGGTGGTCTGTGAATTATGTGCCTACCAGGCCTCGCCCATTAAATTGTAGGTGAATTAACGGCCACGCCCAGTCAGATTACTTTTAGTTTAGATGAGTTAATACCTGACTGGGAGATGGTGGTCTATGAATTATGTGCCTAACGGGCCTTATCCCTTAAATTGTAGGTGAGCGGCCACGCCCAATCAGATTACGCATAGATTAGATAAATATTGACTGGGAGATGGTGGCCTGTGAATTATGTGCCTACCGGGCCTTGTCCCTTAAATTGTAGGTGAACGGCTACGCCAAATAAGATGTACCTGCAGTTTAGATTAGTTCATACCTGGCTGGGAGATGGTGGCCTATGAATTAAGTGCCTACCGGGCCTTGCCCCTTAAATTGTAGGTTAACGGCTACGCCAAGTCAGATTACTTGTAGTGTAGATTTGTTTGCTGGGAGATGGTGGCCTGTGAATTATGTGCCTACCAGGCTCTGTCCCTTAAATTGTAGGTGAACGGCTACGCCCAATCAGATTATTTGTAGTTCAGATTAGTTAATACCTGGCTGCATGGGAGATGGTGGCCTGTGAATTATGTGCCTACTGGGCCTTGCCCCTTGAATGGTAGGTGAACGGCCACGCCCAATCAGATTATTTGTAGTATAGATTAATAATGTTCTGGGAGCTGGTGGCCTGTGAATTATGAGCCAACTTCCTTAAACTAATTATTTAAGTGGAAACCAGTTTTGACAACCACCTTGTTTACATTGGTTTAAACGTAGATGAGGACACAACGGACCGTTCTTTGGAAAGCGATCTTCGCGCAGAGGTGTGAGCACGCATTCTGTCTAGAATGCCTAAGCTCCGGTTTCAAATTTCGCGCGAAACATGTGCCTCCAATGAGAGTGTTCACGTAGAAACAATGCCGCTTTATGTGGAGGGGATCTAGTTCAGTTCAGGAGATGTTGATGAGGACGTTGGCAAAGCTATCTTCCAAACTACCCTGCAAACTGGTTTAGGGGAAACACGAGAAAGAAGATTAGAAAGGGGGCAATTGCTTATTTTTATTGCAGTGTATTTCAAAATCCTAACACTCATTCCTATTCAACCTGTCAATGATATACAATAACTGGAAAGAAATTATGCCAAATCTTCACGTCCACAATTCAATTAAGTACTTTTTTCTACATTCAAAAGAAGTACTTTGTAAAAAAAATTATCAAAAGAAATAGCTGACAGTGAGGTTGTGTGTCTGAGGGTGGTAGTGGTGCCTGGGTTGTTTTGAATGTGTTATAAACAAGTATGAACTTGTAGGTCAATCATACTTTGAACAGAAAGTTTGATCCCAATTACAAATTAGTTTTGAAATACCATAATCATAACTATTTAATTTCATAAAATCTTAAAGCTTCTTTGTTTGTACCCATTGATTCTTTAGTTTCATATTCATTTCCACAATTGTCCTTTGTCCAATATTTTAATTGGCTATTTTCTTTTAGACGATTCACTTCGCTTCAAGGGCTACGCACTTGCAAAGGCAATTAAGAATGGATTGTGGTATGTTTAATGTTATTATGATCGAAACTGATATTTGAAAGAAAGTATTGTGTGTATTGCATTACTGACCGGAATTGTTTGTATTTCAGAAACACTGCCTACAACAGCGCTCGATAAAAATTCTGAACTGTGTATGAATTCAGGTAATGAATAGGCCCTATCTCAGTAATTCTATTAACCTTTAACACATATCAATGTTTTGTTGCAGAAACCTTAAATATTAACAAAATCTAAGAAAGGTGACTGGGAATTGTAGTGTCGTTTGATATTGAACGCTACCACACCCAATGTTTTTGGTTTTCACGGCATTTTAAAAATGCAAGATAGCCTTGATTTTGTTTGTGATGCAAGCTAGAATATGGGAAATACTTCCTTGGAACTTCATGATATTTTAAAGATGTGAGATTCATTTCATTTCCGTCCACAAAGTAGAATAAAGATAACATAACAGAGTCAAATACATCACCGAGTTGTTCATTGTATATCAAAATAATCACAGAATTAAGAAGAAAAGTAAGGGAACTATAGCGAAGCTCAACGAAAGTGACCTTGGCTCAGATGGTTTTTATTGTTGTGAGACCCTTGACTCGCTTTCATGTCCTCATGCACAAAAATTGCATGGTCCTTCTAAACCAACCAATGTTTCACTTGCTGTGATCGGTCTTGGAGTCGATTTGGTGGTGTGGCTATGACATTTGGCGGCGGAAGCCAAAAAAAAATTAGGGGGGGGTCCACCTGAAATTTTTGGATGGACACAGGTAAAAAATTGGACAAGCAAAAAATAAAAAAATAAAAAAAGATACCGACAGAAATTTTAGGGGGGGTGGCGGTTCATCCCCCACCTCAAACAGGACCCCCCCCTCCACTTCCGCCGCCTATGACTATGACATCAACGATGAGGGCCCCGTCTCACAGATCGTGGAGTTCCATCGACCCAGTCAATCCATACTATGGAAGGCCAACGACGTCATGTCCCAGAATACTCTGAGTTTTTTTTTTTTTAAATATGTCCTACAAATCATGATAAATAGGCTAGATGTATAGCATAGATTTTGGTCCACATGTCTCCTTCAAATCGAAGAGAGGCGTCAAGATACTGGAGATAAACGCATGATGTGAATATTTTTGTTTAATTAATGCTTATATTGTATACGCATATAGATTATTTTGGCGCTGCTCGCTTACCATAGTTGGGACTGAGTACATTGATAACGCTCCCTTTAATTACGACGCGCTGCAAGGATATTTATATAAAAAAACACATTCTTTTTAATGAATTAAAATAAGAAAATCAAACCTTAAGGAAGTGCTTGTTGTTTAATCATATCTCATCCAAACACATGCCATTCATTAATGCTTTTCAATATCAAAGACCTTAACGTTCTCTAAAGGAAGTGCTTCATTTGACTGCACATCCGCAATGTACCAGCAGATCATAATGCACCCCCCTCCAAAAAAAATGCAAGAAAAAGAAATCTGAGAATGCACGCAGAGCCTATGTGTTGTGTAATAATAAACTCGTTGTCTGCTTGAGTTGTTCAATTACGTTTTGTTTCAATTGATAACGAAAAAGTCAGACCTCTATTTTGATTTTTTTTGTACTAACCTACGTTAATTTTCAACGGTCAACCAGAGTTTTTGATCATTCACAATCTCCACCCCCACCTCCGCCCAAAACATGCTTTTGCAATGAGAATATCTATTGTATGTTCTTTGTAAATGGGTCAAGAACACCGTTTACATGAACAGAATGAGGAAAGTGCAATATTAGTTTATACCGCAAACATAATACATGCTTGCAGGAGAGCGTTTATAATCAACATTGTAACTCATGGCCGATAAAAATAATGTCACGTCTGACAACTTTCATTGATTTTGATTGGCCGAGAAGAAGTTATCGGTCTCTTTGATAACCGTTGGATAAAACACACTTTCACTGATAAAATATCCAGTAAATTCTTTCATAAAACGCCCCCCCCCCCCGTCCGAGTCCCAGGTAAATTGCCAATTCGTCTACTGCCAACTGGTCCACTCAGCACATGGTCTACTTTCATTTAGTCTGATGCCATACCGCCCATCAACATTTCGTCTAATCATCGTCTAACATTTGGTCCAATAATGATTCGGGTCCAAATCAACACTTCGTCTAATCACCATTTCATCTCATAACAGTTGATCTGATATGCATTTCATTCATTTTGTACAATCAACACTTTAGACCAAATGGTATATGGACTAAATGGCCATTGGATCATCTGTTTATTAGACGAAATGGTGAGTGGACAAATTGGCAATAAGACCATGTGGATAGTGGACGAACTGATGGTAGACCAAATGATAGTAGGCGAGTTGGCAATTGGACGAATTGGCATTAAAAGAATTGGAAATAAACCGAGCCCCCGACGACACATTACGTATCCAATTCGACCAGGGAAGTGCTTTTGAACCACTTCCCTGCTTCGACGTAACAGTCACACCAACGATATCCAATCCAATGCATTAGACTTGCCTTTCCCAAATAATGTTTGCTTTGATTGATCTAGATTCGATTTAATTAGTGTGACTACAGTAAAGTACAATTCAACTACGATAACGTGATGGATGGAGTGTGGGGTAAAACAAACCAATTTCCTTGTATGAACAAGATGCTGACAATAGAAAACTATGTTAGGCATTCGCTTAGGAAAATCGGTTTCACTTCAGACGAGATGGTGGAGGAACATAAATGACGTGAATACCTAAAAAATCATTTAACATGCCTCTTTAATACCCGTAATACCCATTTTACCATCGGAGTGGTATTTCGACCGATTACAATTGGCTGCTATTTTTATGCTAATCTCTGACTGTAGGGGCTTAAAGTTAACAAAGGATCATACATGCACCGACATAGCAACACATCTGACTCATTGCATAAACCATTGCAAGTGAGTTTGTTTTTCTTTGGAAGGCTCCAATTTATTGTGGCCGCCATCATACATGTACGTACCTTAAAAACGCGCTCTGATGTTGGATTCATCTAAACTCCTTTATTCCCAAGAATTAATTTTGATCATTTAGTAAGCAGGTATATAACTGTGATTGAATAAGGGTAGCTAACAACTTGGTCACATTTGCTCTACGGCGGTCGTACGGCGAGTCGAAAACAGCCGTTTTATCCATTTTTATTCAAACCCCCTATATATTCAGCTGGTACGAAAATGTTAAAACGGCTGTTTTCGACTCGCCGTACGACCGCCGTAGAACAAATGTGACCATGGTATAATTAAGCAGTAAGAATTTACGTAAAAGAGAATGATATAACTAGAGGTTAAACAATACCCATCCCACCGAAACGTGGGGGGGGGGAATGGTATCACTGGTAAACCGCGCTTGTTCATGATAACGAAATAACTTATGGAATCTTTCAGGAAGTGGAGGCCGGATTGAGTGTAGGCCAGGGATAAAACAAATGTAGGAACTTCCTCCATTTCCTCTAACATCACCAATCTCGATTTGAATCCATTACAGCACGACTTTCATTGCCAATGGCATCTACCGAGCGCAATATGGGAGTACGTGTTACATAGTTCCTCGCCCGGCTTCATCGATGTTTTATACCAGCCGAGATTCCATGCTCTTTGTTATTAAGCCATTTAACACCACCAAAAGCTAAACTCCGAAAATCGCTTTGAAAGAGTTACCAGACGGTGGGGGAATTTCCTTATGCCTCAATACCAAACACAAGGTATCAGATAACTTTTTTGAGAGCGCTCACAACAACACATCGACGTGCTTTAAAGGGTAAAGTGTGAAAGTGCATGGAGCACGAATCAGATTTCGGCCGTATATAATCGCAGAGTGAATACAAACATAATATCAACACTGAACTTCAAAAGCGTTTCGTTTGCATGAAGAATGGATGCCTCTCATTTTATTGTTAATGTTCAATGCTGATTTCTTAGACTCCTTACTATTTAGTTAGGTCAGGACCAGCTCGATTAGATGGTTGGACATCATTTTTGTGTGCTGAAATCAGGACGGTCACTGATCTAATATGGCTCTCCGTACCAACTTCATCGTAGCACTAGCAGTGGTATTATTTCCTCTCGTTCTAGGTAAGTTTAGAAATCACTCAATCTACCAGTCAATGTTGAATGTATAAAAATGCAGTGGCGTGTCTAGGGAAGGGCGAGGGGGGGGGGGGCACGTGCCCTGGACGTCACTCTCATGCGGCGCTAAAAGAGAAAGGGGCGCAAATAAAGAAAAGGAAAACAAAATTGAACAGATAATGCAAACTTTTTTTGTATACAGAAAAGGCAAACTTGGGAAAAAAGGCACAGAAAAGGAATACCATGCACTGAAGGTAATTTATTACCCTTGTCCTATGCTATTACCATGGTAATGCAGTATCCAACTCAGTTAGGAAATGAATCTTGTATGTTTCTACCCAAGGATGAATATTCTTGCGATTTTTTTATTAGTGATATACTTATTCTTTTCAAGAATTCCAACAAACAGTCCTTAAAATATTTCCTTTCTCAAACGCATATAATTTGTCATCTCTAGCTGCGGGTTAGCATTTTGAGGCATTACTCTTCATTAATTCTTACAAATACTTCAAAAATACTTATGTTTTCTGGTTAAATCGTTAAAGACTTTAATCACACTCTGAGGATTGCTTCTCCCTAAAATGTCCAGGTTTCAGGTCTAAATATCAATAATTTTCGGCTCGCGCTTCGCGATCGCATTAATTGTTTTGAATATTCATCCTTAAGATCCTATTGTTGTAAAAAAAAAAAAAATAGGCACGCGCTTCGCCCTCGTATGAGGTCGATTTATTGAATGAGATCCCTATCATAATTTATCTACGATAAATGTTCCTTTTTCGTCCAAAGATCAATAATTTTCTGCTCGCGACCCGCGCTCGCATTCATTGTTAAGTTAGATACGAATCATTTTTATTATTACAAAAAACCAACAAAGAATTTCCCGTCTTAACGTCTTTTGAGAAATGTTAGCACTCGCATTAATATAATATACACGTTGAAAGGGGCGCGATTTTAGCACTTGCCCTGGGCGCTGTTTGTCTTAGATACACCACTGTAAGAATGTAATCTTATGTCATGATTGATGAGGTAAACCGATCCCGATTCCGATACGAGGAAAGGGTGGTATACGAGGCAATATAAAGTACATGTCTATTTGCATCTCCTGGGTCCAGTGCGGCATAATTATCAAACTTGACTTGCTGAATGAAATCTACATGTATACACACCCTCTCTCTAGATAGAGAAATGGCCGGTAGACATGAAGTAGCTATCCCTGTTGGGAAGTACAAAGACACATAGTATGTGACACAGTAGGCCCTATGTAACACACAAGGTGTATCCCACTTCGTCACTTGGTGTGCACACAAAGTGGAACGCAGTGATGTAACCTTCATATGATGACTAAATATACCACTGTGAAGCTAACTTTCACAGAGTCCACCGTGGCTTGAAGACACTGTGAATGCTCACACTGTATAGGTGTCCACAGTGTCAAACTATATATTTAAATTTACATTGTTGAAAACAGGCTAGGGTTTCACGTTGTCTCCTATGTAACACTGTGAAAATTATCTTACACTGGGGATGTGTCCATAGTGTGATATTATTTTCAAGGTTAACTTAGAGCATTTTACAGCATTGATCTGATATTTACAGAGTTCAGACACTGTAAACACTTATACACCGTATAGATTTCAACAGTATTAAATCATCTCAACTTTTTTTTCAATAGTGTGTAGCACATCTTCACATAGTTTTGTGCACTTAAACACATACTGCACTCGCACCTCAAAGCAAGGTGTGCACAGTTTGAAACCATCTATATGTTGTTGAATTTGAGTATATAACAGTGTGAACTACGCGTGGAATTATATTTTCACAGAGTCCACTATATGTGAGCACACACTGGATATCACACTGCAGATCGATGAATCCATAGTGTATACAAATTTATCTCAACATTGTTGAATGTGAGCATTTAAGTAAAGGGTGTGTGTATCACATCTTCACAATGGGTCAGATGCATAATAAGTAGCAATTGCTTTGGCTAGGCTTTTGTTTGGCATTGCTTGATTACGTATATGCATATGTGGAGCGTTGTGGCCCAGTGGATTAGTCTTCGGACTTTGAAACAGAGAGTTGTGGATTCGAATCCGAGCCATGGCGTAAGTTCCTTCAGCAGGAAACTGATCCACAGTGTGCTGCACTCAACCCAGGTGAGGTAAATGGGTACCGGTAGGAAGTAATTCCTTCAGAAGCTGTGTGCGCTATGAACACCTAGCTCAGCCGG
This sequence comes from Lytechinus variegatus, assembly GCF_018143015.1. Classification (NCBI taxonomy): domain Eukaryota; kingdom Metazoa; phylum Echinodermata; class Echinoidea; order Temnopleuroida; family Toxopneustidae; genus Lytechinus; species Lytechinus variegatus. Next base: position 3,752,041 of record NC_054755.1, on the reverse strand, counting down.
GTAATATAGGAGCGCCTTGAGCAACTAACAAGGTGGATATGTGCGCAATATAAATACCCTTTATTATTATATGAGTGAGCAAATGTTCTTGCTAGTAAGCTCAAGCAGTCGCTAACTGCCTGCTAGCATTTGTATCGATTAAGATATTGCTAAAAAGCGTATACACAGGGCGTACATTTTGCTTGTGCATTTAAGAATTTGCTTGAGTTTTTCGAGCTCCGTCAAAGCAGCTTGAGAGTTTGCTTGATCAGGGCGTTCGCATTTTATTATTATGTTTTGTACCTGAGAGAGAAGTGCAGTAGCCAACATGTACATGTTTTCTTCCTTGTCAGTGCAAACTGGATGACAACTATATAAATTTATTAACTAGAAACAAATCAAAGGAAGAGTTTGACACCACGTCTAAGGAAAAGATGTTACAGGGGAGAAGCGGTATTTGCACTTAACCTTATACACTTTTGCATGACAAGGGGATAAATGAGAGAGAGAGAAAGGGGGGGGGGTGTAGATGATGTAATGAAGAAAGTTTTTTTTTGCATTCCTGGCACAAGACTTGACATAGTTGACTTTTGAAAACTAAAGGCACGTGTACTGGCGGTGGCATGATATTTTAATGGGGGAGGGGCTAGATAACAGGCGACCTTCGTTGTTTCATATATGAAAGATAAGGATATTGTTATTATTTTATCATACGTAACCCATCACTTATTTACGATACTTTTTTTGGTTCTTTGTTCCTTTTTCCTTCATTTTTCTTATTCTTCCTTGAGGATTATCGCCCCCCTCATCGGAAGGGAATTATAAGCCATGGCGCTTTTATACTTGAAGGATCTTTTGAAGTAATTTGTTCTTGGTTTGGGTAATTAAAATTTGGTTCCGAAACGGGAGGGATACGTATGTGATACTAACTCAAATTCATTTCTTAAATATTTTGGAAATAGATTATTCATGATCTTATACATGAGAATAAGGGAATGATCGCTTCTTCTTTTGTCCAACAATTGCCAATTTAGTGTATTGTGCATTTCCAAAGTAGATATATAAGATTCGGGTTTAATCTAAAGTATAATACGACCTGCTCTGTTTTGTAGTTTTTGGAGGCGGTCTGTATATTTCTTAAAGGAAACATCGTAAACAACATCGCCATAATCAAAGTAGGGTAGGATCAATGAACTATATATTAATTTCAGAATCGATTCACTTAGGAATCGCCGCAATCTTCTCAGAAAGCCGACTAATTGACCTATTTTTTGCAACATGTTGTCTATATGCAGATTAAAATTCAAATAATCATCAACTATGATGCCTAGGTATTTGACATGATGAACTTGTTCTAATGGGGTATTATTTAAGGAAACATGAAGGGCGTTTTGTTTAGAAATCATATTCTTGCTTCCAATGAGCATACAGACCGTTTTTTGACAGTTAACACTTAACTTGTTCTGGCACATCCATTGGTACATATTTTCTAAATCTGAGTTGAGAGCCTCATTGATTCTATCAATGGAGGGGTGTGAAAAATACAAAACGGTGTCATCCGCATACAATTGGATATGACATGTATTAATACATTTCACTAAATCGTTGACATATAAAATAAAGAGCAGTGGCCCCAGGAGTGATCCCTGGGGCAAACCGCAGTTAATAAATGATTCATAAGAGAGTTCCGAATTAATAAGAGTCCTACAAACCCGGTTTGACATGTAACTTCGAAACCATGAGGATGGTGTACCAGAAACACCTAGGGTATTCATTTTTTTCATAAGAATATCACAATTCACGGTGTCGAATGCTTTTTTTAAATCGACGAAGACGGGCCCAATGTAATGTTTCAGATCGACCGAGTGAAACCAGTCATCGGTTACCTTTAGGAGAGTGGTAATAGTTGAGTGCCGTGGCCGAAAACCGGATTGGGCAGGTGTCAAAATATCATTCTTTCGCAAAAAATCTAAAACTTGCCGTTGAACAACCCTTTCCAGTATTTTAGATACGCAGGGCAGAATTGAAATGGGCCTATAGTTCGAAGGATAATTTTTTATCGCCACCTTTGTGAATTGAGATAATCTTGGCTTTTTTCCATTGTTGCGGAAATATACCGCTTGACAAAGACAAATTAATCAACTTAGCAATGCTCATTGATATCTCCATAGAGCATGCCTTCAAAACAAAGACAGATATCTCGTCAACACCGACAGACTTAGTGTTTTTAAGATTTCTTATGATTTTCAAAACATCATGTTCGTTCACCTGAGTAAATGCAAAATTCTCATTTGTATGATTATCATTTTCTGTATGGGGGTTCATATCAGGTATTTCACTGGCTAATTGCCTCCCTACGTTTGCAAAGTAAGTGTTGAATAGGTTATCAGTTTCAGTATTACAATCCGAATTAGACGAAACGGTAGGTATTTCACGTTTTTATTCGGAATATGGACTTTAAGGTTTTCCAAGTCTACTTTGGGTTTACCTTAAAATGTGTAAATTTATCAGAGTAATACCGTTTCTTTGATTTCCTTACTTCTTTTGTTACCTTATTTCGTAATATTCTTTACTCGCACATAAGTTTTTCATCTTTCAGTTTCCAAGCTTTTCTTTTAATTTTGTCACGTTTTTTCATGAGTTTACAAATATATGCATTCATCCAAGGAGAACCCTTTGTACTTTTTCTTTTTGAACGATTTGGCATGTGTTTGTCAACAACATGTAAAAACATATTTTGCCATAATTCGACAGCATCATCAACTGAATTACATTGATCTATACTTTCCCAATTCTGGTTACGAATATCATTTCTAAAGTCATCACTATTGAGCTTGCTGCAACTTCTGAAAGAGATAGATTTGGGCTGAGCACAGATCTTAGAGTTCCAGGTTAGGAAGCTAATCAAATGGTCACTCATCCCGTTATGAATTACACCATGATTGACTACGTTTTTGGTGTTGTTTGTTAATAAATGATCTATCAGTGTAGCAGGAACATTTGTGATTCTTGTTGCTTCTTTGGTATTAATTTGAACCAGAGAATAAACATTATTTATATCAACATATTTCTTGGTCATACTTGATAAGGGTTTAGCTAGGATATCACAGTTTACATCACCTGATATAACTATGTCACAATTCATTGTGTCAATAACGCTAAGAAATCTTTCATACAAATTAAAGATTCCAATATCTGAAGATGGTGGTCTATACGAAGTTGATACGATAAGAGGTTTTGAAAACTTGAGATAAACTTTAAAAGCAAGTGCTTCTAAATCATCAAGAAATTCATGACTTATTTTTTCAAAATGTAATGATTTGTGGAGGTAAATGGCTACTCCACCACCCTGTCGAACTCTGTCTTTACGAATCAAATTATAATCGTCAATCATGATTTCCATATCATAGATAGATTCATCTATTTTGGTTTCATTAACTGCGAATATCTGAACCTTGTTAGTCTTAACAAATGTTCTCACTTCTTCAATGTGTCTCAGTAGGCTGTTAACATTTAAATGGGCGATCTTAAGGCCATTACCACGTAATTCTTGGTAGTATAAACCGTGCATACAAGTAATGTTTCGGTTGGTAGTGTTTCTACTGACATTATCTTACTCCGGGATGGTAATATTTTCCGATTCATTATAGAAGGGCATGTCTTTAAATGTTGCATTGCCAACCGAAAAAGTTCTCTGACTTGTCATTGTAGATCTCTTCAGGAATACCAGCACAAATGATATGTAGCCATTGGTTGCATTTAGTACACTTAAGTCCCTTCTGATTGTTCTTAACCGGTTTCATACAACAGGCACATGGGTATTTGTAGATACTGAACTCCATTTAGGAGAGCCTATGATACAGTCTCATATAAGACGAGTAGATGAATATGGGGGTTTTAAAAAATAGTTTGAAAATTCAAAAAAAAAATAAAATATTAAGTTAAGTAAAGTAAAGTCAGTGAGGTAACGGGGGAAAAGTACAGCCGACGGACGACCGTGTCTCTAATTATATTATTTTGCAATGCACGCTGGATAAATAAACCGTGTGAACAAAATAGGAAAATGATATTATAAAATGTAAGCCACATGATCGTAGTTAGAAATTCATTTAGTTTTGAGAGTGGACAAAATGTAAAAGAATATTAAATCACGTCATTGTGTCTATTTAGGTTTACGGATGTGTCTTGTATCACCCAATGATGAAATGAGCTGGTAGTCTTGTTAGTTTTGCCTGGTTGTGTGTCGACATGGTCATGGAGCAGTGCTTGAATGTACCTTCAAAAATGAAACATTATCACTAATGTTAAATGACAATCCACTTCCTTGTGCTGTCCAGTAATTTTACCAGTAATTACGGATAAACAAGACAACAATATCGTGATTTTCCTTAGTCAACCTCAGCTCCCAGCTTTTGGCTCAGAACAGAGCAGTTCCTAAGGTCAATAAATTCCAATGACTGTCATTTTTTTGTAAGGAAATGAAATCATTTTACATAGAAATGTTTGAAATCAGGCACATTTTTTAATACACAACTATATGAAAACTCAAATGATGATAGGAAGAATGAAAAGAAGAAACATGATTCGTCTGCTCGATTACTGTAAATCTAAGTGAACACCATTCCACTAAGACTTGTTATAATACAAATACACAAATATACAAAATCTGTAACAGATTTACAATCGACCAAGCAGATTGAAGGATCATGTAAAACACTAATAATGTTCAAGTCTTTTTGAGACGGGGACCCAGGGGCCCGTAACACAAAACTTAACGATGATCGTAGAACATTTTTTTTCTACGATTGATTGCATTGACTACAATGTACAATCAATCGTAAAAATCAAGCGTATATCTATCGCTAACCTTTGTGTTACGGGACCCTGGTTTGCTTCTCCTTTAAGGGTACGGTCACACCGAGGAAACCAACTCCATACCATGAATAGCAAATATGAAATAACACATCTGATTGGTTCCTGGTCAGTATTTTGAGCCAAATGCGCGTGTAAAATTGATCTTGATTGGTCAATTCATTTAGCGATGAACTGACCTATCAAAATCATCGTCATCGTTGCATGCGCATTTTGCTCCGGAGACTGACTAGGGATCATAGAGATGTATTATAGAGAGATGTATGCTAGGAATCAATCAGAATTGTTCCTTCAAATTAGCGATTAATCGCTAATTTGAAAGAACAATTCTGATTGATTCCTAGCATCCATCTCTGATTGATTCCTAGCATCCATTAATCGCTAACCTTTGTAAGACCCAGGGGCCCGTTACATAAAGGTTATTGATCATAGAATGTTTTTCTACGATTGATTGCATTGACTACAATGTACAATCAATCGTGAAAATCGAGCATACGATTAATCGCTAGCCTTTGTTTTACAGAGCCCAGATCGACAAAAAATATCGTTTTCCAAAGACAGATAACTGTTGGTTTGTAGTCGTGAGTCGTTTAAGAGTGAGTTTTAGTTCAGTACACGAGCTTACTAATGAGTTGATGAAAGGATAGTCAAGTTGGGTCAAAAGCATTTCCTGATATTGTAACCACCCGGAAATACAATTTTCATTTGATTTTTTATTAAAAACAGATGATAATTGTAATCCACATCTGAGAAATGACTGAAACCAATCTGTTAAGTCCATTGAATCATTTTGTAAGTCATATTTAATGTTGTAAATGCCACCCTGTAAGGCATGTTTCTTATTTGCACAATGAGATTTCTGCTCAAATTGGAATACGTGCATTTATGATGATGATAATGAAAAATGAAGATGATATTTGTAATGTTGATGATATTGATATACTAAGCTAAAATGATTCCCGGAAAATTTATATATATTTTATATTTTGGTAGAGGTGTTGTGGCTCAGTGGAGAAGTCTCCGGACTTCGAACCCCAAGGTCCGGGGTTCAAACCCCACCGCAGCACTCGCGTCCTTTGACAAGGCGTTTATCTACATTTCCCACTCTCGACCCAGGTGTAGTAAATGGGTACCCGGTATAGGAAGGAATTCCTTAAATGGTTGATGCTCCTGATAGGCTCCGAAGTTAAGCCGGGGTAATAGTATGCAGCGCTTATAAACATTTGTAGTACGCTCTATTTAAATGTTGCATATTATTATTTTATGGTAGTATAATATTAACAGTTGCACTTCAGTTTAATTGTTGTTTTCTGTAAAGCATAGTATTTTTTCCGAGCAAAACTACGACGACTACTACGACCACTATGCTACAACCACCACCACCACTACTACTACTACTACTACTACTACTACTACTACTACTACTACTACTACTACTACTCCTACTACTCCTACTACTCCTACTACTCCTACTACTCCTACTACTACTCCTACTACTACTACTACTACTACTACTACTACTACTACTACTACTACTACTACTACTACTACTACTACTCCTCCTACTACTCCTACTACTCCTACTACTCCTCCTACTACTCCTACTACTACTCCTACTACTACTACTACTACTACTACTACTACTACTACTACTACTACTATCCTACTACCCCTACTACTACTATACTACTACTACTCCTACTACTACTACTACTCCTACTCCTACTACTACTACTACTACTACTACTACTACTACTACTACTACTACTACTACTACTACTACTACTACTACTACTACTACTACTACTATTAATACTACTACTACTACTACTACTACTACTACTACTACTACTACTACTACTACTACTACTACTACTACTACTACTACTACTACTACTACTACTACTACTACTACTACTACTACTACTACTACTACTACTACTACTACTACTATTACTACTACTACTACTACTACTACTACTACTCTATCCTACTACCCCTACTACTCCTATACTACTACTCCTCCTACTACTACTACTACTCCTACTCCTACTACTACTACTACTACTACTACTACTACTACTACTACTACTACTACTACTACTACTACTATTAATACTACTACTGCTATACGACTACTACTCTTTCTAGGACCGGGCATGGTGGTCCAATGGTAGTGCGTCCGCCTCATGAACGGGAGGTCCCCGGCCGAGTCATACCAAAGACTTATAAAAACGGGACCTTCTGCTATCTTGCTTAGATTTAAGAAGGGTAATAAAAACATTATGTTATGCAGGGCCCGCTGGAAGAGCAGTCTTATGATTGAAGTGGCTACCATGGGTAAATAAAATATTATTATTATCATTACTACTACTGCTGCTGCTACTACTTCTTCTACTTCTACTAGTACTACTACTGCTGCTACTACTACTACTACTACTACCACCACTTCTACTGTCTAATGCTGCTGCTGCATGCTGCTACTACTACTACTACTACTACTACTGCTATGACTACTACGACGACTATTACTACTACTACTACTACTACTACTACTACTACTACTACTACTACTATTATGACTACTACGACGACTATTACTACTACTACTACTACTACTACTACTACTACTACTACTACTACTACTATTACTACTACTAATACTACTACTACTACTACTACTACTACCACTACTTCTACTACTATCACTATTACTATCTACTACTATCACTATTACTGCTGCTACTATTGCTACTACTACTACCACTACTACTTCTACTACTACTACTACTACTACTACTACTACTACAACTACAACTTTTTCTACCACTAATACTACAAGGCCACATTTTTTTTCGAAAGCCACAACCTTGACCTACCACTGTCATAATAAAATAGCAAATGAAGAAATATTTTATGGCTTGCCCAGATCCTTTATACTAACTTTCCTTGGCATCTGCACTTTCGACAAGTTTTGGACCTTATGCATAAACAGTTATTTCGGCTTTTGATGGTAATAACCATGGTAACATTGCTCATCAGCCAATCAGAATCAAGAATTTCATGGAATTTGCTATTGGATGTCGAATATAGGCCTACTCTTCAAAGATCCCTGGTCAGAATGACTCAGAAACGGGTCTTTTGATGGTACGATCCATTAGCGTCATTGGCCAAAGTTTTTGAGGTGTGAGACATTGAGCGAGAGGGCCTTCAGTACACAAGGCATGAGTAGTCCGCCATTCAGAACCTTAACCCGAGTGAAGGGTTTGCACAGCAGACTATGCACTAATATACCCTCGGAGCATTTCATGAAGGACATGTCAGACGTTTTATCCTACAGTTTCCCTTCTAACAGTACTTGTCAACCAATCAATACCAATGAATTTTGTCGGATCTCACACCCTGTATACGACAAACGTTAAAGAAAGGCTCCCAAGTTTTACTGGTCAATCTGACTCGACTAAAACATACGGTGTAAGCCCATTACTCTTATGCGACGGGGCTCTGTGTGGGTGGGTTTAAATTTCAGATGAAGGTGTTCCCTAAGAGTTAGTCAAATAGAGACTAAACATCATACCAGAAGAGGAAATTGTATTTTCTGGTATATGAACGTTACCAAGGCAATAGTAATCATATACGGATGTCATGAGCCATCGAGATCCTTCCTTTCCTTAGAAATGAAGTCAAATTGGTCGATATAACGAGATAATAACAGACCACTTCCTCTGTTTGATCTTGTATGAAAATAGAAAGGCCTACCCCTTTACCCATTTGATATCATAAAAAGAAGGACATGATAGGCCTATACACAATATTTGGCCTAACCACTTTTTCTCTCAGAAAAGAAAGGGCTTCGTTAGATGAGGCGGCGCCAAGATACCTTGATACCTGGGGGGGGGGGGGCGATTCTAAATTTGACGTCATTTTTTTCTCAATAGTGCATGTATAACATACAGGAGTAAGATAATGTTACCCGATTTATACCTCTTCTTTTAAAAATAGATACTCTTCTGTCTTCCCGTGTATATTTGGAGGAGCCGTGGAGTAATGGTTCTGACTCTCACCTTGTAAAGAGAGGGTCGTGTGTTCGAATACCACCGCGGTCTGGCGTCCTTTGGCAAGGCGTTAATCCACACTTTGCCACTCTCGACCCAGGTGCTAAATGGGTACCCGGTATGATGTGAAAGTCATTGTAGCTTGTCCAGTACTGTGTTCGCCTCAAAGGCGACTGACTGGAATACTCCCCAGGGAGTGGAGGATGTGCACACATTGTGTGCGGGAATGACTGATTGAATCCGATGACCGGGTATCTGTCAAGCGCTTAGACACGTCGTTCCGATGTATTAAGCGCTATATAAAAGCGGATTATTATTATTTCACCGTTTCTCTATTCTGTCTCTTCCCCGTCTTTTGCACTTTTTGAAACCTCATTAAGGGTGGCCCCGATGTAGCGCCGCCCCTGGAGAGCATTTTATGAAAGCACTTGTCGGACGTTTTATCCGACATGTCCTGTTTTATCCGACAGTTACCATAGTAACAGTGCTTGTCAGCCAATCAAAATCAAGGAAAGTTATCAGACCTGACAACTTGTCGGACAGAAATGTTGATGAAACGCCCCCCTGGTCCTACCTAACTTTCCCATGAGAAAGGTAGAAAACCGATACAAGCCTATCCCATTTCCCATTGGCACGTGGAAGGCATCGGTAGGTTTTATTCTCATGGAATTTCTATTGGTAAAACTTCTTCTTGATGACGTATCGAGAAGGTTTGCACTTTCTGAACTTTTTCTTCCAGATTAATAATACGTCATCATTTCTTTCCTCCACACATCATTTGTATTTTCGATTTGATAAAAAATAAAGATTGGATACAATTATATTTCGTGAAGACGGTGGCATTATGAAATGGAAACATGTTTAATTAAAGATAGGTAGCTTGCATTATCAAATTTGATTTGAAGAACCCAAAAAAATTCTTTGAAGATTAATTGAACTTCTATATAGGAAGCCTTTAACCTTTTTATGAGATTAAAAAAATATAGTTTTCGTTTGATTTATTCGGTATAATGTTTGATCTATTGTATAAGCCCCTCGTTATACACATACCTCTTTAATTATAGTATATTAAATTAGTACATTTCGCAGTATATTACTTTACTTCTTAAAATTATTAGTATGCCATACAGTCAAGGCCGTAACTGGAAGTTGATGTCAAACTACGTACAAGAACATAATTGACTAATTTTCTTCGTATAAATCTTGTATGTCATTACTACAAAACCCGGCCCTTTGAAAAGAAGAATTTTAAATATTTACATGTACATTTGAATTTATTTTTAAAAACATTCTTTTTCTTACATAGATTTAAAATTACGCTCAATCATATTTATTGTACAATAATTGTATCTGATATGTGACAGGGCACAAAATTGATAAATAATATAATAAAAACATAACTGATTCTAGTTGATATTCGTGAGAACATAATTGACTAATTTTCTTCTTATAAATCTTGTATGTCATTACTACAAACCTCGGCCCTTTGAAAAGAAGAATTTTTAATATTTACATGTACATTTGAATGTATTTTTTAAAAACATTCTTTTTCTTACATAGATTACGCTCAATCATATTTATTGTACAATGTATCTGATATGTGACAGGGCACAAAAGTGATAAATAATATAATAAAAACATAACTGATTCTAATTGGTATTCGTGAGAACACAATTTATTGATGAAAAACTTCTCACGCTGCAAAACCTCTCCCGTAGTAGACCTTCAGAAATAGGTCATACATATCTTGATCTTAATATCCGTTTCGATATAGCATGTACTCTGATAAGCTTGTTACTTATCTTAAAGGGATAAAATAGACATGCTTTTAAGATGTATTTGGAGTAATTTTACTTATTTCGCTTAGGAAGGTGCATATGATTTTGAAGAGCGAGTTTTGCTTGTCATTTTTTTAAGGAAAATAATGATCGATTTTTTTAATACGATTTTTTGGTAGCCAGATTTTCTGTTGGAAAAATCATGGATATTTTGTGGCAGCGAGATCAAAATGTCCACAAAGTGGATATTCTCCATTAAAAAGACAACAATTTAGAACTAAGCTATAAATGCAACTAGATGAATTTCATTTTAGAATTTCTTTGCTTCATTATTAAGCCTATAATTTATGAATATTGACTCCATGTTATGAGAAAGAAAATATAAATGAAGGAAAAAAATTAGTGAAGAAAAAAATCTTTCGCAGCCGATGGAAGGCGAATTCGGCAGTATCGATACACATTTTCAATTCTTAATTGCTTTATTTCCTGAATATGAGGGTAGGTGCATATATTTTTCTTTAGTTTAAAGTAACCTTTAAAACAGTTATGGAATAGTTATAACAAACTCATGTAGCACGAGCCCTTTGTAAATTATGTGTGAGTTTCGATTGATTTTTTTTTATAACAGACTTCTAGACAGATTCCTTCTTTGTCTCTTTGTTCATTTTGTTCTGTGTTTCATTTTCTTTATTGTTTGCGCGATTGTTTAAGTTTCTTTGTGTGTGTTTGTTTTTTTATTCATAGAGAGAAAGAGACAGAGAGATGGGGGGCTGATATTGTAGGGCAAATTTTGTATTGGATCACATTCAACCTGCAGCAGTTGCTATAGGAACGACTCTTTTATGGTAATTTTACTTGACTGAAGTTCACTGTGCACTTGACTTTTGATTTTATTCTGAGAAGATGAATAGAACCGACAAAGCAATGTTGCAAAACTATCCGCCCTTTCACACGGTAAAAAAATCGTAATTTGAATGATGATTCCAGTGAAAATTAAGGCTAATGACGAATTTTTAGCACGTGTGAAACCAAACTAGAATCACGAACGCTAATCGCAATCACGAATTCAAATTGTACTCCGGAAGTGAATTCCAGTTAAGCTTAATTTTTACTCAAATTAAGGTACGTATTTTCCGTGTGAAAGGCCTGATGATTCTTAAGACGAATTGCAACCATCATTACAATGATGATTCAAGATTCACGTGTGAAAAGGCCCTATGATAACAAGGAGTGAAAAATGGTCTAGGAGAGATGATAGAGCTATAAGAGAGGGATGATGAATGATGATTAAGTGAAAAAAGCATTCGGGGAAAATATGAATTATTCACAATTTATAACGTGGCAGTCGGTTTATCTTTTTTCGAGAGGTCAAAGTGACCGAAAGAAAAATCAAGTTCAGTACTTTTTTAGAATAATTTCTACCACAAAGGAAGTGTCAAGTCCATTTCCTTCCGTCTGTTGAAGGTCGAGAGGTAATAGTTTATGAAGTTCAATTTAATAGAGACAAATACCTTGCAAAATGAATAACATTGCACTTTTTTTTTGGATTTGGCCCCGACGATTGAACTTCATCTTAATTCAAGATACAAGACACATTCGATTATTCTCGGCGTTCCCGGCGGAACGGGGGTTGTGGTGTGGGGGAGGGGAGGCAGATTTCCCAATTATTTACAGCGCCTCATGGGGGAGATCTCATGTAATCGCCACGTGTATTTGAATGTTCTTCATGGCAATGACCAAACTAGAAGCCTTTGTCGAAAATAGTTGAATCAAAGCAGCATGCAGCGTCATCCTGGGGAGCGTTTCATCAATATTTTTGTCCGACATGTTGTCAGATCTTACATCTTTCCTTGATTTTGATTTGCTGATAAGCAATGTTACTATGGTAACTGTCGGATAAAATGGGACTTGTCGGATAAAACGTCTGACAAGTCCTTTCATGAAACGCTCCCCTGGACTCTGGACACCGGCATGTTAGCAATTTTTCGTCAGCCCCAAAACTTATACGACGAAACTGCCGTTCCGGTTCACCAATTTTCTTCAAAGACCTCCCATCTGTTCATTGTCATTTGTTCGTGCATTTTCAATACATGTACCATGTTCTTGAATCCATCATGCGGTGCGTAAATTCCCTAGTATCGCTCAAAGTGGACGACAATCCCTTCCGATATTTCCAATCATTAAGATTTCAACTTTCGTATCCTCTAAAAGTTTTTGTTTAAACGTTAACGCTTTTATTCTTTTCTTAGCTATTCAAATAAACCTGATGTGAGGTAAGACTTAAACCTCAATGAGAAACAGGAATTTAGCACGTACGCAGGAGATCAAGCTTTATAACAGATCATAACGTCCATTTAATGGGTCTGTCACATTTCGCCTATACGGCAGACGTATACGCGAGTCATGCAGAAACAGCCGTTTTAACATTTTTGTACGTGAGTGCGTCATTAATTTAGGCCCTTACAAAACACTTCTATTGATCGATGGACGAAATCACCATTTCTTATTCAAGCACCTATCATTTTCCACTTTGCCTTATATTCCATTTTTCAGTCAAGTTAATGAAATGATAATAAACATGCATAAAAGTCAATATGTCATTCAATTAATACCATAACAGTTATGTTTTTGGCATGTTATTGCATTCCTTATTAATGCTCATGTCATATGTAGAAAGAAAGTTAACTGTTAACAACTGTTTCGCATGTAAATGACTTGGCACTTCGAAGAATAGCGATGCACTATTATAACGGTTTGATTGACATTGGTCAGTTGGATAAAAATTCTAAGAATAAGTGAGCGTCATGCACAAAGCCGTGTAATAACCCTTAAAACACGATCTGGATTTATTTTATTAATCAATTTTTGCCCCTCCCCTCATGGACTTTATGCACTCATCAAAAATAATATGGAGGACATAATCAAGCCAATTATAAGAAATTGTAGTTTCTTTCATTATTGGAAATTTGAATTCGATTTTATAATGATTCTTTTTTCCCCGTGAATTAAAATCGTAATTACCAGCTACTTTTCTTAATATAAACTTTAAAGAAAACAGGGTATGAATATTTGAAAACTTAATCTATTAAAGCCACCGCACACCTTACGACCATTCGCGATCCGACTTTGGAACAAATCGAATTTTGCTCATTTACTGAAAATGTGAATGGAACATATCATTTAATTTGAGGTTAAAATTAATGGAAAGAATACTATAACCATTTTGAAAGATTACAAGCCTTTATTTCAGAGTAAAGGCCAAATTGATTTCAAATCGCAGCGAATCGTACGACGACTATGACGTCATTATGACTAGATATTAAATTCGCTTTTATTCTAGGAAGGATGATAGCAGAGTCACAGGTTTGATCATATGTATTCCTACGATGATTTAGAACATTACACAGTAAGATATTCCAAGTCTCAACACTAGCATCAAATTATTCTACATTTTATTCTGAAATCGGGTCGCAGACCAATCGTAAGGTCGCCTTTAACCATATAGTTGAATTGAACTATCCTTTGGTCTATGGGCAATTTCCTTTTTTGGCAGAGAGCATCATTCTAGAAGGTCAAATATTATGTTAAGCATATTATAAGTATGATACATTGTCATGGCTGTGGGCAAGGTTTCGGGACCTGAACTGATGATATTCCCTCTATCTATTATCCAGGTCGAAGTGAACCGAGAATACGAAACGAGTTTTTATCTGAAGACAGAATAGTGTGGGCAGAGCTCCTCACCTCCCCGACCCGGCAAGCTCGAATCAGCAGTATTTCAGCAAGCAACAACCCAGGCAGCAATGCAGCGGTTTCGATGAGGTACTACTACGAAGAAAACGAGGCCCAGTTCGTTGGGGTTGCTGGTGACTACGCCAACAGAACCCTCTTCTGGTCATCAACACTCAATAGAACAATATACAAAGGTGGTCTGGATGACGACTCGGAGGCATCCGCTCTGTTTGTCGGCACATCGACATCGGTCGAAGGACTTGCCGTTGATTGGATGGCCAAGAATCTGTACTGGGCGGACAGTGCTTATGATTGGATCATGGTATCGGACTACAATGCAACCTATTTTACGATCCTCATTGATACTGGGTTAGAAAAACCGCGAGGAATTGCGACTTTTCCTCAAAGAGGGTAAGATATATTTCTTCTTTACCGACGCGCTTTTCTTTCCTTTTTTATGAGGAACCTAAGAAGCATCCTTGAGGGACACCATTCTGCTGATTTAGTTGAACGATAAGTATGTATCCTACAAAAAAAAACGTTTTGCATGTAGCCCTTATTAGTCGATTTGACAGTCTCATAGGCTCAATACACCAACCTAGAAATGTTCTTTCCGATGAAGTTTTTTTCTTGATTCGTGTTCGTATGGGGTCCTAGAACAAATTCAGCTTGGTTGCCCAAAGTTGCCGTTTGGGCAATTTTGCTAATTTGCATAAATCCAAAATGGCCGCCAGATGCAATCTTGAAAACCTAACTTTTGAACCTCTGTCCACAAAATGATGAGTAATGACTCGTTTTAGGGGTTTAGAGATGTGTAGAACCGATTTCTGTAATCATTTTTGCAATATAAGGTCATCTTCAGGTCAAATCCAAGATGGCCGCCATATGCCATCTTGAAAAATTGACTTTTGTTCCCATTGCCTCAGAATGACGAGTAATACCTCTATTTAGGGGTTTTGGGGTGTGCAGAATCCATTTCTGCTTTCTACTTTGCAATATAGTGTCATCTTCAGGTCAAATCCAAGATGGCCGCCATGTGACGCCATCTTGAATTGAAATATCAATTGTTGAACCTTTTGCCCCCAGAATCATGAATAATTACTCTATTCACGAGTCATTTGGTATGTTGATTCAATTCATGCAGTTATTTAGCACAAAGGATAATCTTCAGGTCAAATCCAAGATGGCCGCCAACCGCCATCTTGAAAAATTATAGTCCGAGGCTTATACGTGTTAGAAGTAATGTAAAGGGATTTCAGTAAGAACAATCATTTCTTTTATTAATTCTCAAGTTCAAGGTCAAGGTGAAGTTACACCTTAGATGTCAGATTTCAACATTAATTGCTCAACTTAGAATGAATCCTCTTTAGGTTTGGGCTATGATCCATTTCGAGTCTATTTTTATTTTTTTAAGGTCCATCCATACCTTTGTACTGAAGAGGCTTTTAGGGTCTTATTTGAATTTGAAAGTGTTTTATCAATATTTTTTTCTAAATCAATGTGTCCAATGATTGGTAGGCATCAGTTTGCCTTAAAAGACGATGGTGTAGCGCTAGGCCTTACATTTTTGAGAGTGACTATAGAGCTCCACTCTAGAGTGGCAGTCTCTAGAGCAAATTTTTACAGATGAAGGAGGATGACGCTGAGACACGTTTATATAGAGATGCTGTCCTAGCCTTCCTCCTAGGCCTTTGGTCTGCCAATTTAGCATTCCGATTATTTTCTGACGTCTTGACCCCTGTACTAAGTAGCTCTCCATAGAATGGGGACTATCATCTACACCTTAAGTGTTAGTGTCTATGCCGGCAAGATTTATGTCACGTTTGCAGGTGTCTTTGTAACGGAGGTGTGATCTACCGATGGGGTGAGACCAATCACACAGCTCACCTTACCTCGGCGAATCCAAGAATGGATTTGCCAAGGTTTCATGCGGCAAACATGCCCCATGACTAAGGAGCGAGAATAAGCTTTGGATGCCAGCACGTACGCTGAAGGGCCTCTGTATTTTTCACTTTGTCCTGCCATTTAACGTGCATGATACGTCCGAGGCAGCTGACATGGAAGGTGTTTAGCCACTTTTCTTGGTCGGCGTACGTTTTCCAGGACTTACTTCCGTGCAGGAGCTTGGCCATGACTGTGACAGATTTTACAATCCTGATGCTAATCTGCTTGTCCTGTGAAAGGGGGCAAGAGACATATAGTCGGTCCAAGGTAGGTGAGGAGTTCACCACAACCAGACGAGTGTGTGCTGTTGATATAAATATCTGGAGGACAGTCGGTGCCTTGAATCTATCAGGATTTCTGACTGTCTCAAAGGCTGATGGATGATCTAAACCCATTACATGCACAGGACAGGCAGATGTTATGTATGACTAGGTCTTGTATTCACACTTCTTGAGAGGCAGGGGCGACATCGTTTCCGTAAAACATTTCACGAATGAGAAAAATCCTGACCTTGGAACAGTCTTGGGGAGCCTACCTTCTGCAGGAGGCTAAAGAGTGCACTCCTGCTGACCAAGTCAATGGCTCTTGTCAGGAGGAAAAGTCCAATAATAATTACAAAGGAAGTTAATAAGTGAACTAATTTTTTTGAAAAAAAATTAAGGAGAAATCCCTTTTTAATTCAAATAATATTTTAAAGTCATTTCACCGTGAAAGCATGGTTGCACAGAAATAAAAAAGGATCAAAACTCCCGGACATAAGCCTCGGACAGTAATTTTTCAAGATGGCGGTTGGCGGCCATCTTGGATTTGATCTGAAGATTATCCTTTGTGCAAAATAACTGCGTGAATTGAATCAACATACCAAATGACTCATGAATAGAGTTATTATTCATGATTCTGGGGCAAAGGGTTCAACAATTGATATTTCAAGATGGCGTCATATGGCGGCCATCTTGGATTTGACCTGAAGATGACATTATATTGCAAAATAGAAAGCAGAAATGGATTCTGCACACCCCAAAACCCCTAAATAGAGGTATTACTCGTCATGCCGGGGCAAGGGGAACAAAAGTCAATTTTTCAAGATGGCATATGGCGGCCATCTTGGATTTGACCTGAAGATGACCTTATATTGCAAAAATGATTACAGAAATCGGTTCTACACATCTCTAAACCCCTAAAACGAGTCATTACTCATCATTTTGTGGACAGAGGTTCGAAAGTTAGGTTTTCAGGATGGCATCTGGCGGCCATTTTGGATTTATGCAAATTGGCAAAATTGCCCAAACGGCAACTTTGGGCAACCAAGCTGAATTTGTTCTAGGACCCCATAGGAACATGGATCAAGAAAAAAACTTCATCGGAAAGAACATTTCTAGGTCCAGAAAATGTCAAATCGACTATATTCGAGACCCTCTGAGAAACGAGTAGGGCTATACGTACGTTTATGTGACTTTTAAATGTGTATTAGTCGTTGAAATAATACTAATAGTAGTAGTAATGATGATGATGATGATGATGATGATAATAATGATGATAGTATATGATACAGGTAATGTTAAAAATAATCGCAATAAATATAACGTTGATTATAAATAAAATGGCATTTACGTTCCGTCATCTATCTACAAATATTATATTCAGAGACGCACTATTAGTATAACCTCGATAGCTCGAGCTGCCGTTTTTAGCTCCCAATGCAGTGTACTATCCTGCCGGGTATCCATTCACCTCACCTGGGTTGAGTGCAGCACAATGAGGATCAATTTCTTGGTGGAGGTAATTACGTCATGACTGAGATTCGAACACACAAACCTCTATCAAGACGTTGACAGATATATAGTCGGTATTATCTTTTCATTTGCTTCATGAAACGGTATGAAGGTCTACAAAATCAAATAATCAAATAGACCCTAAATTGTTATATTACCAGTTACAAAATTTTGAGTCTATGAATATGATTTTTTTTTTAGATATCTATTTTGGTCAGATTGGGGAGAGGAAAAGCGGATTGAGAGGTCGACACTCGCAGGAGAAGGAAGAATTACTCTTGTTAACAGCAGTATTCACTATCCAAATGGGATTACCATTGACACCGAATCGGAAAGGTAGGTATACACACTCAGGGGGCATCGCTGGGCATTTTCCAGTGGGGGCAGGGTGTGAAGTCCCTGATTACCGATAAATATCGGTACCGATAACTGACGTACTAACCCAGGGGCAGATCCAGCTTTCATAAACATTTCTTTCTTTCTTCTTTTCCTCCCTTCTCGCCCCTTTTCTTCATTTTTCCTGACGGCAGCACAGACTTGCTGACAATATCCAAAGTAAGGGGGGGGGGGGGGGTGTCGCACTCCGACCCCCCTCCCCTTAGCGACGTTCCTGTACACACTATTGTATTTATTGGTGTACAAACACCATTCAATTTACTGCGGTGTTAAATTTTGCTATTTCGACACCTCAGGGTGTTGTCCGTGAGGGCACCACGGGGAGGGGGGGGGGGGGGGGTGGGAGGGCATTTTTTTTCAAGTCAAAATGATTATGAAAAAAAATAATAGAAAGAGGGCATTAAAATTGAGTTAAAATGAAGAGGTCCTGTAAGGGGTGTTAAGGGTTGTGAAACTTATTTTCTTGAGGATAAAGAAAAACGACGAGTCACGTCATATTTTTTGTTAGTGTCTTGTCCCTCTTTAATTATCTCGAAGCGCCGACCTGGAAATATACACGGTCTATACTGTCAGAAAATACGATCAATATAGAATACCACCCAATCAAATTACACTTTCCCTCTTTTTTCCTCTTTCCCTAACTATATTTTCGTCGTGCCTTTCATTCACTCTTTTCCCCTCTTGCCGTGGAGGCGTCCCGGGGGGGGGGGGGGCCACTTCCATTGACGAGTGGATACCATGCGCGACCATGGGGTCTCGAAAAGCACCCTAAACACGTATTTTCCATATTCTCAAACCCTACCCTTAACAAGTATTGAAAACAAATCAATACTCTTGGCAAGTAATCCCTGAAAGGAACCCCTAACAAGTACAGCGATATATTGTCACGTACGGGTCCGTCAGTCGTCGGTTTTACCTTTACACACCATTTGGTTTCGTACGGCCCCACCTTCCACAACTCGCGCAAATCGGATTCTAAAAAATTATAGTGTTGGGGCAAAAAGGACATCCTTTATCAAACATTTTCATCCCCGAAAATTTGACCCTAAACACGTATTTTTCCTAGCGAAATAGATACCATTTTTCATTATTTTGGTGTTTTTATACCCTTATCACGTTACGTACGTAACGTGCCCTATCGTGAAAAAGACATCCATTTTACGTGTTTTTTGGTCGCGCATAGTATCCACTCGTCAATGTAAGTGGCCCCCCCCGGGGAGGCGTCTCCCCTGGATCACCCACTGACTTACAAACTCGATTACTCTTTTTGCGTTAATATCCAACACAAATTCCTTCCAAAATATGAAAAATATTTCATGATTGTAATACTGAATTTTGAAATTTCCGTCCTCATTTTTGCAGAGTTTTCTGGGTGGATGCCATGCCTGAAGGGAGTAGGATAGAGTGGTGCAATATTGACGGATCAAACCGAACTCTTCTGGTTCAAATGCAGCGACAGGTGACGCATCTTTTCGATCTGGTCATCAACGGGGTAAGACAATATCCTGGCTATATTTCATTAGAATGAAAGAGTAAGAGTTTTTGTTGATGGTGATGATGATAACTATGGCGTACGATGAAAATGATGCCCGATGATAATTGTTTTTTTATAGAGATGATGATGGTGGTGGTCAGTGTCGTAACTACGGGGGGGGGGGCATGGGGGCACGTGCTTCCCCCCCCATCGGCTGGCCAAAAAAAACAGGGAAAGGAGAAAAAGAGGGAGAAAGGAAGAAAAACGTAGCGGGAAAGAAGAAATTATTGTTTATTATAATTATTATAATAATTATGTTATGTTATATTACATAAGAAATATTTTTTCATAGCTTTATGAAACATTATTTGCCCAGGGCCTATGTCTTCATTGTTCCGGGTGCTCGCATTGTCTCTTTAACGAGATATATGATCCTGTTGTACTAAAACCTCCCGTTTTCAAGTTAATATACACCAAATACATTTCCTCGCACTTCGAGTTATCATTGTGTTATGTAGTGACATATACTTCTGTATCATGACTACTTAAAGTGTTTGCCCCATTTTAATGTCTTAAAATGTCCCTCTTTCTAATCTGAATATCAAAAATTTTCAGCTCGTGCTTCGCGCTCGCATCATTCGGTTAGTGAAATACGTATGGTCTTAGTGAATTCCTACAAACAAGCCTTAGAATGCCCCTCTTCAGGTCTGAATTTCCTAACTATTCAGCTCGCGCTTCGCGCTCGCAATATTTGATTAGTGAGATGCGAATGATAATCATGATTACAATGACTACAAAAAGTGCTTCGTGTGTTTAGATGTAATTCTAACAAAATCAGCAGGCACTTGGCACTCGCATTAGAGGACTATGGTGAGATATACTAATGGATTCCTTTAAAACTATAGTCCTTAAAATATCCCTGTTTGGGGTCAATATATACAAAAATTTCAGCTCACGCTTCGCGCTCGCATTGTTTAGCAATTAGACAGGTACGCATCATGATTACAAAAATTTGTCCCTTTTTAGGTCTGAATATAAAAAATTTTCAGCTCGCGCTTCGCACTCGCATTATTTGATCAGTGACATACATATCCATTTAATGGCATTGTCCTTAAAATATCTTAGGTCAATAAACCTAGCAACTGAGCGCGCTTCGCGCGCTCACTAAGTGACTCAAATTTTTGCTGGTGCCCCCCCCCCAATGCCGTGACCCACCGTCGGTACGCCACTGGTGGTGGTGGTGATATAGTGGTGGTAGATAGTGATGATGGTGGTGGTGGTCACTGGTAATGATGGTGGTAGTGATGATGATTGTGGTCATGGTGGTGCTAGTGATGGTTGTGGTCATGGTGGTGGTGGTGATGATGATGATTATGAGTTTCATATCTGCTCTTTTGCATGCCTCACTCAAAGAATGGTTGTGGTGGTAGTGATGATGTTAGATATTAGTGGTATATAGTGGTGATGGTGATGTCGATCACGATGATGGTGTTGGTGATGGTGGGGATGATGTTGATATGGTGAGGTTGACGATGATTTTCCCCTATGATGTATTTTATGATAGGGTTGATGGTAACGGTGTTGTTGCTGCTGCCGGTGGTGCTGGTGGCGGTGATGATGATGATACTCTGGTGGTGGTGGTGGTGATGATGATGCAAGATTATGAGTTTCATATCTGCTCTTTTGCATGCCTCACTCAAAGAAATGATCAAAGAATAGATGAGCTATAAATAAATAATGCTTTCAAGAGAATGTCTTTAAATGAAGACGTTTTACCCCGGCGTTTTACATTCTTAAAGCTTGATCGGCTCCGTTGTGGTGACGATCAGCCATAAAAACTGAACTATGCCGGCTACAGTAGGCAATTCTTGGACCCTCCCACCCTCCCCAGCTCCCGATCCCCCTCCCCCTCTAGCTCTATAGGCCTAGCTACTCGAGCTAGCTTTAAAGCATTGACAAGTGATGCGCCAGTCTTCAGCGATGACAAGTTTTGACGGGACTAAATTAGACAGGATTGGCAGTCTGATCTGGTATACCGTATTTATTCATCTTTTTCTAATACGAAAGTGGAACTAGACAATTGAGTAAAACAAGCCCAGGAATGAGAAATAACTAACTTTAGTTTTAGTGGATCGCATCTACATAAAGACTAAAAGAGATATGTGGAATAAATATGCCCAGATGGACGGACGGGAGGACGTGTCGCTCGAACTGCCCGAGTCCGGCCCCGACGATTAAGTCTGGCGATCACCGTGCGGCACAAGAACAATGAACGCAGCGGAGCTTCTTCGCATCGGATGGGTTTAAGCCGCGGAGCTTCCCTGGATGGCCATATAGGCGAGCAGTGGCGTAATGAGCCAAAACTTTTGAGGGGGCTCAATAATAGCGTATCATATGTAAAAGCTGCAAGTGAGCGAAGTGAGCAAGCAACATTTTTTTTGACATTTCTATTACAAAAATCAAAGTCTGTGATAGATTTTGACATAATAATATTCAGAAAATATATTTCACAAAATCTCTTTCTTTGTCTTTCCTTATATTTATCTCTTTTTTTGGTCATGATTTTTTTTTTTTTGGGGGGGCACAGAGGCGTCGATTATGGGGGAGCAGGGGGGGGGGGGGCGATCGCCCCACCAATGAAAATATTGGGGGGGCAAACATTTTGCCCCCCCCAATAATTCCACATGTGCTAAAAATAAAATAAGATTGTAATGTTACACAGAAATCAGCAAGCGAGATTGAGATACACAACTCGTTCTTCGTCTAAAATCGTGCTCAAAATGTCCACCTTTCAGATTGGAATATCAAAAAATTTCAGCTCGCGCTTCGCGCTCGCATCATTTTTGTAACAAAAACCCATACTTTCCATGATTAAATAGGTGAGTATGGTCCCGCTTTCAGTTCTAAACCTCAAAAGAACTCCCACTTCGATTTGCAATAATCTTTTGTTGGATATATATATCTTGTTCTCTATTAAAAACATCCATTAAACTCAATTTTTTTTCAGATCGAAATATCAAAATTTTCAGCTCGCGCTTCGCGCTCGCATTAATCTGCTGGTGAGATATATATATATACATATATATATATATATATATATAATATATATGTATATATATATATATGTACACATATATATAGGCATATGTGTGTGTTTGTGTGATCGAGCGCCTTTGGAAAATTGATTCATGATTTTGCCCCCCCAATCTGAAAAATGGATCGACGCCCCTGGGGGGGCACTTAGTCTGTTTGAATTGTTGTTTTATCTGTATCAAGGGTTGGAAATGGTCATTATCTCAAGCACAATGTAATTTAAAAAAACTAATTTTGAATAATCCAAACACAAAAGAGGGTTATAAAAAACTTTCTATTTGTTCCCCTTGCAATAAATAGTTACATTTGACCAGGCGCGTACGCAGGATTTTTGAAAGGGGGGGTTTTCGAGCTGATTTTTTTTTTTTAAATCTCCCGCCCAGTCTCTAAAAAGTGATGAGCGGGGGGGAGGTGATGATTTTTTTTTTCTCTTTTTTTTTTCAGCGCTGCAAATAAGACAATAACATTTAAGTGGGAATGGGTATGTAACAGTGCGGTCATGACCCGCGAGCGAGCAGAAATGTTCTCGTTTTTGCATTGAAAACATAACCTTTTTGTCAATAGTTTGTTGGTATCATAGTCGATGCTACATGTCCTTCGGATCGTAGCATGATATGGCCAACCACGTAGCCAGGATTTCATTTTGGAGGGGGCGGTAAATGAACACTTACAGAGCGCGCGAAGCGCGCTCCCTAGGGGGTGGGTGCAGGGAGGGGGATGCAGTGTTTCATAAATTAAAATGAAAAGGAGCCGTTTCTCTTGTCTCTAGTACCTCCAATTCGGTTGACTATATTGCGATTTTGAACCTTGTTTTCAAAATTGATTGTAAACGCACAAAAGAGGTATACAATGGAGGAAATTAAAATGATAATAAGCTAAAGTGATTTATCAATTTTTCTTGCCATAAAAAGGATCCCGAGAAAAGGGTATTCTCAAAGATATATTGAAACTTTCTTTGGAAAGATCAGATTTGATTACAAACAATTTAGCATCAGTGCATATTTTTAACTCGCAAAACAGAGGAGAAGATTGGTAGAGGAAGATATTCCTCCCCGCGATGAGCAATGAAACTCTGAAATTTCAAAGGGCGGACGTTTCATCAAATGTAGATATCTCTAATACCCAATCGTCTCTAATTCAATTGATTTTCTAAGATTATTGA
Source organism: Lytechinus variegatus (assembly GCF_018143015.1). Taxonomy (NCBI): domain Eukaryota; kingdom Metazoa; phylum Echinodermata; class Echinoidea; order Temnopleuroida; family Toxopneustidae; genus Lytechinus; species Lytechinus variegatus. Next base: position 3,727,784 of record NC_054755.1, on the reverse strand, counting down.
ACTTCATTACAAGGAAAATAGTGCGCATAAAGTTGAAACTTCTGTGATTTATTGAAATTATCTATCTATATAATAAAGGATGATTAATTTTTTTGACTTATCCTGAAGCGCTTCATTTTGAATATAAAGAAACTTAAGTGTCATTCAAAATTTCAAACTGAGGGCGCAAAACAGGACAGGAGATGAATGTATACAGGGAAATGACATGAAGTTTAATACAATTTGATAAAAAAAATATTGTACTTTTTTATTTAATACGACACGAATTCCATACCTTCCTCTTT